>NC_051080.1:52060256-52381847 GCF_004664715.2 Peromyscus leucopus | reverse complement strand
TTAGGAAGTTCTCTGGAAGAAATACAATACAAAATAATAGACATTTGAAAAGGAAAAACAATTGCTCTGAAATATCTACTTGAGGCTTTACATTTGGAAAGAGAAATCAGTACAGAGCTGAATATAATCTGCAAGTCAGGTATCAGAAGCCTCTGACATGGAGGCCAAGCAAAACAAAGACATCACTCATGAGGAATCACTGGCGATGAACTTGGAAAACGCTAAGACTGTTTCTTGGCACCTGAATACAGATCCATGAGTATTTAGTATTTCTGCAGATCAGGTCCTCCAAGAAAAGTGTGGGTAGGCAATGTGTTGGTTTTTATATAGGGAGGACTCCAGAATGATAAACATTAGATATGTTTCCCTCTTTCATAGACCAGAGGGTTAAAAGGACAATACCCCCACCTTTTCTGCACTTCATGGAACTTTCTCCAAAACTGACCACAAACTCAAATTAAATCAAGTCACAGTAACACAAGAAAATTAAACTAACTCCCTCATCTTATCAGAACACCAAGGATTAAATTTGAATATCAACAACAGAAGCAACAAAAAATTTACAAACATTTTGTTTGTGGAAACTGAACAACTCTCTGTTGAATGAAACATGGGTGAAGACAGAAGTAAGGAAAGAAATGAAAGACTTTCTAGAATCCAATGAAAATGAGGACAGGGTAACCAAACTTACAGACCCAATGAAAGTAGTAGTAAGAGGTAGGTTTACAGCATTAAGTACCTACATAAAATCACTGGGGAAATCTCTTACTAGTAAGTTAACAGCACACTTGAAGGAGCTAGAACAAAAAGAAGTAATCACACCCAAAGAGTAGGCAGAAACAAATAATCAAACTGAGGGCTGAAATCAATAACACAGAGAAGAAACAATGCAAAGAATCAATGAAATAAACAGTTAGTTCTTTCAGAAAAATCAACAAGATAGACAAACCCTTACCCAAACTAAGCAAAAATCAAAGATAAAATATTGAATTTAACAAAATCAGAAAAGAAAATGGGGACATGACAGCAGATACAGAGTAAATCCAGAGAATCATTTAAAAATCTGTACTCCATCAAATTAGAAAATCTAAAAAAGATGGATAATTTTCTCCATGGACACCACTTATCAAAGTTAAATCAGGATTAGATGAGCAATTTAAATAGACCTATAACCCCCAGAGAAATAGAAGCAATTGATAAAAATCTCCCAACAATAAAATAAAGGCCAGAGACAGATGGTTTTGGTGCAGAATTCTATCATACTTTCAAAGAAGATATAATGCCAATATCCTTCCAATTATTCCACAAAATGCAAACAGAAGGAACATTATCCAATTCATAAAAATGAGGTCATAGTTACTGTGATAACCAAATCTCACAAAAATTCAACACAGAGAATTACAGACCCATTTCCCTTATGAATATAGATGCAAAAATATTCAATAACATATTGGCAAACTGAATCCAAGAACAATCAAAAAGCTAATCCACCATATCATGTAAATTTCATCTTATACTTGCAGGGATGGTTAAATATACAAAAATCAGTAAATTTAATATACCATACAAATGAACTGAAGGAAAAAATGATAGGATTATCTCATAAGCTATAGAAAGGCCTTTGAAAAAAATCCAACAACCCTTTCATGAGAAAAGTCCTGGAGAGATTAAGAATAAAAGGGCCATACTTAAACATAATAAAGGCAGTTTACAGCAAACTTACAGCCAACATGAAATTAACTGTACAGAAACTCAAATCAATTCCACTAAAATCAGGAAGAAGACAAGGCTGTCCACCCCGTATTTATTCAATATAGTGCTTGAAGTCTTGGAGCAAAGAGAACTAAAGGAGATAAAGAGGATACAAATTGGAAAGGAAGAAGTCAGAGTATTGTTATTTGCAGATGACATGATTGTATACATAAATAACCCTGAAAATTCCGCTGGAAAACTCCTACAGCTGATAAACACTTTCAGTAAAGTAGCTGAATATAAAATTAATTCAAAAAACCAGTAGCCCTCCTATGTACAAATGACAAGGGGACTGAGAGATAAAGGAAACAACACCTTTTACAATAATCTCATATAATATAAAATATCTTGGAGTAAGTCTAACCAAGCAAGTGAAAGTCTTATACGACAAAAATTCAAATCAGTTAAAAAAAAGAAATTGGAGAAGATATCAGAAGATGGAAAGATCTCCCATACTCATGAGGCAATAAGATTAACATGGTAACAATGGCCATCTTACCAAAAGCAATGTATTGATTTAGTGTAATCCCCATTAAAATCCCAACACAATTCTTCACAGACCTTGAGAGAACAATTATCCATTTTATACATAAAAACAAAACAAAACAACAATAACAAAACCCCAAGATAGCTAAAATAATCCTGAACAATAAAAGAACCTCTGGAGGTATCACCATCCCAGATTTCAAGTTATACTACAGAGCTATAGTAATAAAAACTGCATGGTATTGGCATAAAAAGAGGCATGTTGAGGAATGGAATCAACTTGAAGACCCAGACACAAATCCACATATCTATGTGCCACCTGATTTTTTTTTATTAAGTAGCCAGAAATACACACTGGAAAAAAAAAAAAGAAAATGGTGCTGGTCAGACTGGATATCTGCATGAAGAAGAACCTAAATAAATACATACTTAACATCCTACATAAAACTCAAGTCCAAGTGGATCAATAACCACAATATAAAACCAGATACACAACAGTGAGAACAACAGCTCTGTTCCATACCATGTGGCTGGTGGCAAGACTCAACTAGGAGCTGCCTGGGGACTCTAGCACCATGCAGTCAGACACCCTTATCATGAGTGAGAAAAGGGTGTAGAGGTAAAACAGAGAGAGAGAGGTGGAACAGTTCATGGGCTTGGGAAAGGGACAGACCTGAGAGGTGAGGGTGGTGAGGAACATGCTAGTAACGTCCTGCTTGTCTCTTGAGTCCAAGGTGATGTTCAGGCTTGAACTATTGCCAAGGGCTGATCTTGGTTCGATGCCCTGAAGAAGCTGAAGGGGCAGGAGTTGATATCTGTGGCTCCTGTTGTCACTGAGGGCCATGCAGAAGCCTATAGTCTGGGCCACAACATGGGATCAGCTTAGTGTCCAAGGGCCATGCTGCCACAGTGGTCATGGTGATCTGAAGGCCTACAGTGCTACCTGGGGCCTTGGTGACATCTGGGCCTAGGCTACTACTGAGGACCGTGTCTGGGTCCATGGTCCTACCACAGCTGGGATCTGAGTTGATATCCAGTGACTCATGATGCAACCAAAGGCCACATGGGTGCCCAGAAAACAACCTATGGCCATATTTTTGTCCAAGGGCTGTGTAGCTACCAGGGTCATGCTAAGTTTAGTGGCCAGCACTGTCAGCTGGGGCCATGGCATCATCCAGACCAAGGCTGCAGCTGAGGGCTATGTTTGGGTTCATGTTCCCTACAGCATCCAGTATCTGAGTTGATGCCCATGGCTCCTGATACCATTGAAGGTCATCGGATGCCAGGAATCTCTGCTTCCCTCTGTGGCCATGCTAGTATCCTGAGGCCATGCTACCATGTGGGCCATGCTGAACCAGGTGGCCTATACACCATCTGGGGCCATGGTGACACTCAGGACTGGGCTGCTGCTGAGGACCATGTCTGGATCAGTGGTTCTGCCCTGGGTGGGATATGTTTCCATGTACATGGCGTGTGTTATCATGGAGTTCATAGGAACCGAGCATGTTGAAATCCAAGGTCTGCGCAGAGCTGCCCTTGCTCCTCATTGGCCCTGGGATAGCTGGCCCTGCCCCAAGCTGGATACCACAGCAAGAGAACTCTCACACTCCGGCCCCCCAAACCCAATCAGGAAAGATGGCCCCACTCCTCACCGTGGTCATGCACCTCACCTTGGCAGCATACTAGAGCTGACCCTGTTGCTCGGGACACAGGTGAGCAGGCTCTGTGAGGTTGAGAACAACAGAAATGACCCCATCCCCCACCTCGTCTTCCATGTGGTGGCATGGGTGAGGGAAAAATGCCCCCCTCCCACCTCCTTGCTACCTGCAACAGGTTATAAATCAGGCTGTGGGGGCATGAGAGCAGGAAGACTAACCCTGCCACTCACCAGGAAGATGGAAGGGATACAGATGCATGATATGAAATTCAAAAAGAATAAATAAAAGTTAAAAAAATAAAATAAAACTATATATACTGAACCTGATAGAAGAGAAAGTGGGGAATAGCCTTGAACTCATTGGCACAGGAGATTTCCTGAACATAACACCTACAGTGCAGGCACTAAGATCAACAATTAATAAATAGGACCTCTTGGAACTGAAAAGCTGCTGTAAGACAAAAGACACCATCAACTAGACAAAGCAACAGCTTACAGAATAGGAAAATATTTTGACCAACTCTTCTTCTAATACAGGGCTAACATCCAAACTATATAAAGAATTCAAGAAACTAGATATCAAAAAACCAAATAATCCAATTTAAAAATGAGGTACAGATCTAAATGGAAGATTATCAATAGAGGAAACTCAAATGGCTGAGAAACATCCTTAGCTGTTAGAGAAATGCAAATCAAAACCACTTTAATAATCCATCTTACATTTGTCAGAATGGCTGAGATCAATAACACAAGTGACAGCCTATGTTGTCAGGATGTGGAGTAAGAGGAACACTCACCCACTGCTTCTGGTAGTATAAACTTATACAGCCCCTATTGAAATCAATATGGTACTTCCTCAGAGTGCTGGGAATCTATGTACCTCAAAATCCAACTATACTGCTCTTGGACATATATTCAAAGGATGCTTTATCCTACTGCAAGGACACCTGCTCAACCATGTTCAGTGCTGCTCTATTTATAATAGTCAGAAACTGGAAACAACCTTGATATCCCTCAACAGAAGAAAAGATAAAGAAAATGTGGTTCATTTACATAATGGACTATATGGCTCAGCTGTTTAAAAACTGAAATCATGAATTTGCAGGCAAATGGGTAGAACTAAAACACTTATCCTGAGTGAGGTAACCCAGACCTATAAAAGATAAATATGTATATAGATAGATAAATAGATAGATAGATAGATAGATAGATAGATAGATAGATAGATAGATAGATAGAGAATACACATAGATTCTCCCTAGGAGGGGGAAATAGAATAGATTTTATAGATGGACTGGAGGCTGGAGGGGATGCAAATGGGAAGAACTGGTGGGGAGGAGAAGGGGAGATAGGTTTGATAAATGAAATGCAGGAAGAGACAGCTGGAATGGAGGGGCACTTGAGGGATAGTATGGAAATCTAGGGCAGAGGAAACTTCCTAAAATATGTGACAGCAATCCTGATGAGGCCTCCTAATAATGATGGAGACAGGCCATCTCTCGTTACCAAACCAGGATTCCAGTAGCTGTGCTGGTTTACATTCAATTGACTTGTTGGCCAAGGGGATCACATGGAAATTCCCAAACAATCCAAGCTATTGTTAAGACAATATGTTTCTCTCAGCAAACTAACAGTGGGCCCCACTGCCACCAACTCATTGAACATAGAGAAGTCAAGTTGGTGCCTGCATAGAACTGTCACCCCTATGTACTGCTGTCTTTGGTGAGGAAAGTTACTCTGCAAGCTACCAAAAGAGAAATTTAACATCAACCCACCCACAAAACCTTTTACCTACAATCAATCTGCCATGTGTAGTTGGTTGTTTTTAATCTTTTACTCTTTGGAATGTCTGCCACCCAGCTCTCAAATAATCACACAGGGAGATTTTTTCTTACTTATGAATGCCTAGCCTTAGCTTGGCTTGTTTCTTGCCAGCTTGTCTTAACTTAAGTTATCCTTTCTTCCTTTTGTTTCTGGGTTTTTACCTTTCTCTATTTCTGTATTTCTTTCCTTTCTTTCTTACTCCTCATCTGGCTGAGTGACTGGATGGCTGGTCCCTTCTTTTCTCTCTTCTTGATCTTTGCTCTATTTTCCTTTGCTCTTTTTTCCCTTCCATTTATTCTCTCTGCCTGCTAGCCTTTCCTATCCTTTCTCCTGCCTCATTATTTGTCATTCAGCTCTTTATTAGACTGTCAGGTGTTTTAGACAGGTATAGTAACACAGCTTCACAGAGTTAAACAAATGCAACATAAAAGTATGCAACACATCATTGCATCATAAAACAAATGTTGCACAGCATAAACAAATGTAACAAATTTTAAAATAATCTACAACAGCCATGCCTGCAAGATACACTGTGGCATAAAACTTGTGGGAGAAGCCAACCTATGACTGATTTGATTAAGGCCCTCTCCACCAGCTGGAACCTATAACCGACACTGCCAAAGTGACCAACAACCGTAGACTAGATATCACAGAGACCTAAAGTAAAAAAAAATGACTGGTCTAACAAAAAAATAAATAAATAAAATGACTACTAATTATATTCTGCTATATTGATTGATCTGTGACTTATTCAGTCATCATCAGAGAACCTTCTTCCTGTACTAGATGAGCAAAGATGCAGATGCCCACAGTCAGACTATAAGAGCATCCTTGAAGCACACAGCTCCAGACGGGATGTCTCCATCAAATCTCTCCCTTCAGAGCTCAGAAAACCTATGGAAGAGGAGACAGAAAGAGTGTAAGACTCAGAGGGCATGAAGGACAGCAGGACAACAAGACCCTCTGAATCAACTGAGCAAGACTCATATGAACTCACAGAGACTGAAGCAGCAAGCACAGTGCTTACGTGGATCAACACCATGTCCTTTGCATATATTTTATAGTTTTTACTTTAGTATTTTTATGGGACTCCTAAGTGTGTGAATGAATGGGTTTCTGATTTTTTGACTGCTCTTGGGGCTCTTTTTCTTCTGTTGTGTTTCCTGTCCACACTCGATGTGATAGTTCTCTTTTATCTTATTATGTTTTACTTTTCCATGTTTGGTTGTTATCTCACAGAAGCCTATTCTTTTCGAGTAAGAGACATAAAGGGAATGGATTCTGATGGGAGGGAATGTGAGAAGGAACTGGGAAGAGCAGAGGGATGGGAAACTGTAATCACAATATATTGTATGAGAAAATAATCTATTTTAGAAGAAATGGGAAAAAAGAAAAAGAAGGAACAAAAAAAAAACAGCTCTTTCCTCCCCTGACAGAGCTAGCTTATATTATATCCAAAAGTGGGTTTCTCAGTTTCTGGACAAGATGATGGACAGAATCTGCACACAATGTCAGGGTTGTTGTTGGTCTCAATTTCTTGGTTCTACTATATTTAGTTTATTTCATACACAGGTACACATGATGCCATCAAATAAGCCTAGGTAGGATGGTTCTTCGGTAAGCAATACAAGATTCTTAGTGCAGCTTTTACCAAGAGTAGTTGAATAATTTAGCAACTCATTTTTCTCTAGCACAAATATCTTGTGTTTCCTATTAATGTTTAACCCTACTTCAAACATAAATTATGTCTGCATATGTAAGTACTTATCAGTATATGTTCTAGCCAATTAATTATCTTCTAAGTAGAGGTAGCTCTTACAACCCTCAAAGTTTCTCAATTAGTAATAACCTATCTTTTAATTTGTTTATTGGAAGAGTGGTCCTTTCCCCTCCTTGAACAAGTTTTCAAGACAGAACTATCAAGTTAGCAAATTAACTTTACTATGTTATTTCCTTACTCTAACATTTATCAGCACAGCTGTATTTACTTGAAATTGATGGAAGTTATTTCTGTGTCATTCTTTAGAAATCAAACATACTTCCGGACTGGGGAGATGCTGTCAATAAACCACTTGCTGAACAAGCATGAGGTCTTGAATTTAGATACCCAGAACCCAACACAATAGACCCAGGCACTGCAATGTGCCTGTAATCCCTGTACTATAGAGGCAGGAGGATCAATTACTTGTGGCCAGCCAATCTAGCTAAATAGGTTATTTCCAGGTTCAGTAGGATAACATGTCTCAAAAATTAAGATGGAGAGCAAAAGAGGAAGATACCTGAGGTTGACCTCTGGCCCTACACATGCATATATACACGTGTGTTTGTACACTAATACACATGGGCACATATACATACAAAATAAAAAGAACATGTATAATTTCCCACATCATACAGTGGAAATTTTAAAAATTGTAGTTGTTTTTATGAAAAAGAAAAATGTAAATAAAACCAAGAGAGCAACTGAGTCTCTTAATCACAAGTGTTTTAATTCAATTCTATCTAATTGTAAATTTGAAGTTTCTTGTCTTTTTAATACATGAAGTTGCAAAAACGTGTCACTTGTAAATATCAGCATTATCATGTCATGCTCATTTGAAGGGTTATAGGCCTAGAGACATTTTATCAGAGCAGTTTTTGAATTATATGATTATAGATTTTAAGGGGGAACCATTCCCTAAATAGTCAGCATTTAAAACAATCCCACATTCTGTGAACACTGACTACTAATCTATGGATATAGGTGACTGGGGATGCTCAACCTTTAGCAGAACGATCTATATCATATATATCATCTCCATTCATGCCCTAAAAGCTCAAGAATCTTTAAGGAAGAGGAAATAGAAAGACTTAAAAAGTCAGGGAAGCTGAATAACTACAGCTAAACAGTGTTCTCTGGACACATCAGGGCAGATGCACATAGGAACATTCAGCGGTTGTGACAGCATAGGTAAGATTTGCAAACGCTCAGAGAAGCCAAAAATGAAGGGAGGGAGGTGGTCAGGAAGCCCCACCCTTAGCTGAGGAGCTATGGGCTGCTAAGGAAAGGCACAATAAGTTTTCTTTAATGATGTGAATCCTGGTAGATCCACCATGCTCCAAGGCAGACCCTAAACCCAAGAGTCCTTGGACAACACAAATCAGACTCATTTTTAAAGTAGAAATACAAAGATGGTCAGTTTGGGTGGATAGGGATTAAGGGTAGATATGCGAGGAGTTGGAAGTTATGGGCACAATTCATAGTATGAAATTCTCAAATAATTAATAAAAATATTACTTAAAAAGCTGTATATGTAGCCACATCAAATAAATATTGAAAACATAAGGATAAAAGTGCAACAAATCAAAATTTTCTAATATTATATTTGGTGGCAGATAGAAAAATCCTTATCTCTAAAAACCATATTCTGTAATTACAAAACTCATGGCCATGATATTGGTCTTTCTGAAGTTTCTTCTGCAATTGGACTGAGACTGCAATATTCTTATTGATTCCACATTAAAATTTAATGGTTTAAATTTATCTTGGGTAATATTACTTTAACAAAAATGTTACACTAATTTACTTACATGGTTGATAAAACATGACTGTATCAAACTTATTGTGCTTTGAAAACAAGAGTAAGGGAAGGCTAGGTTATTGAGATAAAATTAGAATGAAGAAAATCAAGGTTTTAAAACATTAATAAACATATAAAAATAGCATGCATTTTGCATTGGCAATGACACAGAACACTTTAAAACTGAGTTCCACTTAAAGGAATTAATTGTAGTTGGTTAACAAGAATGATGTTGGAAATTACCCCTCATCAATCTATTTTCTTTGATACATTTGCAATTTGATGCCCTTGTGGGCCAATGCTTTTAGGATATTTCAGCTTTAATTATAGTTACTATAGTTACTATAGATGGAAATTTGTGAAAAACAATTATTTCCAAACAGATGGCATTACATAAAACTGGTGCTTCAGCTTGATTTTCTGTGACCACCTTTTCCATTCTTGTCATCTGTATTACAAAATTATTTAAAGTAAGTGACACAAAGCTGATCAAATTACAGTCTTTCCATTTGATGGTCAAAATGTGACAAACAAAAATGCAATAATACAACATTGGCTTTTTCCCAGTTTAAATAGTCATTGCCCAGTTCCTTCCCTTCTTTCAGACAAGTAACCAGTATGTCACACGGCTAGAAATAAACACAGATAAGGGCAGTGAACTCTCCCCTCGGCTAAGAAATCTCTAACTTCACCTTAATTAAAGCTGTTGAGTGTCAAAGGATGTGAAATACAAAGAAGTCAGAGTTGAGTAGAGTGCTGGGTAATTCTCAGTGTATTTGATGAAAGCACCAGAAAAGCAAGCATTTAGATGAGGTAAATTTAGACTTACTAAAACACTCAAAAATATGCCATAGGTAATAATCCTACGCCATTAGACGAATTGATGGGATATCTTAATGGGTACTTTCCTCATCAACTTTTTACATTAGACAAAATTGTATGTCCGGTTTCCTTATAATTTGTACATTAGATTCAAATCCTGTTCTTTATTTTGTATATCTGTCTTTAATTTTGATATATGCTGCGCATTTGAGTATCTTGTCCTTTATAAAACTTGAATGTATGTATGTATTCATGTTAAATAGCAAAACCCCAGTAACTTTTTCTTTGTTCCTTCATCTTTTCCCACCTGAATTTCATCTGCAGAAGCCAAAGCTACAATACTCCCTTTCATGTTGGGATCAAATCCACACTCTCTTTCTGATCTGACAACTCCAATGTATCTATGTGGGACTAATCCAGAACTTATAAATCTAGTGTTATGGCACTTGTTTCACTTTATTAGACAAATGATGGGTTTCCATGATGAGAAATGGAATGCTCTTCCTAATTCTGTCTGTTATGTAAATTATCTCTTGGTTCGCTGAATACTAACAAATAAAATATCTCACTGTGAAGATAAATGCAGGACAAATATAGTAAAAGTAACTTATGAAAACTCTTTGACTGGCAGCACATATGTGCATAAAGAAAACTGTCTATTCATATGTGCAATAACTTCCATCTTACTTGAGGAAACTTAAGAGCACACTTGTATAAGATATCATTCATTAAGATGGCTAATGATTAATTATGAAATAAAGAAAAAATTATAGGATCAATCACAGATCTATCCATCACAAGTTAATTATGTGATATTGACTACTCAGCCTTAGCTTCATTCACTGTGATAAAAAAAATGTAAAAATAAAATCAAATGGTTTCTAAATTCCCTTTATACATACTTCTAAGTTATTAGTTACTTATACAGTCAGGTGTTATTAATGTCCTTTCCTTTGTAGAATGTGGGGTCTGATCATGATTTAGTATCTTCATTTCCTTTCTTATTACAACACAGCCATCTCAAGATAAGCTGGTTTGGCGAAGATCATTATAAACACTTTCTGAGATTAAAACTTAACTATGACATTTCTCCCACCCTTTCCTCCTCCATCCCTTCCATATACCCATCCCCACTCTTCTTCAAATTCATGTCTTCTTTTTCCACTAATCCTTATTGCATGCATATATGTATGCATGCATACATTCCTAAATACAACCTGCTCAGTACATGTAACACTACCTGTGTGTATGTTGTGATCATACAGATTATCAGAAGGGTTGTGTTTTATCTATCTATTCAATTGATTATAAAACACATTAGAGTCACTTCATCATAATACTCTCTTTTTGCCACAGCAGAATATAAGCTACCTTCTGTAATTATAGACTTTGGTTTAGCAATAAAATTTCACAGGTGGATATTTCTCCAAAGAAAGGTGATTTCTTCAATGACCTTGGTTTGTATTCACTTACCAAAAATGTTACTTGTAAATTAATTTTATAATATTATCTTGTCTTATTTTATGCACAAATTCACAAAGTGTATAGTGAGTGAACAATATTTGATATAAAGGTAGATGGGAGGATGACGTATAGCTTTGGTTTTGAACACTAAATTGATTTTAGGAAGAAAATGAGCAATGTGTAAAAAGTAATAATAACAGAAATAACACAAAAAATAATTAGCAGAAAAATCAGAGACACAGACAAGAGCTACAGAGTGACTATGTGAATCCACATCTGTGAAACTGAATTACAATGAGCAAGATATCCATATGGTAAAATAACTACAATCGTTTAAAAGTAGTGTGTTCTCCATTGTGCATATGTATCATATAACCCAAACCCAGAAGGACAAACATGGTATGTACTCACTCATAAGTGGATACTAGATACAAAGCAAAGAACAATCAGACTGCAACCCACAGAACCAGGGAGTCTACATAGCAGGGAGGACCCTAGGGCGACTGTGGCTTATAATGAGTCTTGGTTTTACTCAATCACTGTGCAAGCCTCAGTGAAACATTTCACTATTGGGATAAGAATTTGTGCCGGGCGGTGGTGGCGCATGCCTTTAATCCCAGCACTTGGGAGGCAGAGGCAGGCGGATCTCTGTGAGTTCGAGGCCAGCTTGGGCTACCAAGTGAGTTCCAGGAAAGGCGCAAAGCTACACAAGAGAAACCCTGTCTCGAAAAACCAAAAAAAAAAAAAAAAAAAAAAAAAGAATTTGTACTGTATCAAGCTGATAATAGAAAAAATAAATAAATAAATAAATAAAAATGAAAAAAAAGAACATAAAAAAAGTAGTGTGTTCTCTCCTAAATATATGAGAAATATAAAACACATCTAGAAATTAAATAAATGGGGATGATGCACACCACTTATGTTTTTGTTGTATCTGTTTATTTGGGTTGGAGATCATCACATCCTTTGAATACTTGAAATTGCCCAATTGTATGTGTTCCTAAGAATTTATAAATGAAGTGTCCACTGTTTGGAGTACTTTACTATTAATCTCAAATACAGAAGGGTAAAAATCTTTTTATTAGCCTTTTTTTTTACACTAAGAAATTTTTTTATTCATTTTACATACCAACCACAGATACCCCTCTCCTCCCTCTACCTGCCCTTCACAACCCCCGCCCCAAACCCAGCCCCTATTCTCTCCTCCAACAAGGCAAGGTCTCCTATGGGAAGTCCACAGAGCATGGTACATTCAGTTGAGGCGAGTCCAAGCCCCTCCTCCTGCATTAAGGCTGTGCAAGCTGTCCCACCATAGGTAGTGGGCTCCAAAAAGCCTGCTCACTCACCAGGGATGGATCCTGATCCCACTGCCAGGGGGCTCCTTAAGCAGATCAAACTACAGAAGTGTCTCAATTATGCCGTGGGCCTACTCCAGTCCCATGGAGACTCCACAGCTTTTGGTCTGAAGTTCATGAGTTCCCACTAGTTTGTACAACTCACAGCTCCAAAGAAGCTAGCTAACAAGGAGGACCCAAAGAGGAACACATGGATTTATTAGCTTTTGGACTCATTTCTCATTTGTTCAAAGATATGGAGGAATGGTATCAAACTGAAAAGATGCACACATCAAAGGCAATACTCAACAGAATGAAGAGACAGCCAACAGAATGGCAGTAAATATTTGCAAATTATGCATATCAAGGGTGAATGTATAAAAAATAAACAAAATTCAACCAACAAGAAACTGTGGTTTCCAACTGTGAGAATCTAGGAAAAGAAGGGAACGAGGAGAGTTAGATGGAAGGTTCGCAGGGCATGGGGTGGGAGACAGTCAAGGATAACAATAAACCAGAAGAGAACAGAGAAACAGAGAGCCAACTACTTCCATAAGTGTCCTGTCTTCAACACATGCTCTGTGGCATATGTGCCTATGTATATACATGTGTGAACATACACACAAAAAATAAAAAGTTAATCAAATATATAAATGATTGGAGTACTGATTCAGAAATTGGATAATTTTTTTTTTATTTTACAATACTATTCAGTTCTACATAATAGCCACAGATTCCCTTGTTCTCTCCCTTCCTGCCCCCCTCCCTTCCCCCTAGCACACTCCCCATTCCCACCTCCTCCAGATCAAGGTCTCCCCTGAGGACTGGGATCGACCTGAGACTCAGTACAGGCAGGTCCAGTCCCCTCCTCCCAGATTGAGCCAAGCGTCCCTGCATAAGCCCCAGGTTTCAAACAGCCAACTCATGCAATGAGCCCAGGACCTGGTACCACTGCCTAGATGCCTCCCAAACAGATCAAGCCAATCAACTGTCTCACCTATTCAGAGGGCCTGATCCAGTTGGGGGCCCCTCAGCCTTTGGTTCATAGTTCATGTGTTTCCATTCATTTGGTTATTTGTCCCTGTGCTTTATCCAACCTTGGTTTCAACAATTCTCGCTCATATAAACCCTCCTCTTTCTCACTAATTAGACTCCCAGTGCTGCACCAGGGGCCTAGCCATGGATGTCTGCATCCAGATTCCTCAGTCCTTGGATGGGGTTTATGGCACAACTATTAGGGTGTTTGGCCATCCCATCACCAGGGTAGGTCAGTCCCGGCTGTCTCTCGACCATTGCCAGCAGTCTTTTGTGGGGGTATCTTTGTGGATTTCTGTGGGCCTCTTTAGCTCTTTGTTTCTTCCTTTTCTCATGTGGCCTTCATTTACCATGGTCTCATATTCCTTGTTATCCCTCTCTTTTCTTGATCCAGCTAGGATCTCCCGCTCTCTTCCCTCGACCCTCGCCCTTCATTGATCCCACTCATGTCCAGGCTGTTCATGTAGATCTCATCCAAGAAACTGGATAAAATTTTATCTTGTGAAGTATATAACATATATTCATCAACTCTGAAAATTATCTATTTTCACTTAGGTTAGAAAGTGGACTAAAGCCATCCATAAATGGAATTAATAAATTATATATTATATTTACCTGTTGACATTTAAATTTATGACAGATCAAGTATCCTAAATGTAACAATTAGAAATTATTTACCATTTTTCCAGGTTTCCAAGAATGAAAGCTTTCACTCACTATGATTTTTGTCTTATCTCAGAGTTTTCAGAGGAACAATCTATGATATATATATCTAATCTATTGTCTAGTCATTAACACAGGCTGCACTCTTCAGAACTCCTCATCAAATACATACCAAAGCTTTATAAAAAGTACCATTTCAAAATGCAAATCATTAGGCTGTTTTTCAAAGATAGTGAGGTTAATGTACCTCCTTATACATACTAACATTGAAGACAAGCTTTGGTTTACCCAAAGAGTTAAAATGTGCAAAGAAAATATCCAATTTTAAAGAAGCTAGTACATCATAGATTGTTTTAACACACTATGCTGAAACATACTATTTCAATGAATGCTTAAGTTTATTTTTCTAGCAAAGAGGAATTGTCATGTTCATTTGGCTAATTTTCCAAATATGTTCAGTTTATTGGTTATATCTCATTGGGGCAGAATAACCAGCCTTGTAATTTTATTGTATATGCATAATAAAATAAATTTTAAGAGTGTGTATTGAAGGGATTTTTGGAAATGCTTGAAATTTAACACAAATGTACTTGTTTTATAATTTCCATAATATTAGGCACTATTGATTTTTTTATGAGTGTTCCCTTCCAACTTTCTTGGAAATAAATCAAATGTTTCGTTGTCCAAGGTGCATGGTGCAACTATTTCAGATGTTCTGTCTATACAATGACACCACATAGATAATAAAAATCCAATCTAAGTACCAAATTTACATTTGCCCAAAAATGAATCCCTAAAACACTTTCAATGAACTCACCAACTATTTGGAACTTTTTCTCCAATCCAATAAATATACTCATGGAGGCAAAACCAAACAAATTAAACCACCCATTAAAACCACAAGAGAAATTGGTTATTCTCAGTACCACATTGCATTTTCACACAAAGGCATTCATTCACCATCATGGCCTATAAAATTCCAGACTCAAAGGATTTCAGCTTCACTAAACATGTTACCAATGGCCCTAAATATTTTTCTATTGCTTCCTCTTGGATTTAGACCCGATTAAGAAAATCTAAATAAATAATTAATGCAAATTGTTAAAAGTATGTTCATACACTGAATTACAATCATTCTCCAATTCCTTTTAACACTCTGACTTACCCTCAATTTTACCTGACAGTATTATTCATAGGAAATGGAGCTGCAACACCAGATCTTGTTTGTGTGTTTAGGATTCATTGTTTTTTGTTTTGCTTTGCTTTTCCCATGAGATTGTGGCAAACAAATGAAAATATTTGGAACACCAGTAGTTTGGGATCAGCGTAGATCATATCAATAAAACAAGGGCATTACAGTAAATGAAGACTAAAGACAGTTTTCATTCATATGTTATCATTAACTAGCTTTCCACAATGAGGAATTTATCCATAACATAAAAAGACTCTTTTTCTTTGAAGTAGCATAGAAAAATATTCCCACTCTTATGTGGAAAAAATATTTTATTATGCATGAAGGTTTTAGTTGCTTTTGCAGTACCAAAACATATTTAACCTTTACAGAGCCAAAATCTGGAGTCAAAATATGAATTAAAAGTGATTGGTATATAAAATGAATAAAACAATTTCTTAATAAAAAATAATGAAAAAAAGTAACCTTCAAACTATTGCCTCCAAAAGGAAAAGGGCTACACATTTCCTTCACCCATTAGATATCCCAAGGAGTTTTCACATTCCTAAGATATTAGTTTCTGAGAGAAATATATTTGTTCTAGAGGAAATTGGGAACCATTTTAGTTGGCCTATGCTGTCCAGCTAAAATGAAGTGACTAAAATGATGACTTATTGACTCTAAGTTTGAAAAGTAATCCCATTCCTTAAAGAGCTAAGTCCTGGGAATATTTTAAAAAGGAAAGGATTTTCACTTCCCTCTCCCACAGAATCACAGAGGCAAACTTGGCAAGAGGTGCTGTACTCCCTATTATCATAGCTCTACAGTCCTGGAACTACTCACACTCTCATCTATCTTAGCAGTGCATTAGTGTTACAGTCTGCAGAAAAAAAAAGAAAGACTGTATAGTTTAATTTGCATTATGAATAGGAGAATAAATGAATTTATTTTAGAATCATAATTGATGAACTAAAAGACAATTGCCAGTATTTCACTAAAGAAGAAAGAAGGAAAAATTCTAGAGTTTGACTGAATTTCTTTACAGCATTATTGTTTGTACTTTCCTATACCATGTGATATTTCTCAAGAGTCAGTGAAAATACTAGTAAGTGTGGACTGAAGTGAATTCCCAGAGAAAGTGCTTAGCATAAAATGCACGGGGTTAGAGGAAGCACTATGTCTTTGGAAGTCCCCAAGGCAGCATAGGTGGAGGACTCGAAGCAAAATTATTTCGGTTCTGGGAATTGTAAGATGGCAGAAGACAAAGAGCAAGCAGCATTCTACTGTAGTTCCAGACGAAAAGAAAGACAGTGGTGACCACCTTCCTACTCTTCCTCTGTGGAAAGCATTCTCTGTTGCATCTAAGCTGGCTAAATGATTAGAAGAACTGAACTGTAAAATATATTTTTCCAAACTAAATTTTTAGCTCCTCTATGGTTCCTGGTAATAAGGAAGGATGATAACAAGCCAGAATACAGAAGGTATATTCCATTGGGTAAAGTGATTACAATAAATGTCAAGAACTTCAACTTAAGTAGAAGTTTCGAAAACAGTAAATTTCAGAACTACATTGGAATCATATCATCCTGTCAATTTACTTTTCCAGCATGGAAATACTATTTAGCAAGACAAATGTTGCTTACTGCATAGCCACACTTAACATATGCTGATAATAGAATACTTCTGGGAAAAGTGGCTTTGACAAAACTCCTGTTGAGATTTATGTCTTCTATCTCAGTTTTCATAATTACTAACACACACTTTTCAATAGCACTTTTAGCTCCAAATCTTCAGAGGGTCTATAAAATTTTTAAAAAATTGAAAAAAATAAAATGAAACAGAAAAACTAGTGCTAACAAATAGCCACATATGACCTACTACAACAGTGTTTCTCCTTACAGGAGCACTCCATTCTAAAAAAATGTTATGAACATGGAACAGTTTTATAAAATACTGGTATCTGTGCTCAACCAAAGACTATTTGAAGGAAATTTTCCAGTTATGAGGCCAAGGCACTGTATTTCAATTCAAGGTCACACAGCAGTTCTAAAATGATGCCTGAGCCCTCTTCATGGTCATATTAACACTGAACTCTGAGGTGAAATAACCTGAATCAGTGACATTGTGTACATGACCACAGAAAATTACTTCTGTGAGTTAGTTTTCTGAAGTGTAAAATAGGGTAACTTCTGTATGCATAGGAGGCAAGAAATTAGAATGGCCACAGATACATAATATGAACTCAGTAAATAATAGCTGTTGTTAAGGCCCTGATACTAAACATGGTTATTGTTATTCTAATATTAAACATTTTCAATTTTAATAGCACGTTGAGCACAATGTTAGATTTGTGCTTCTTAGAGTTGTATCTATCCTCAAATATATAAAGTTACACATCTACCATAAAAGGATGTGAATCAAAGGCAAGGTTCATATTCTAGAATAAAAATTAAGACATGTCATATAGTAAAAACAGATGGGTATCTCAGGAAGATTTATATTTTATACAATTAAGAAATAAAAAAATATTTTGAATACTATCTGTAACAGCAGCATGAACATTTTCGTGGGATTTACAAAGGCATTTAACAGACCTTTTATTATTTAGCAGAAAGTTTTAAAATATTTTGGGCAAACTAGACAAAATAACAATTTAATCCTTCCAAACGTTACCTTAATGGATGAAATGAAAAGGGTAGACTACACCAACTAATTTCTCTACTGAAACATAGCAAGATCTCACTGAGTCATTATCCAGAAGAACAAGTGGTATTCTGCAGGGAAGCTGAGAGATCAAACAAGGACTTCTAGTAAGAGATGTTATGCCAAAATAAGGAGCCAATCAATGACAGTAATTTAGCTAACTGAAATCACTTCAAGTTGGCCAGTCTTACTAAAAAATAATTGCAGCCTTGAAAGGGTAGAAGAGATGATGGCTATCCCAAGAGGAAATCAGCACGGAAGACACTTGTGAAAGTTTGAAGCCCGTTTTCAAAGATGCAGCAATTTTACAAAACATGATTGAAGAAAACTCCCTATTGCTCTAAGAATCAACTTACTGTTGGGAAAGAAATGTTGTTAGAGGGTTCTTATCGATTCTAAGATGTTTCCATTTCAAGAAGAGACATGAAACACAAGAGATTTGGATAGTTACTGCATGATCTCCCTCACTAACCACAGTTTGACGTTCTTGATGATCAATAATCAAGACCTTGAGATTCACTTGTGTGGCAATACCATAGTATAAACTGCTCAAAGAGTTTTCCCTGATTCTACAAGCTGCAGTATCTATGCAGATATCTGGAGCACCATCTGGGATATCTGCAGCAAACAAGTAGACTTCCTCCCATGTCTGTGTCTCAGTTCTCAACATAAACTAACATCAGCTCCAAGGACTAGCCAGAGACCTGCAGCTGTGCAACAGCTGTAGAATTTTCCAGTCAAGTTCTATTGATTTTTAGATCAAAGGCCAAAATTATGCTAGATTATTGGCAACCAAAAACATTCATTTCCTGCTCACTATTCTGGTGGTTTGAATGAGGCTGGCCCTATGCCTACTTCCATGGCCATAAGTCCGTTATTGGACAAAGGACATTTAAAAATGACCGTTTGATAAATGACAAAAATGGTCAATAAAAGTGAAAGTTTTGGTTGTTTCTAGTGACATTTACTAATTCTGTAAAAATATCAGACATTGAAAATCTAAGACAGCATAGACATATATTCTTCAAAGATCTTTCAATTATAGATACTACCAGCCATTCAAGTAGACTAATCACATCCAATAATTTACCTTCTAAGTCAATAAAGTATGTGTCTTGATGTTTAGCACAAGGAATAAAAAGCTACTACATTTTGCACTTAAGACATTGTGTCATTTTTTAAAAGGGCAAATGACTTTTAACTGCGTGAGATTATGTTCACTATTAATCCTGTAAATTAAGTTACTGAGATAAAGATATTATCAAATTAAGTACAAAAGTTTTAGAAAAGTTCTGGTTACTTTAACATTGTCTGAAATGACATGAATACGAAGTCATCGCCAAGGGGGCTCCAAGGAGTTAGATGGAAGCCTGACATGGAATAGCAAAAGGCAATGAAGAAGGAGAGAGGAAGGCTTCATATCCAAATACTTCCAAACTCACTGTATTGCCTGGCTCAATCCCTGTTTGAAAACTATGAGTTCATCCATGAGCATAAGAGAAATAAATAATGTACAACTTTCCTAACTGAAGAATCCACAATTAAAGTGAGCATCTGCTGCAGTTTGATGCAATGAATTTAAAGATTGAGATTCGCTTCTATTTCTCTCCTTTGGATCTATCTCTCCTACTGGTTTAATTCTTAGATATGGTATGCCTGCTATGTCCCAGATTTTCATAGCAATTTCAAAGTTGGAGTTTCAGGTGTGGAGATATGGGTATGTAGAAAGGAATTTGAATATGTAGTTGTTGACTCTTCTAATAAATTAAAGTCCCCTATGTGATTGACTCTCCTTCACAATGTAACTAGAACTATAAGGATACTAACAGGCATGCATGTATTTCTAGAACTAGGTATAAGCCAATTTCATTGGAAACCTGGGGATAGAGAATAGGAAAGAAATAGTTCCCGTTGTGAAATGATAATTTGTTACCAGACAAAAAAGAATAAATGCCAAAGCCATTAACAGGTAATCTTATAGTGTTTGTCTTTGGAACAAAAAATTACAAAAGTCATGCTCCAAGTCCTTCACCTCTTTAGTCCCTATAGAGAATTTATAATTTAACAACGGGGTTAGTTTAAGGAAGAAGAACAAATGCCTGTCATATCTAGTAGGCAGTTTTTCTCTATAGAATATACCATAAGTAACTTAATGTATGCATATGGTATATGAAGACAAAATGAGAGCGTTATGCATTTCTATTTCCTTAAACACTAAAAAAATTAGCTTGCAAAGTTTTAGATTTCCTTTTTAGAGTTTCTTTTTCAAATTAATTAATTTATATGTTTTATTTTCTTTCTTTCTTTCTTTCTTTCTTTCTTTCTTTCTTTCTTTCTTTCTTTCTTTCTTTCTTTCTTTCTTTCTTTTTTTTTGAGACAGGATTTCTTTGTGTAGCTTTGCGCCTTTCCTGGAACTCACTTTGTAGACCAGGCTGGCCTCGAACTCACAGATATCCACCTGCCTCTGCCTCCCGAGTGCTGGGAATAAAGGCGTGCGCCTCCACTGCCCGGCCTTACATGTTTTATTTTCAATACATCCCAACTGCAGTTTTCCTTCTGTCCACTCTTCCCGGCTCCTCTCACCTCCACTCTACCCCAGATCCACTCCTCTTCAGAATAGAACAGGCCTCCCCGGGGGTAGCATCAGAACACAGCACAAATTGACAGAATAACACTAGGCACGAACCCTCATATTAAGGAGAAGGGTTCCAAGAGCAGGAAAAAAATAGGCAGCGACGTCCCCACTCCATTATTAGGAGACCCACAAAAACATACCAAGGTAAACAACCACAGCATGTATGCAGAGGGCCTAGCATAGACCCGTGCAGGCTCTGTGATTGCCACTTCAGTGTCTATGAGCCCCTACGAGTCCTGCTTAGTTGATGTCTCATGCCAATCAAATTTGGTTTAATTGTTTATCTCCTTCCCTATTCATCCCCACTCCTCCCCTCCTCTTTCTTATGTCCCTCTGCCCTTAGAAGCTTCCTTTCTAATCTCATATCACATGTAGCTGTTTGTCCTACCCAATTCTCAGTACCTCTGGTTCTCTTCCAATTGTGTCCTCTCTAGTTTCATTGAAAGCTAAGTGCTGAACATGGGAGAGTACGTTTAATATTTGTCTTCCAGAAACTGGGTCATGTCACTTAATATAATACTTTCTAGTTCTATACATTAAAAAAACTAACACTTGAGAACTATGCATATTTATAGGGTCAATTTTGATAACTCAATACATGTGGCTGACACATACTAATCAAATAAGAGAAATTAGTGTTTCCATCTTCTTACTGTGGCTTTGTGTTCAAAGTCCTCTCTTTTAGTTTCTCTTCAGAAAACATTAAATAAATTACTGAGAATAATAGATATTCCACTGCTTCCTTCTCATAGTTCTCCTTTTAATTCTTTTTAAAGAATATAAACATAATTTTTCTATCACAAGATAGAAAAAACTCAGCCAGGTTAATAGATTCATTTCATAATTAGGGTTTACAAACATAACCTTTCCAAGAAAATAACCTAGATCAAAATTGCCATCTAGCTATTGAAGACAGGCAAGTCTAAGTACGCATTTTTGAGACACAGTCTACAAAACTCTCCTAAAACAATATTCCTAAAATTAACCATAAGTGAGTGGGGATGAGTCAAGAAAACCACCTACTAAAAACCACCTACTATGGTAACAATGGAGAATTCCAAGCTAACTAAGAGCAAATCTATAAAACAACATAAGGAACTAGCAAAAAAAATTCTCTTCAGCTTTTTTGTTAACCAGTAGAAGCCTGGCGTTCATTCTGCATAAATGTATAATAATCCACATAATTTTGTGTATGGCTGTAGGGAGCCACAATCACCCTAAAGGAATTGTATTTTAAAAATGGCCTGTGGCAATTACCAGGTAGGAGCTGCGGAGAGAGATACGCATGCAGACTGCACTAACTGGGAGAGTTTTATTGGGGGTAAGGGAGAGAATGGAGCTGAGGATAAAAGAGAAAAAGAGAAGAAGAGAAAAAGAGGCTGGAAATTGGGGAGAGAGGAGGTGCAGATGAGACCTCATTTAGATAGAGAGAAAGACCCTGCTTTTTATGAGGGGACGCAGCACATGCAAAGAGAGAACACTCAGCAATGAGTGCATGACACTGTTAGGACCCTGAACAGGCCACGGTACTGCCTGTGCACTGTCCAGGTCCCCAAGGGGTGGGTCTGAATGTGAACAGGAATACTGTGTGCATCCCCATGCATGATAGTCCAAGGTCACAATACCCAAATTATGGACTCAAAATGAATAACTCTCAAAAACTTTTTTATTCTAGTGCTGGTGTTTCAAAATAACATGGATTAAAATATTGTAGTACATTATAATGAACAACCTTTTTGTTGGAAAAGCATAAAATGTACAGTAGCCTCAAAATAATTGGATATATATTAAAGAACATGTCAGCTTGGCATACAACAACTACTTTTTTCTACTAGCTATGATAGTAAATACCAGGATATATGCAATGGCAAAGAGTTTTACACAACATTATAACCTGTAAAACAGAGACTCTCTTAGAGAAAACATTCCCACACAGTAATATAATCATTTCACACTCATTTATTAGATGGCTTTCAAGAAGCCAAGAGATTTTGAGTGTTTTAAAGACATTCTTGAGATTTTGATGTTTGGTTTCATTTGTTTTTCTTTTATTGACAATGATTTCACATTCTCGGCTCCCATGTAACCTTGTGTGTGTGTGTGTGTGTGTGTTGGAGAGGGGGGTGGAACCTGACCCAGGAAATAAACCATCCATCTATCATTTCCACAAGCTTCTTCATGGACAGATTTGCTAATGGTGCCATGGATCATATGGATCACATCTGATATAAGTGGATTGTCAAGGTTGCTTAGAAGGCGACCCTAACATACTGTGAAGCCTGATGACCTGAGTTCAATCCCCAGAATCCACACAGTAAAAGAAGAAAACTGATACCTGAAAGCTATCCAGCCTCTACAAACTGCACGCACATACACATACACATAAACACACACATACACATACAAACATACACACACATACACACATACACATATATACATACACACCCACACACAGACACATACACACATACCACACAAACATGGAAATTCAACTTAATCATCCTCATGAGATGCAAAAATGGTCAGCCTACTTAGTACATTTCTAAAAATACTCCTAAATTCTAAACCAAAGTAAAATGACAAATAAGATAGAACACATGATACCAAAATAAATTTTCAATATTCCACTTTGAGAGTACAGTAATTTAATTGATGAGTGTAGTAATAAAATTCCATCTGAAAATATTCATGTGGGACAGAATCATAATCAACTATGGCCCCTGTCCTCAGTCTCCTTGTAAGAAAATCAGTTTCCATTTTCATTTCTCTGTAATGAGCCTGATTTCATGTCCCTGTGAAACATCTATTCTACCCCATCCTTGACTTGGTCATTTATGTTCTTTGCTCATTTTCTCTTTAAGGGTCTTGAATTATTCTTTTGACATGTGAAAGTTTCTTTCAATAGCAAATAACATATACTTACAAGAAAATATATTTGTGCAGCATATCAATGAGTGAATGAAGACATTTGTAAATTTTTTAAAAAATGATATATCTTCAGACCAGAAAGACAGTTAAATGTCAATGCTATCACTATCTTGATATTGCCATCTTTTCATCAAAGGTTAAGTAATATGCCTGAGACAAAAAGAAGTTCCACAAACGTGATGGTAGAACTACTAGACTTAAGGAAATGACTCAACTTCAAATTGAACACATAGATACAATGCATTTTTCTTCTTCCATCAGAATCAGTCATTCAGGTTCATGTGACTATGTATGTGCAAATATGAGCCCTTTCCATAACATTAATAAAACTGGTTTTAAGAATTTATCTAAAATACACTGATCCCTCTACATATAAAGGCATATTTGACTCAGCTATAATTAAGATGACAAAGGCTTTTTCTGAATTCTTTCTCATCAACATCTTTTAAAAGAATGTTCACTAAAGAAATAAAAGCATATATATATATATTATTTATGATCAACTCAACTACAAGATAAAAAACAGCACAGAAAACATTCATTAATATACATTTAAAAGCTGCTTAACATTTCAAAGGGATATTTTAGGTAATTGGATGTATCTCATTAGTACTAAAATGAACCAGGCAAAACTTCATGATTAAACCAGGATGCAAATTATCAAATTTGGATGTCGTTTAATTAAAATTCAATACAATTATATTTTATCTTCATTTCTTATTTTTAAATAAATTGGTTTTAATGTATACATCAAAAATGCAAGCTGTACATATTAGTGTGGTATTGCATAGAGCCTAAACCAGATTCAAGGTTTCTATTTTAACAAACATTTGCCATTTTTTGTAGTACAAATATTTGAACTCCTTTGTTAGGAAGGAATATATATTTTGCATAATTGCTATATTCCACAGTCCAAAGTCTCTTCTGATACTCAAGGCATTATTGTACTTGTCATCCCACCCCCATTAAATAAAAGAAATTTTTTTAAAAACTACATATTTGCAACATAAAACAGAACAAACATTATTCTTTCAAAAGAGAGGAATGGGGTCACATTGAGGAAATATTGGACCAAACAAAGACTAAAACAAAACAGGGCAAACATCAAATTCTGTGTCTCCATATTGAGCTTTGTCAGCTGCAACATTATATCTCTCATGGGCTGGTTCCAGTCATGATGCAGGTCTGCTTTGACAGATGTCTCATGGATATGGCATCTCTGTCATCTGGGTGTCTCCACTGCAACAAGTCATATCATCACAGCTTCATGCCAAGTCACCTCGGGGCTTTCTTGCAGGAATTCTAAGACTGCCACATGCTGCCTAGCCTCAGTGAAAACAGAGGAAGAATCCATGATTCCTCTAACATTTTATCCTTCTTGTATCCAAAATCAAGTAGCTGGCCCTTACAAGTTCTGGAGCCAATTTGTTATGAAGCCTTATCCCCTTGGACCACAGGCACAGTAGCTTTCGGGTGCTAAAGCTGGTGAAGGATTTCCCTAAGGTTTTCTTTTCTAGGAGCAGAAACCTTCTTAGGCCCTTTCCTTTCACAAATCAGAGCTTTCACTGGGTGGTGTCTTGTTGTCAGGTTACTGATCCTATGTTCCAATGTAAAGCTGCAGGCCTCTCTCTAACTCATGGGTTCTCAATCTGTGCATCATGACCCATTTTGAGGTGAAACAACCTTTCAGAATGGTCACATATCAGATATCCTGCACATTTGACATTTATGTTACAATTCATAACAGTAGCAAAATTATACTTACGAAGTGGCACCAAAATAATTTCATGGTTGGAGGTAGACACAACATGAGGAACTATATTAAAGAGTCACAGCATTAAGAAGGTTGAGAACCATGTTAGAATCTAATGGAATTAGCCTTTATCAATTATAGCCTCCCTTTCATCACATGATATAGTCATAATCTTAAACTTCCTATTATTCTTTTTCACTGGAGAATTATATAAGAGTAATCAGCAGTAGTCATACCATATCCTCAATGACATGCTGTCTTGCAATTACTTCCACCAAAAAAAAAGTTGTAATTCAAACTCATGAAAGTCATTGGTCAGAATACAGCCAGATTCTTTGCCAAAATATCATTTGAATGACCTCTAGTCCAGTTGTTAACAAAGTTCTCATTCCCCTCTGAAACATCTGAAAAAAAGAAAGGGCATATTTTGTCTTAGAATTCCAGGAGGACAGAGTCCACCATGATAGGAAGGCATCACACCAAGCAAAGGAGACAGGGTAAGCAGGAGCACATAGTTTATCACACTTCATCCACACACTGGAAGCACCTAGAGAGAAAAGAAAGTATGGTGAGGATATAAAACTCCAAGGCCTGCCTTCAGAGAAGTACTTCCTCCAGCAAGGCTCCACATCCTAGAGGTTCCACAACTTCCCCAAATATTGCCACCAACTGGGAACCAGTGTTCAAATACATAAACTTAATAGACAAATTTATCACCCAAACTACAACAAAATTGTGGGTTGTTTCCATTGCTTGGCTAATGCTGGAATAAATTTCAGAGCAGCAGATGTATCCTTGGAATGCTGATTTCATTTCCGTTGCATAGAAATACCCAGTAGTAAAATTGTTGCAGTCATGGGGAATTCTACTTGAACCTCTTTACTAATTTCCTTAATATCTGCAATGGTCTAATAATCCTACAGTGTTTCCTTTTCTCTGTGTTCTCACAGTACTTACCTTATTTTTCTTCATAATAATCATGATGATTGGAGTAAATGATATCCCATTGTGGTTTGGATTTGAATTTTCTGGTAGCAAGTGATTTACAGTATCTTTTATACGCCCATTTGCTATTTAACTGTCTTTCACTATATAACTTATTAAATTCATTGACTCTTTTAAATCAGATTTTATATTTTATATATTCTGAAAAATAACACTTAGCAATTGTATAATTTGTAGACACAATCTTACTCCATCTGGAGATTATCTCATCACTTTCATGATGATTTACTTTACTAGGCAGTTGCTTTTTAGTTTGACATGAACTAATTTGTCTGTATCTGCCTTTATTTTCTGTGTTCTATTGGTAATAGTCAAAAATTGGAAACAATCTAGATTTCTCTCAACAAGAGAATGGATAAAGAAAATATGCTAAATTTACAAAATGTACTACTCAGATGTTAAAAATTGACATCATGACATCTGTAAGCAAATGAACATGGACAGAGCTAGAAGAAATCATCCTGAGTGAGGTTACACTGGCCCAAAAAGATAAATATGGTATGTATTCACTTATATGTGGATATTATCTACTAAATAAATGACAACCAAGCTATAATCTGATGACCCACAGAGGACATGTATTGAAGAAGGGACTGGGAGGATGCGTAGAGCTCAATAATAGGGGGAAACAGAACAGATTTTATGGGTGGGCTGGGAGTGGAAGACAGAAACAGAATCAGGTGAGGACACAGAGTGGAGATGGGTTTGACAGGAAACTTGAAGAGGAACAGCTAGAATTGAGGGATGTTTGAGAAGTTAACAAAACATAGTTCAACAGAAACTTCCTAAAATATATATGAAGGTTTTCCTAATGATGTCTCCAACTAACGAGGGAGACAGAATCCCAACTGGCCATCTCTTCTCACCAAAGGAAGCTTTCTGTCCCAGGACTGTTTTACATCCAATTGAGTTGTCAGCCAAAGCAATCCCATGGAAATCTCCAAGCTATTCAGACTGTTGCAAAAAAAAAAAAAAATAGATTGGTCTCCATAACCTGACACCAAGGCCACATTGCTGAAGACAATACCTACATAATCCCATAAACATGGAGAGGATGAGCTGATGCCTCCATGGAACCTTTACCCCCATGGTACAGGAAAGTTCTCTACAGGTTATCAAAAGAGAAACATACGTAACAACCAAGTCATAAAATCTTTAATCTATAGTCTGTCCTGCCTCGAAAATATGCTTGGACAATAGTAGCACAAAGCTTGTGGGAGTAACAACCACATCCTATTTAACTTACTGTCCACTCCATGAGATGGAACACTGGTTGAATGATCAAGTACCAAAGACTAGAAAGCCCACAGCCCTGTGATAAAACCAAATACTATTGGTCTTGAAAAAAAGGAAAGAAAAGAAAAAGAAAAACAGAAAGAAAAAAGGAAATGCAACAATAAAATGACTTCTGATGATATTCTGCTACACTCATAGATCAGTGCCTTATTCAGTCAGGCATCATCAGAGAACCTTTCTCCTGCAGCAGATGGGAACAAATACAGAGACCTACAGCCAAACAATACACAGAGAGAGAGAGAGAGAGAGAGAGAGAGAGAGAGAGAGAGAGAGAGAGAGAGAGAGAGAGAGAGAGAGACCTTGGAATTCACAGTCTCAATCCAATCCCTCCTGTCAGAACTCAGGGAATCCCACAGAAGAGGAGACGGAAAAAAGTGTAGGAGTCAAAGAGGATGGAGGACACAAGGAGAAAGGGACCTTCTATATCAACTAAGCAAAGATCTTATGAACTCAGAGACTGAAGCAGCAAGCTCCCAGATGACCCGGGTCTGCACCAGGTCCTCTACATGTGTATAGTACAGCTTTCAGTCTAGTGTTTTTAGTAGTTTCAGTTTCGTGGGTCTTTGATTCTTGTTCCTGCTCTTGAGCTCTTTTCCTTTTGTTCATTTGCATTGTCCAACTTTGATATCATATTTAAGTTATTATATTTTATTTTGTTGTGTTTTGTTTTTACCTCTTAGAAGCCTATTCTTTTCGAATGAGAGACAGAAAGGAGTGGATCCAGATGGGAGGGGAGATGGGGAGAAACTGGAAGGAGTAGTAGAGAGATGTGAAACTGTAATCAGGATATATTGTATGAGAAAAAAAGTGTATTTTTAATAAAAGAAAAAATAAAACAAAACCAAAAAGTAAACGTATGCCACTTACTTATATGACTTCATATGATTTCAGTGATTCGATTAATATAATTCATATTCATCAAGAACACATTATATACTAGGAAATCTACAATATTTGCTGGTACAATTTCCTTTTGTTCTCAAATATACAAACTATAATCTGAAGGGCATCATTATGAGACATATGGCCTTCATGGTAGGATGGTTGGAAAATCTTTTCGCATGGTTTATTCAAGCCGAAAAGCTAAAATGGCCCTTGATTCCCATATAGGGAAGAATTTAGCACACTTTAATGATAAACACTATTGACCTTTATGTTTTATGCACCTTCAAGCTTTGTGAGTTCAGTGTAAAAAATCAAAGTTTCTTGATGATGATAATTATTATAATTGATTATTTGGCAACATTACACATATTTTTTTTAAAAAAATATGTCATTTTAATATATATATGTAAAATTTATATAAAATAAATGTTGGGTGCATGTTCCTTTGTTTCTGTTGCCCACTCTGGATCTTAGAAACTGTGGTGGCTGTAGGTTGTTTGGTAGGGAGTGCTTCTGGGTCCCTGCTAGGTGTAGACACTATAGGGGGTCCAGGTAGGACATATTTCTAGGCATTTAAGGGCTGACAGGGAAGGATGGGAATGGGCTAGAATTGGGGGTGGGTCTTAAAGGGTCCACAGCAAGCAGAGAAGCTTGACCTGGCACCAGCTTTGGAGGAGCACACTAAGAGTGGAGTCAAGAGGGAAGACGGGTTCCTGCAAGTGGTCCGCTCTAGGACTGGAGATGAAAGTAGGGAATTGAAACAGAGGGCAGGGAGGAGGATAAGGATCACATACCTGATTCCATGGCTGGAGGAGCCAGAGGGTTCCCAGGTAGAGGGTACCTCCAAGTATTGACAGCTGAAACAATGGGCTAGGGTAAGGAGGACAGACTGGGTCCACAAAGAGGATCTGTAGAGTCCCTTGAAATGGAGCAGAAAGAATGGGCGGTTGCCTCTAAGTAGTCTGCTTCAGGGCTGGAAATAAGATAGGGTGTTGGGTATGGAGGACAAGAAGAAGAGTGAAGCTTGTCTACCTGATAACCAGGCTGGTATAGGCAGCAGGTTCCCCGGAATTAGTACCTCCCGATATTGGAGGGTGAGACAAAGGGATGGGAAAGGGAGGGAGATTGGGTCCACAGAGAAGATCTGAGTCATCTGGGAATGGAGGAATTGAGGAAGGAGAAGCTCTACCAGATAGTCTACTACAGGGCTAAGAATACTCTTAGATAAGGGTGTTGCTCTTCTCAATCATCAGAGAAGCTTTTTCTTTTGGCAGATGGGAACAAATAAGGAGACTCCCAACAGTACAATATGTAAAGACCTTAGAATAATACTCATTTGTAAGTGGAATGTCTCCACCAAATCCCACCCTCTCGGGGCACAAGTAACCCTATGGAATAGGTGACAGAACAATTGTAAGAGCCACACCAAGGAAGCAAGGCCCTCTAAGCAGGACACACATAAACTCACAGAGACTGCGTGTGGAAGCATGCGCAGGGCCCACATGTGTCTAAGGCAGATGTGGTCCCAGAGCTGAGAAGGAAAGTGCACACAAGCCCCCATCCTTAACCCGAGGGTACCTCCAAAATGAAAAATTAGTTTTCTCCCTGGGCATACAATACATTCTTTAAGAGAGGTGCCATGCCCACCCAGCTGTAGATAGCCAACACAATAGCATTTTTTTTTTTTGAGGTTCTTTGTCTCAAAATGCACTGCCGTGACATTTTTTTTTTTTTAAAGCTCACAGGTCTTTTGCATACCTGTTACAGTTTTATAGTTTTTTGGGATTTGTGTGTGAGAATGTGTGTGTCTCCACATCTATATGTGGTTTTTGTGCTTTTTCTTTGGTGCTTTTTTGTCTTTGGTTTGTCTTATTCCATTTTAATTTGTGTTTGTTTTATCTTATTTTATTTTAACTTTTTTTAGATGCCTGTTTGTTTTCTAAGGAGAGAGAGAGGGGGTGGATTTGGGTGGGTGAGGAGGTGGGAAGGATCTGAAAGGACTTGGGGTAATGAAAGCATATTCTATTAAAAAAAAAACTATTTTCAATAAAAAAAATTGAATTTTGTTAAGCACCAGAACTGTGTGTTGTTTCACAGCATGCACAATAAGATGATCACAATAATTGTTATGCCAGCACTTACCGCTAAAATAATGTCTGTAAAAACATGAAACACAAACACAGAGCAACCTATAATAACAATGCAGAAAGCTAGCATGAAAAATCAAAAGACAATAGTTAAAAAAAAGTTGGGGATTTCACAGTACTTCTGTTAAATATTTACTTAGTATATTTTTGTATTTTTAATACATTAGAATGCTAATTTTGCAGATTTAATTAATAAAAAAAATTTCGAAAGATGGTATTTACAGTACACTACACCCACTGACCATCTAACAATGTTGGAAAAGCTATCTTTAAAAACAAGCACAGCTCACCAGCATTTTGATTCTGCCATTACAATATTTCACAAAAACAGTAAATGGTGAGTCAGTTTGCCATTGTAATTTTCATCTAAGCAAAACAATGAAAAGAGTGTCCATTTTTTTTTCAACTCTAGTAGGCTTTACTCATATGAAATAATCTACTGCCTTCCATTTTACATGTTAAGGTTTCACAGCTGCATAGTGAGAAGTTCAATGACACCATAAGGTTCGTGTCACAGATTCCATAAGTCACTATGGACAGTGTTGTCCACTCTCATTTTTTCAAACAAATGAAAGGGAAATACCCCCAGTGATTATGACAGCTTCTTCAAGAAAACAAAGTTAATGTGGAAAAACTGCAAAAAATTGTTAGACCCGTTGATAGTTAACTAACTACATGATAGAAAAAGTTAAAAAAAAAAAAAAACCAAAAGACAACTTTTTTTTTCACTCAAAATTTAACTCTGTAACAATACCCCTAAGTGTTTTTTGGTTTTGTTTTTGTTTTTGTTTTTGTTTTTTTCTGAACATCATGTTGCAAGGTTTTTCTTACAGGCTCTCCATGCCCAAAATTGAGTCATTCTTAATTGTACCTGAATTTACAAAAACTAAACATCAAACTTTCTCTTTGTCTCAATACAAATGACTGCTTTGAGAGCCAATACAAATTAACATTAATAAACCCTTTATCATATTAACCTCAGAGATATTTGTTGCAAGTGCACTTTGTGTAGCCCCTAAAGAGGTATTTTGTTTTCTTTTCTGTTTTTAGTTTTTTGGTCTTATTTTCTTTCTTTCTTTTTTTTTTTCATTCTTCTCTCATACAGTACATCCCAACAACAGCCTCTCCTCCATCCACTCCTCCCAGTACTCCCCCACCTCCCCTCTTCCCAGATGAACTGCTCCTCCGTTTCCCTTCAGAAAAGAGCAGGCCTCCCAGAGATACCAACCAAACACAGAATAACAAGATACAATAAGACTAGGTACAAATCATCATATCAAGGCTGGACAAGGCAACCCAGTATTGGGATAGGGGTAACAAGAGTAGGCAAAAGAGTCAGAGACACACCCTACTCCCACTTTCAGGAGTCATAAATGTGTTTTTAAAAGAAGGGAGCATTCACGTTTGAAATTCAATCAATTAAAACATGAAAATGTCAAGCTGTATAGTTAATGTGGCCAAAACAAATTTTAATACAAGCAACTCATTTAAATAATTCAGGGAACAAACTTTTAATATATATATACATATATATGTATATATCTGTATATATGTGTGTGTGTATATATATATATATATATATATATATATATATAGAGAGAGAGAGAGAGAGAGAGAGAGAGTGGGGAGCAATTGAACCAAGATTCCTTCCTTTCTTTAAAATATTCTGCTTGCAAACATGGTAGTTTAGGCAACAATATGACGTAGTTTTGTAAGAAAATATTTTAAATTACATATTATTCATAGGACAAAGAAAAACACTGCTTACCTCTTAGAAGGGAATTAAATAAACTCTCCTTAATGTGCTTTAGAAAAGAGGGCTTGGCAGCGAAGTTCAGAGACTACTACGGAAGTATTCACTGGCACCACATAACAGCATCACCTACCAATGGCAGATGCTTCTATTTTTTTATTCTTCTTGTTCATGGGTTGACAGGAAGATCATTTTTTTTTTGCAATGCTAAGCAATAAATGAGAAATAAAATGAGTTCAAAGTGCTCATTTAGCTTTATATTATCATTTATGTTTAGTGAAAATATTGGATAAAACTTCAGGTCTTTGCTTCACTGCCATGTGGTTGCATCCTAACAAGCTTTCTTCCACAGTATGAAGTGTTTTGCTATTGCTTAGGAATTTTGTTTTGTATGTCTTACAACTAATCTGGTAAATTGTAAGAAATCTCAACTCCCTGGTAGAGTCTGAAAGGACCAAAAATTATTCTATAGGTTGAGAAGTGGCAATAAGCACATAATAAATGATATCCTGGTTTGGGGGGCTTAAGGCTAAAATTGTTGACTAAATGAATACAAATGTATTCAGTGATTGTAATTCCAAAATTTAGGTCTCTGAGAGTGCAGAGAATAAAACTGCATCAACATGGGCATACCCACTCAGTGTGGATACTGCCCATTAGGCTGAGTTCCACCGGGTTTTAGTTCTTAATGTAGATGACTACAGTATGCTTCATAATTTCACACATTTTAGGACATAATTTTGCCATGATATGTGGGCCAAATACTGCTCCAATATTTAACTGTGTAGAAAAGAGGATTTCCAAAACACCACACACACACACACACACACACACACACACACACACACACACACAATATCAAGTCACATAGGCAGATGTGCGGCTTGACTTCAGTATGCTATATAATTTCACACATATTACTGTGCCACATTGGACACATATTACTTCTATATTCAACTATGTATATAGGAGGATTTCCAGTACACACACACACACACACACACACACACACACACACACACACACACACACTATTGAGTCCCACACTCCAGTGAACAAAGGCTATGTTTGCTTGTGTACAACCTACTAATTTACAGATGAAAAATTACACTATTAGACCAGAGAGAAATCAGGTAACCTTTATTTCACATAGCAAAATGTTAGCTGAAATTCAAGTGTATTATACCTGTGCACAGGCTTTTAGAAAATAAGTAATTCAGTATTTAAGAGTTTCTGCTAACTGGGTAAGACTGTCCATATGCCATGCACACTGAAACCTTATGTTGATAAAATGTAATTGTTCCTTAAAGAAAAAATATATACTCTAAATCTTAGTAATACTTACTGGTAAAGGTGACTTAAAAATTGACAGACTCTGATAAAATTTACTATTAGAATGATTAGACAAGCTTGCAAATCAATAATATGTACATTTTTAATAATGTTTACTTCTTTTGGTTAAAATTTAATATAGTATTTTAATATAAATGTTAATAATTGAAATGTGAAGAAATCATTTTTAATGGAAAAACTTCATTATTCAAACAAATAGAGCCTTCAGTAAGATAATTCAGCCTGAGTCAGTAATGGACCAGTTACAAATTGGCAGTGAGCAATACTCCAGTTGGGACCGAGAGAATTTACCAAAGTGTACAAGTAGATGAATTATGCAAAATCTACTACTCTAATGTGAGCAGTTTCAAAAATAATAAAAAGAGCTAACAACTCATGTCTAATTAGTCAAAGAGACAAGGGACTACTTCAACACTCCATGCAAATGGCCGCTAACAATACTGCAGACTCCATTCACATTTACTCTAATGGCAAGGCAATAAAATTGTTGAAGACGCTTTTAAGCAGAATGTACTTATCTGTTGGCACATTGAAATTCTAAAAAGTTTCCAGAGATGTCTATAAAAGTGAAAGTTTTCTATTAATGATGAAAATGTTTATCCCATGGAAAGGATTTTTATGTCATCTCATTTCCTTGTGCCAATGATAAAAATTTATTCAACAGTTAGTGTTGGTTGTATTCCAGCAGCTATTTTGTCTCCATAATGTGTGATACAGGAAGCATTAACAGGCTTCCCATGAAGCCTTTGTAAGGGGCACTGCTTATCCCTCAACCTGATGGTCTAGAATATGGAAGGGAGATCCATATTTTGCTTGTTTTTAATGTGTTGGGATCAAATCCAGGGCCTACATATGAGAGGAGTATGTTCTACCACTGAGTTATACTCTAAGCCCCTAGAAATCAGATGTTTCTCTTCTTTTAAAAATGAATCACTGGATTAATTATTTAAAAGTCATATAAAGATGAATAGTAACTCGGTTGAGACACAGAACAAACAAAACATTTGTAGAGTTCATTTACCTCAAATGGAACCAGTCTTAGCCATAACTTCTAAATTATCAGAGTGAGGAGAGTTTTCTCACTCACCTACATCAGTGCTACTCTAAACACACAGCTGATTTGGTTGGTGAATTGAAGAGATACTATCAAAGCCTGATATTATCAAATTACTATGGAAATGATCTAGGATATAAGAAGAAAGAAAACAAGGGAGGGAGTAGGGGGAGATGGGAGGAAAGGAACAGCTGAGGAAGGTAAGAAGGGACACCACTTACTCCTTTCTTTCTTTGAGATATATTTTAGATGTTTGTTATTCTTATCAACATTTTTATATCTATCATGTTTTAAAATGAAAAGCATCCACTGAGTGAAATTAACTGATATGTGCAAAACAATTTCCCTTAGTTGATAAGGAAAATAATATATAAAATAGACAGACAAATAGATGAGGGCATAGAAAGTATTTAAATATTATTTGTTTGGATTATCATTTATACATACACATACAAATGCACAAACACACACCTTCTATTCTGTCACATAAAACCTGATTATATACATTATACATACACATATTTTCCTTCTAGATGGAAGTTAGTAGAAGTAAAATATTTCAACATGTGCATTGTGCATCTAGTAACTATTCTATAACTATTCAAAACTTTTACTGAAGGGGCTGGTAGTATGGCTTAACAATGTATTTGCTATTACTGATTGAATTATTTATTGTACTTCAAATATCCTCTACTGGATTTCTAATTTTATTTTTATAAAATAATACTGTTATTAATTCTTTGAGTCTTTTATCCAAAGTATTTTGAATATATTCTTGCTTACTCTTCTCTAACTACTCTCAAATCTATCCCCAAAATTCATGCCTTCTTTTTTTAATAGCTCATATAATCCAATTTGTACTGGCCAAAAACTCAGTTCTGCCCAGGAATTAGAACTAAAAGAATGTTATCTTGAAACTAAAAATAAAAGCTGTATTGTAAAGTAAAATGTTCATCAATTAAGGAAGCAGCATACAGAATGCAAAAAATCTTCACCAGTTAAACATCTGACAGTTTGATAGTATAAGAAGACTCAAAAAAAGAAGAAAAAAGAAGGAAGGGAGCGAGGGAGGAAAAAAGGAAGAAGGAAAGAAAAGAAGAAAAAAGAAAGAAAAGAAAAGAAAACCAAACTAAATTAAAAAGTAGAATGAAAATTTTAAAGGAGAAGGAAACTGAACAAAGAACACTCAGAAGTAGTACTGGTTGTTAAAGAGTTTTAAGAGCATTCATCATGCTTAGCCATTTTGGAAATATGAATTAAAACTACTTTGAGATTTCATCTTGACCCATTTAGTATGGCTTAGATTTTAAAAAAGGAGAGAGGACAACACATACTGGCAAGGCTATCAGGAACTGGGAAAGCTCAACTCTGCTGGAGGAGGGCAAATTGAAACTTCTGCTGTGAAAATCATCGCAATAGTTCATAGAAATACAAGAAGTAGATCTATATAAGACCTTGCTATAATGTGCTTGGTCATGTACTCAAAGTACTGTATCCTGGCACAGAGACCCCTGATCATCTGTGTTCATGGCTGCTCTATTCACAATAGCTAGAGCATGGAAATAGACTAGGTGCTGACCAGTTGATGGATGAATAGTGAAACTATGGTGCCTAATCACAACAGAATTTTATTTAACTGCAATAAAAATAAAATTATTGCCAGGCGGTGGTGGCGCACGCCTTTAATCCCAGCACTCGGGAGGCAGAGGCAGGCAGATCTCTGTGAGTTCGAGGCCAGTCTGGGCTACCAAGTGAGTTCCAGGAAAAGGCGTAAAGCTACACAGAGAAACCCTGTCTCAAAAAACCAAATAAAAAAAATAAAATAAAATTATTAAATTCATGAGTAAATGGATGGATCTGGAAAGCATTATACTAAGTGAGGTGACCCAGAACTCCAAGAACCAGATAATAGCTTGTTTGGTTTTTGATAACAATGGAATCATGGCATTCTCACTTTTCAATAGTCATCTTCTAAAATCCTCACCCAGGAGACAACAGAAAAGGCACAAATGTTCATCCACATCATGTTCACTATTAAGGCACTAAAATCTTACTTGAGAGCTCGAACTTCATGCTGTAAACACCTCCTACATATTTCCCTACTTAATAACATCACATGAAGATTAGGCTTTCATTGGATTAATTTTAATTGTGGGTAGGGCTCATCTCTCTATTCTATAGCAGTGGCTAAGCAAGTGAGGAGAAAGTGAGGCTAAGCAAGAAAATGATGAACATGGGCTCTGGTATGGTTCTGTCAATACAGTGCTTGCCATGAAAATATGAGGAACTTAGTTTGGATCTCCAGGACTTACGTAAAAACCTAGGTGAAACAGTACACTCCCGTAACCTTAGCACTGGGTAGGCAGAGATAAAAGGAGCCACAAGGTTTTCAAGTCAGCCAGTCTAACCAAATTAGTGAGTTCAAGGTTCATTTAAAAAATAAAAACTTTGTCAACAATGAGGTAGAGAGTGATTGAGGACACATGCACACTTATGAACATGTATAAACATATGCACTACAGGGCGGGGGGACAAGGGCTAAAGAGATGGCTCAGTGATGAACAGCATTTGCTGATCTTACAAAAGATCCAGATTCATGCCCCAGCACCCACATAAGGAATTGTGACCTTTCTTAATTCCAGTTCCAACGAAATACAGTGCCCTCTTCCAGTTTTGGCAGGCACCAAGTGTATTCAGAGTACACATAATATGCTTATATGTACACATAAAATAAAAATAGACTTTTTTTTCAAAAGAGATGATAATGTATAATGAGATTTTCTTAATAGCAGTGATGGAAGAGTTAACTGCAAAATGAGGACAAAGATAGAAATTCTCTCAGCTTTTAATGGATGTGTATATCATAACTCATCCTTTCATGACTGAGATATCATTATAGAGGAATAGGCTGAATAATTGTAAGATCCAAAGGTGAGAGATGACTACAATAAAACACTGTTTTCTAGACACAACAGGACAGTTGTACCAATTACCTCACAAATATATAGCATGCACAGGACTGTTCAAGCTCATGTAAGAAAAATTTCAGCATGAGTAGTGGAGGTGGGCACAAAATCCCACCCCTAAGGAGCTGCTGGCCTTTAGTAGCTACTAGTGGAGGGAGAGTTAGTTTTCTTTAAGGATGTGGCCCCTGGTAGGTCCATCACAGGCCAGTGAATGACCATGAACTCAAGAATAAATAGGCAGCACAAATTGTACTTGATGAGCTTGTGAAAAATGAGGATGCTAAGTGGGTCAAAAAGAGAGGTTGGATCTGCATAAAATTCTCAAATAATTAAAATTATTTTTTAAAGAGTCACAAGACTATAACTAGTCTTAGTTACAAAAGGAACACAGTCAATGCTATAAGATCTTTTATTAAAAATATAAATTGATCTGGATGAGACAATTTTTTTTTTCTAAAACCAAGTTGAAAAGTTTCCTATCTTGAATAAGTAGCACAAAGACTACACTGAATCAGTAGGTAATTAAATATTTAGGATGAAAGAGATAAAATTATTGCATCATTCTGGAAGAAAAATTGAGTGTAAACTTAAGAAAATCTATGAAACTAGATATAGCAAGAAATAAATGATAACTTGCTATGGCTTTTAATTAAATTCAAACAATAATAAACAATCACTGGCATAAGCTAGTTCTAAATGAATGTGCTAAGGTTAAAGAGAGTGAAAAAAAAAAACAGAATCTGACCTTTGGAATACAAGTAGCCAGTGAGGATTCCTGGGGCAATGGGGAAGGAAGAAAAATAAAGTTCTGTGGAAGAGTGCAGGCAAAATATTCATTTCATTGTATTTATTTGGGCACCCCTTTTTTTGTTTTGTTTTTGCTTTGCAAGGAGAAAGAGGAGAAGAAGAGAAAAAGACCATGATGTTGGATGGGTAGGGAGGTGATCAGTATCTGGGATGAATTTAGAGAAGGGGAAAAGCATGAACAAAATAAATTGTTTGAAATTTTTTTAAATAAAAATATACAAATGTAAAGCTGAAGTACAATTGAACAAGATGATGTACCCTACTCTTTTACATATATTATGTCAGCATATGGTGTTCAGCAATAGAGTCTCCACTATATTGCTACAATAAACAAAATGTACAATGATAGAAATATTAACAAGATAAAAAATAGGGATCGACACAGTATTCAACACACACAAATTAACATAAGAAAATGTGAGCAAATTTTGGCATAGAATATAATGGCAGAAAGAGTTAAAAACAATAGCAATGTTTTTAAATTAAAATACACAAATTGACTAAGTAGATGTGTTTGTAAAAGTAGCTATGATGTTGAAAATGTTATCATAATCTAGGTGTCCCTGTATCACATCACTGGGTAGCAGAGACAGTCAGATCCAAAGAGCTCACTGGACAGCCAGACTAGACTAAAAATAGGAGTTCTGATCAAAGGAGAACAAATATAATATTCTGCATTTACAATATTGCAGTACAAATGTCACAATTAAGATAATGTTCTTATTTTTAAGTGACTATTGCTGTCCACTCCCTTAGATTGATCTAAAGGAATTTTACAAAATCAAATTGTGTCTGCTTTATCATTATTTAAAACAAAAAAAAGATAAGTAGTTGGTATGAAAATAGATGGTACATAGAAAGATAATAGACAGATACATAGATAGACAACAGATATAGATAAATTGATGATTGATAGAGTTTAGATAGATATTAGACAGATAGATAGATAGACAGACAGACAGACAGACAGACAGACAGACAGATAGATAGATAGATAGATAGATAGATAGATAGATAGATAGATAATAGAGATAGGTAGATGATTGAAAGATGATAGGTAGGTAGATAGATAAATAGATAGTTGATAAAGATAATTGTCACATGATGATAGAGAGATATAAACAAATTTAAGATAGCCAGCATGGAAAACACTGTTGTTTAATATAATGTTCATGCTAAAATAGAGATGAGATTTAGGGTTTCATTCTATCATAAATTTCAAAGGAAGAGTTCATATAAGGTCTACCTAGCTTGGTGACAAAGAGAAGTAATTTAATCCAGTTTACAGAAAGACTGGATGACACTATAATTGTATTTTGAGTCTGTGAAACAGAAGCAAATAATGTTGCCCAAGTGACAAATTTGAACATGTAGCAAGATTCAACAAACATCACATCAGAAGAGAAGCTTGTTTGTTTTGGGGTTTGTTCTCATTCTTGACTCATGTTGACCATTGATGTAAAAAAGTAAGCTTGATAAAAGAAGCCATAAAATAAGATTTGATGCCTTCATACCAGTAAGGTAAGTGGAACTGAAGGTTTTATATCTGCTTTATGGAAAAGTTTTACTTCTTAACACTATGGTTTAAAAATAATCTCATTTTTAAGAAACACATACACACACACACACACACACACATCTCTATGGATTTTACCTAGCAGGATTTACTCCAACTTCAATGAGTCTTTTGTGAGAAGCTATTGTCCCTTGAACTAAGAACATCTAAGTCATATTTTGAAGAGTCTTGAAGATTAAACAATATACTTAGGAAAAAGAACAAATCGGGTTGTGCCTCCAGAAAAAAATACTTTTAACATTGGGAGATGGTGTAATATAAAATATCATGGACAGGACCTATAATACTTAGAAACAACATATAAAAGACTAAATTTAATGGTACTAGAAAAAAAGCACACATTCAGAAAAGCATGCTCTTCAATCATAACCTCTTCAAACTAAGTCATTGAAAGACATATAAGAGATGACATGAATGGAATTGTTTATGTTTAGGTGGATCATAGCAATTCACCTAAAAATATGATTTGGGAAATATAAAAAAATCCATTATGGGTTTATTCAGCTATGTTTCAGAAATTATTTTAAACTGTGGGTCTCAGTAGTGTTACTACTTAGGAAAATCATTTTTTTTTATAGTTCTTAAAGTATTTAAGAAGAAACTGTAATTCTGTTAATAATATGATGATTTGAACTAAAATATGAATGTATGTATACATACATAATGAATACCAGAAGGTTAGAGTGTATCATGCTCCTTTACTGTCCACTATGTTTAAAATTATGTTTGATTTTTTTAAACAAATAGTTTATTGATAATATTGAATTAGTTTCAATTTTGGAAAAAAACCCAAAAACTGGCTCTTATTATGGCTCTAGAAGATAGCCCTGACCGTTCAAAGCTGTTCTATCTCTTACCCACAATAAAATTCTTCCCCCTGGTTGGGGAGGGAATTCAAAATGAAGGATCATCAGAAGAAGAGAACTATAGAAGAAGGAACTACGAAGAGCATGTTGGAAAATGAACAGAAACATGAAGAAAATTTTCTGGGATTGTCACAGGATTAATGCTCTGCAGAACCTAGGGCGGAGCAGCCAGGCACACAGAGTGAAGCCTTGTCTAAACAAAATCAAACCAAAATAAGCTTAAGAATTACCATTCAGACAGTCCTTCAGACATGGGTCCTTAAAAGAAATATGTATATTTTTCGTTGTTCAGCAGCAAATCATTCTAGTTTTCAACATAAAACTTGTAAATAGTTAACCAATTAAAAGTACATAGTAATAGCTGTATAACATTTAAAATGGTGAGTTAAAAAAAATTGTCAGACATCTTAAAAGCAAACTGTCAAGACAGGCAGGATGCTTGTCCTTCCCCATCTCTTTACACGGCTGTTTATTCATCTCAACTTGATCTGCACCTGCTCTGTTTATGAGCCCAGCCTCTGATTCTTGTGAAATTGAAGTGTTTCATCTTCCACGCACATCTTCCCAGATCCTGAATAGCTCACATCCTAATGCTCTAATTCTCAAAGGCTTACGGGCTGCATTGATATCAGAGGGCCCTTATAAAAGAAACATCAAGGACCATCACAGATGACAGACTCAAATTATGGAATGAGGTGCTTGTGTGACTTGAGATCCTGTCATAGTCTATTGCATCTGGGTTACTCCTTTCATGCCTTATCTGGGACAGTATAACTAAGGAGCAGACACCACTAACATGCATTTGCCACTAGGGTCTTTGACCTGTGTCATTCATTCTTAAAAGGCAGGATTGATGCAGACACTCACACTGCTTTAATAATAGGTTGTAATTGTCCTCTTTCGTTCACAGGGGAAAAAAAACCCAGTGAGCTGTGAAGCTTGAAGCAGCATTTAATTTCTAAAATAAGACTTTAACCAGACTAACAACACTAAACATGTAATAGCAATGCCAACCTCCTCCACTGTTTTTTTGTTTTTGTTTTTGTTTTTTGCTCCCTTTGTCCTTTTTGTCAGAGCAAAGGCAGCTTAGAAAGCCAATTTCAGTCTGTGTTTTTATCAAATAATAAATACCTAAGTATGTTTACAGTGCTCCAAATGGCACAGACAGGAACATGAAGTGTACCGTAAAGAAAAAATCCAAACAAATAAAATAGGTTCCCCAATCACAAAAAAAAGAAGCACTGATAGTTTGATTTCCTGCTTTCCAGCTTCTTAAAAAGTTGAATTCACACAAAAAGAAGCACTGATAGTTTGTGATTCCCTGCATTGAAGTGATCAAGTCCTACATAAGGTCAGAGAGGATGGGACTGTATGCTTAGGTCCAGCCAATTTCTCAATAATTGTTTAAGTTCAAGGCATTGGCATGTGAATTTCTTGTGCTATGAAGCCATGTTGATTCCTCTACCTTGTTCTCCTGCTCTACCTACATTCCCTCCTCTTTCTGCTCTTTCTCCCTCTTCATCTTTACCCTCCTCTTTATCCTCTTCATGAATGAAATCTTCCCAGTTATCGTTTTTCTTGCCAGAATAAGAAAGGGTCAGTGTTAGAAAAATCTGATAAAAGGAGATATCCACAATGGATCATAAAGGATAGTTTCAAATGATTTCTCAACTCAGCATGAAGGAAATGTGAATATAGTAGATTTTATATGAAAATTACATGAAATTTTGCTTTACTTCATGTCTTGTGAAAGATTAAGCTACTCTATTCATATCAATTAGAAGGCCCTTGCATTGTGAGAATGTATGGAATTTACCTGAATTCTATCTTTCCTACTTCAGTAAAACTCTGAATTGACAGATTTCCATCCTATTATTTATACACAAATTGGAAATTTGGTATCAACATCACATTATCTCAAATTAGTCCACAAATTTGTACAAAAGTCTTTCCTTGTATAGTTTATTTGACACGACATTTTGGTGCCTTCCTGTCATTCGAGTTAAAATACAACTCATCATTCTAGGTTCAGCTTAAAATTCTATATAGTAAAGTCTTCTCCTATCATTTAGTACAGGCTGATCATGAATCCATTCATGATTTTATAGCATGCGCACTGAGCATCCCCCATGTATCCCTACAGGTCACCTCCTTCCTTCTCCCTGTACCTGTACACACTGCCATCTCACATAGCATCACTGGCCTCTGAAGCAGCGAAGGTGAAATAATAGCGGAAGAGAGAGATGGATGAAGGGGAGGTGAAAGCATTTATGCTACCAGTCTCCTCACAGTGAAATAAGAATTCTTCACTGTGTCATCTTCTGAGTTCCAGTCCTCTGACTCTTTAAGCAAAAGATGGTAACAGAATTAGCCCCATTCTGCACATGTTCTGCACCATGCCTGCATCTTCATGAATAGCTTTTGTTAAAGTCATTTAGGTGACCCAGTATTTATTCTGCCTATTGCTGGACGACTGGCAATATATTATGTGTGTTTCTACTGTAGTGCTATGGCATGTTTTAAATAAACATTTATTTCCCTCTAAACTGTGAGTTATTTGAAAAGAAATCTTCTTTGGATTTATAGCCTCTAGCCCAAGTAAGAATTTTCCATAAATTAAAATTCCTGAAGAATATGTTTTTTTTTTCCTTCTTTCTGAATTTAGAAGATTCACTCTGAAATGTTTGTTCTTCCATCTAAAGATACTGGAAAAGTCTAAACCTTACTTTGGAGGCAAATATTTATCAGCTTTCAGACTTTGTATATGCTGTGAGTGTGTGTGTGTGTGTGTGTGTGTGTGTGTGTGTGTGTGTGTGTGTGTGTTTTGGCTGAAATTACCCTAAGACATTTTTGAAATTATGTCAGCTATTGGTGAATGCAGAAAACCTTTAATGAAAGGCCACAGCCATGATAAACAATCAGTGTTGTAAAGGCCACTGGATGAAATTTCATGTTATATTCTGTGGAAGGTTAATTTAAATGATTTTCCATGTTGACAAAATATAGTATTTCTTTTCTTTTCTTTTTGTATGACTTTGGCTTGAATGACTTAAATGTGCAGTGTAACAGATGAGATAATCATGGCAGTTCCTGGTGGTAAGAATCATAAAAAGGATGGAAACAGCCAACCTTAGTTTATTCCACTGCAATTGATGGCTTTCATATAAACTACAGTAAATTAATATGCCTATCACTTAGTAATGTGGAACTTTAATCTCAGGTTCATGTCCTGCCTTATCACACAATCTTTGAATTTTTCCCTGAGGGGGCACACACACACAAGCACACACACATACACACACACAAACACACACACACACACACTATTTCCAAATGGTTGTTTTATGTTTGTAAAACAGAATAACCTGTGAATTCATTTCTTTATAATACTTTTAGAAAAATAACACAAAATATTTATATGATAGCACAATAAAGAACAAAAAGTGCTATGCAAAAGCAGTCAGGAAATAGTCATGATTAAATGATCAAGTAAGTGGTACAGGTAGCAATCATGAAAACAAAAAGTTAAACAGTTAGGGCAATCCATGGAGAAGATGGAGTTTAAATGGTGAAGAAAAACTTTAAAAAGTTGAAAATGTATCTTCTAAAATAATAAATACAATATAAATAAATAAAGCAATATACAAAAGTGCTGTCTTACCTTCATCGCAGTGGCTGCACTTTAAACTATTAGCAGGTCCAGCAGCTCAGGTCATAGCCTTGGGGGGAATTTGGTTCCCCCAGACAATGGTTCTGTTTCTGCAGCTAAAGACAGCTTTAACTATCACTATCATTCTAATAAATCTTGAGATTCAAAGGCTAGGGTGAAAACCTCTGAGCTAAGAGAGTTAGAGAAGCAACTGGCTAACTTTCTCTCTTTGCTTGTGTCTCCTTCAACAACACCCCAACTAAAAAACCCATGCTACGGTCCTCCTGTCTACTAGTTGCTAACCTTGTCTCTCTGAGTCCGAGGTAATTTTATTTAATAACCAGAAATGCAACACATCTTCACATAGTTAAACAAATGCAGTATAAATAAATGTAACACATCTTTGCCTAGTTAAATATTCCACAACTTTTACCCCTTTTTTTGTAAATAAAAAGTTTTAACTTTAACATAGTATAACTATATACAATAAGAACAGTTGTCAAGTAAGAATTAAATTTACAATATCCAGTTCCTATGCATTTGGCAAATTCAGAGAAATCATTCTATTAGCTATCCTATATGGATGAGTTCTAAGGTCTGTACCTAATTTACCTTCTGTCATAACTAAGGAAAACTGTAAGTATGACTATCTTGTCTTCAACTCCACCAAAGACCCCAGAAAAATATAATATTACCTAAGTAAACAGGAAGCATAGTGCAAACCACTTCCAAAACTATACAAATGACAGAGACACCTGGCTGCCTGGACAGTCACCCAAGGTTCCTGTGCAAAGTTGGGGCATCCATCTTTGGCCTACAGGCCTAGAATATCTAACAGACTTTTCTATAAAGCAGAAATTTTGAAGGACTGTCCCACCTTTCCTTGGAAAAGTTTGGCAGTTGCTTGTTGTGTGTGGGGGTCCTTCAGAATATCTGGCAGACTTTTCTATGACACAGGAATTTTGAAGGACTGTATTGCCTTGTCTTGGCAAAGTTCAGCAGTTACTTTCCGTTGTGTCCTGCATGTCTAGTTTGGACAGCATACTGTCAATAGTTGAGGTAAGAACAATTTCTTGCCCAAATGGCTAGCTTTGCCACAATATAATTAAACCTCATATAGAGGTTCTATAATGCCCATCATCCTTTTATGAAATAAATTGGTGCTTCAAGGAGCAAACGTGTCCCATTGTCATGAAAAGTACTATGTTAAAGAAACATGTTAAATGCCATATTCTGTAGGTCTTTGAAGATTATCTATTTAAAATATATCTCTGTATGATCTTTAAAACATGCCCAACATAACTATAAATTTTATTGATATAGATTAACTACTAACCAACATTTCTTAATTATCCTAAATGGTTTATAATAATAGCTTTCAAGAGCTAGAAGTTTACCTTACATTTTTAAATGAGCAGCATAGGTAGAATACTTTAAACAAGAGTATAAACATATATATAGTATGTTATAACAAAAAAACCCTTAAATTTGTATCAATACACAAAAATCCCTAAAACAAGAGAAAAACATATATACAGTATGTTATAACAAAACATAACCTTAAATTTGTATCAATATATAAAAATCCACATAAATGTAAAATATTTGACATTAATAGTTGCTTTTTAGTTTTAAGTAGATTCAATTATCTATGCTTTTATTCTATCATTCCTATATCCTCATATTTCTTTTCAGAAAAATATCCTTGAATCTAATCTCCCTTGCTTAGCTTCTCCCCTTAATATAACCAATAACAATTTTCAACTAAACCCCCTAAATAATGACAAACATCCATAACCCATTAAATGGCCAAAACCACCCACCCCCACCTCAAGGGAATGTGAGCATCATTCTTAAAATTACTTCCTGTTGTCTGGGATGACAGTACTTTTAGGGGATCCTGAGGAAATTAAGATAATGGCCACAATCTGGGAAAACTCACTGTAACATTTGTTGTCCAGTCTCTATAATGGGAAAGTGCAGGGCTTATCTCAAGTCCTGGCTACTATAGTTTGTACAGTAGACCCTCTCAGTTAACAGCTTTAAAGTTGTCCTGAGCAGTTTGTAGTCCAAAACTGATCTTTGAGTGGTGTTTATTAGCTTAATGGCATTACCACAGTCCAGGTGGAAAAGTCATTGCAGGGCACTTTCATCTTTTTAGAGACATCAAAGGTCATTGTTAGGAATTATTATGGTTCACTGCAGAAAACTTAAACATTGTAAAGGCCATATGCAATGGATCTTAGAGAGGTTAAAGGACCACAACCTATTGAGTAGGAATTAACTTAATTCCTTGTTATCGGCTTTAATCTCAAGTCTAAAATCACATACAAGAAGCTAAGTGAAACCTACTTCTAGAATTAATTAGTATGTTCATTAATATCACAACAGGAAGTTTACATATATATATATATATATATATATATATATATATATATAATATTTATACCTTAGAGATAAGTAACAGTAGAATAGTACCTAATTCTGTTTTTCTTCTATTCCATACCAAGTGGCTCTTCTGACATGGGACAGCATTTTTGGAGTTTTCCTTAACAAGTATGCTTGAGTTTAGAGAGAGAGAGAGAGATAGCCATGATCCAACTCCAAATCCAGCTTTGATTTTTAATCGAATGGGAACCAAGGACCACAAAAAGACCATTTGCCTTTTATGTTTATAAAGAATAACAGAAACAGCTATTTGGGGAGATTTATTAAATTTTAGCCTGTTGGAAATGTGCTCTACCATTAGGCTAATTTTACTCATTTTTTTTTTTTTGTGGTCCATTTTTTCATAAGATAATTTATCCTTCTTCAGATTTATTCAGTGTTTTTCAGGTTCCTTAACTGAATGCTTTCCTTCTCTTGGAAAAACAAAAACAAAACCCTGCCCCAAAACCTAATTTTGGGGAGTCCCTTTTCTGTCCAGTTATATCTTTGTTAAGACAAAATGTTTTGTTGCAACAGAGAAAGCATAATCTTTTACTAATGAAAATCAATATTTTTTTTCATACCTGATAAAATGAAAGGCACTTGTTAGTCTTATAAGTTAGTTTAGATTGAATAACCAAGAACAATTGCTCCTCATAATCAGGAAGACTCACATGTTTGAACCTAATATTTATCAATCTGGATAGCATCCATAGTGTTTCTTCTCTCATGGGAAAAAAATCAAAACCTCTTCCACAACATAACACATATCCTGGTTTCCATTCTGAGGTAAACATATCTTTAAAATATATAGGAAGATTTAATTCAGCAGTTTTTTTTCTATTATGTAATGTCTCTCTGCAGCTTTTGTTCCTTTTTCATTAGTATTTAAAAAATAAAGTCAATAAAGCATTGTGTAATCTATCTCTGGGGGTCTTTATTACCCATTTCTGTTCATTAAACATATCTTTTAAAAAGTGAATAGATCTTTCTATAACTGCTTGTCCTGTGGGACTGTGTGGTGTATCTGTAATGTGCTTTATGTTGTAATATGTGAAAAAGTGTTTTATTTTACTAGAGACATATGCTGAAGCATTATCAATCTTAAATTGTACAGGTTTACCATAATGGCCATGACTTCTAATAAATATGTAATTACAGAATCATCCTTTACAAAACTCAAAGCAGTTGCCCATTGAAATCATGAATATGTATCTATGGTATGGTACACATGTTTTAATTTATTAAACTCTGCAAAATGAAAAACGTCCATTTGCCAAATTTCATTTCTTTGAGTACCTTGTGGTTTATTTCTTACTGGTAATGAAGTTTGGTTATTCAGAGAACAAGTAGGACATTCCCCTATAATTTGCTTGGCTTGTTCTTAAGTGTTAGGAAAATCTTTCTTCAAACTTTTGCTGTTAACATGGTGTTTCTTGTCCTAATCCCTATTAGAAGAACATTTACCTCCTGAAGAGGCCAACTTGGATGACAAGATTTTGGTGAAATGATTATTACCTCTCCATTTGTGTCTACCAAACCCTCAATTTCTATGTCAATTATTCACATTTTTAGCTTTGATTTTTGATAATTTATAGAAGTTTGCCAAAGTGCTTGCTTAATAGTTTCTCCTGAAAATCTTGTTTTATACACTGATGCTGTTCTGGCATCCAGAGCATTCATTAGGCAAAGGCCGGCCTTTGCAGCACCTTCTGCATACTCCAAAAGGCTGATGACTTCTGTTTGGATTATTTTCAGAATAAATATTGTTTCTAGGAGCACTTTGCTTATAAATCCCTTTTGGGATATCATCTACCACAATTAAAACATCTAAAATTTTTCTTTTTCTTTTTTTTATTATTAAGAAATTTTCTATTCATTCTACATACCAACCACAGATCCCCTCTCCTCCCATCTCCTGCACCCTAGTCTTTCCCCCAATCCACCCTTCATTCCCACCTCCTCCAAAGCAAGACCTCCCATGAAGAGTCAGCAAAACCTGGTACATTCAGTTGAGGCAGGTTCATACCCCTCCCCCAGTACCAAGACTGCACAAGGTTTCCCACCATAGGCACTGGGCTCCAAAAAGCCCATTCATGCACCAGGGACGGATACTGATCCCACTGCCACGGTGCCTCCTAAACAATTCAAGCTAAATGACTGTCTTGCCTATGCAGAGGGCATAGTCCAGTCCCATTGGAGATTGACAGCTATTAGTCCACAGTTCATGAATTCCCACTAGTTTGACAGGGTCATCTCTGTACATTTCCCCATCATGATCTCAATGCCCTTACTCATAGAATCCCTCCTTTCTCTCATCCACTGTACCTCTAGAACTTGGCCTGGTGCCCAGCCATGGAACTCTGCATTTGCTTTCATCAGTTACTGGATGAAGGCTTTATGATGACAGTCAGGGTATTCACCAATCTGATTACTAGAGTAGGTCAGTTCAGGCTCTCCACTATTGGTAGTAGTCTAAGGTGGGGTCATCCTTATGGTTTTGTGGGAGCTTCTTAATACTTTTAGAAAGTAGTACTCCTATCCAAGTATCATTAGAAGTGTGGGGTTAATATCAACTGTATTTTGAATCCATTCTTCTCTAGATGCTGATCTTGCCTTTAAAGACCTGATCACCCTTTTGCATTCTGAATTAGTGTTTTCAAAAGCCAAAGATTCAATTATTATTTGTCTAACATCTGGATCTGATAACATTCTATTTACAGCTGATGTCAACTTTGTAAAAAATCAGTGAAGGTTTATTTTAGGCCTTGTATAATTTTAGTAAATGGCTCAATCCTCTTTCCTAATTCTTCAACCCTGTCCCAAGCATTCAAAACTGCTATGTGGCATTGAACCAAAGTATGATCACCAAATACAGCCTGTCTTTGCAAATCAGCATAATGACCCTTACTGAGAATTTGGTCTTGAGAAATCTCATGATCTCTAGCCCTATCTTGTGTTCCATGGCCTGAGCTTTCTCTCTCTACCAAATTGTCCATTGTAACCTCAGACTACACTCATTCCCCTGGGTTCTACACTAAGACCCATGGCCCTGGGAGCTGTAAAGGAGGCCAGTGTGGACCTAGGATCCCCAGAAAAGATATCTTCCACTGCTTGCTAACCCCCTTTAGGTCTTTCCAACAACCCCAGACTGTACCACCTCCTCTGGGCTTCATATCCCAGCCTACTACTTTGGAAAAAGTCTTTGGCTTTACCATAGACTGGCAAGATCTAGGAACCATGACTAAGGCCCACCCACCACCAGATAACACTTTTTAAAACCAACCAATATCCTCAAACTGCACCTCTGCCCTGGACTCCATACTAGGGTCCACAACCCCTATTGGCTTACAGAAGGCCAGACTAGTCTTAGGAACCCTAGGTAAGACACTGCCCACTGCCTACAAAACCCCTTTAAATTCTGTCAACAATCCCAGACTGCACACCCTCTGGCTTCCCATACCCAGCTCTATATCCTAGTCTACAACTTCAAGAGAAGATTTCAGCTTTACTGGAGCACATGGTGGATTTAGGGACTCCAGCACCAGCAGCTGTGCTAGAGGCAAGGCTAGTCCTAGGGACATAAAAGGCCAGACCAGATGTGGAGACTACAGTCTACATTCCTTCCCCTGGGCTCCATATCCTGGTTGACTACTTCAGAAGAAGACTTCAGCATTACCAGGGACCAGGCCAGATCTAGGGAGCCCTAGTCCCCAAAACCCCGAAGGGGACACACTACTGGACCTGAAGACTTTAGAGCCCTTGGACATTTAGGCCAGAATACCAGAGAAGAAAGAGAAACCAAGGAACAAAACACCTATCTAGCAAAGACAAATGCAGAAATCAACAACACCTAGATCTACAATCATCCCAAATCCAGATGCCTAAATACCAGTGTGAGAACACAATCAGTAACAGAAAAGGCAATATGTTACCATTGGAGCCCAGCTATTCTATAAGACCTGAACAATCAAACACAACTGAAGCACAGGAAAACAGCCTTTAAAATTACCTTATGAAGATTATAGACATCCTTAAAGAGGATATAAACAAATCCCTTAAAGAAATTGAGAATAAGACAAAAGATATAAAGAAATTCCTTAAAGAAAGGCAAAACAAAAAAAAAAAAAATTGCCCAAGCAGATAACGGAAATTGTTCCATTTCATGTTTAAGACATGAAAATGGAAATAGAAGCAATAAAAAACAAACAAACTGAGAGAATACTGGAAATAGAAATTTTGGGTAAGTGAACAGAAACTACAGTTGCAAGCATAGCCAATGAATGCAAGAGATGGAAGAGAGAATCTCAGTTATTGAAGACATGATAGAGGAAATAAATTTATCACTCAAAAAATATTAAATGTAAAAAAATTCCAAGCACAAACCATCTAGAAAATCTGGCACAGTGTGAAAAGCTCAAACATAAGAATAACAGGAATAGAAGAAGGAAAAGAAACCCAGCTCAAAAACCCAGAGAATACATTTAACAAAATCATAGAAGAAAATTTTCCCAACCCAAATAAAGACATGTACATGAAGCACACAGAACACAAAATAGATTGGATCAGAAAAGGAAATTCCCTCACCACATAATAATCAAAACAGTAAACATACAGAACAAAGAAAGAATATTTAAAACAGCAAGGAAAAAAGTCAAGAAACATAAAGGCAAAACTATTAGACTCACACCCTACCTCTCAATGAAGACCCTAAAATTCAGTAGGGCCTGAACTGGTGTCTTGCAGACTCTAAGAGATCACAGATGCCAGTCCACACTACTATACCCCTCAAAACTGTCAATCACCATCAATGAGAAAACAAGATATTTCATGACAAAGTCAAATTTAAACAATATCTGTCAAAAAACCCAGCCCTAGAGAAAGTGCTAAAAGGAAAACTCAAACCTCTAAAAGCTAAGTATACCCACTAAATCAGAAACAAATGGTAATTTTCTACCTGCAAAACCCAAGGAAGGGAAACACACACCACCAACACCACCACCACCACCACCATCACCACACCATCATCATCATTAACAACAAGATAACAGGAATCAATAGTCATTGGTCATAAATATCTGGATTCACCAATAAAAAGACACATGCTAACAGATTGGATATGAAAACAGGATTTATCATTCTGTTGCACATGAGAAATACACCTAAATATCAAGGATAGGTATTACCTCAGAGTAAAGGGTGGGAAAATGACTTTCCAAGTAAATGAACCTAAGAAACAAGCTGGTGTAGCTATCCTAATACCTAACAAAATAGACTTCCAATCAGAATTAATCAAAAGAGATGGAGAAAGGCATTTCATATAAATCAAAGGAAAAATCCACCACAATGATATCTCAATTCTGAATTATCTATTCCCCAAATACAAAGACACCCACATTTGTAAAAGAAACATTACTGAAGCATAAATCACACATAGAACCCCATACAATAATAGTAAGAGACTTTAATATCCCGCTCTCACCAATGGACAGACCATCCAGACAGAAACTAAACAGAAATAATGGAATTAACAGATGTTATAATTCAAATGGACCTAACAGATATCTACATAACATTTCATCCAAACAAACAAACAAACAAAAAAATGCCTTCTCAGTACCTCATACAACCTTCCCTAAAATTGACCATATACTTGGCCACAAAGTAAGTCTTAACAGATACAATTTTTTTTTAAAAAAATCCCCTATATCTTATCAGACCACTATGGATTAAAGCTGGTTTTCAACAGCAACAGAAACAACAGAAAGCCTACAAAATGATGGAAACTAAACAACTACCCACTGAATTATCACTGGGACAAGGAAGAAATAAAGAAGTTAAAGATTTCCTAGAATTCAATGAAAATGAATGTACAACATACTCAAACTTATGGAACACAATGAAAGTGGAGCTAAAAGGAAAGTTTATAGCACTAAGTGCACTTATGAAGAATTTGAAGAGATCTCATGCTAGTGATTTAACAGCACACCTGAAAGCTCTAGAACAAAAAGAAGCAGAAACACCTAAGTGGCATAGACCACAGGAAATAACCAAACCGAGTGTTGAAATCAATAAAATAGAAACAAAGAGAACAATAGGAAGAATCAATGAAACAAAGAGCTAGTTCTCTGAGAAAATCAACAAGATAGAAAAACCCTTATTGAAAAAAACTAAAAGGCAGACAGAGAATATCTAAATCAACAATATCAGAAACAAAAAGGGGGATGGAACAAAAAACTCAAAGGAAATCCAGAAAATGATTATGTCATACTTCAAAAAACTGTATTCCATAAAACTGGAAAATCTAAAAGAAACGGACAAATACCTTGATAGATACCATTTACCAAGGTTGAATTAAGATCATATTAACAATTTAAATAGACAGATAACCCCTAAGGAAATAGACTCAGTCATTAAAAGTCTCCCAACTAAAGAAAGCCCAGGGCAAGACAGTTTTAATCTAGAGTTCTACCTGACTTTCAAAGAAGAGCTAATACTAATACTCTTCAAATTATTCCACAAAATAGAAACAGAAGGGACATTACAAAATTCTTTCTATGAGACCACAGTCACCCTGATAACCAAATCACATAAAGGCTCAACAAAGAAATAGAAACACAGAAATATTTCACTCATGACTATTGATGCAAAATATTCAATAAATTACTGGCAAACTGAATCCAAGAACACATAAAAAAGATCATCCACCAAGACCAAATAGGCTTCAACCCAGAGATGCAGGGATGGTTTAACATATGAAAATTTGTCAACATAATCTACTATACAAACAAAATGAAAGTAAAAAAACACATGATCATCTCCCTAAATGCTGAAAAGCCTTTGGCAAATTCAAATCCTTTCATGACAAAAGTCTTAGAGACATCAGGAATATAAGGGACATAACTAAACATAATAAAAGCAATATACAGCAAGCCAATTGTCAAATTAAATGGAAGGAAATTCAAAGCAATTCCATTAAAATCAGGAACAAAACAATGTTGTTTCCTCTCTCTGTACATACTCAACACAGTACTTGATGTTCTAGCTAGAGCAACAAGACAACTGAAAGAAATCAAGGGCACACAAATTAAAATGGAAGAAGTCAAAGTATCATTATTTGCAGATGATATGATAATATACATAAATGACCCCAAAAACTCTACCAGAGAACTCCTATAGCTGAAAAACACCTTTAGTCAAGTATTTGGATGCAAGATTAACTCAAAACAATCAATAGCCCTTTTACACACAAATGATAAATGGTGTGAGAAAGAAACCAGAGACTCAACACCGTTTACAATAGCCTCAAATAATAGAAAATATCCTAGTGTAACTCTAACCAAGCAAGTGAAAGACCTGTATAACAAGAACTTCAAGGCTTTGAGGAAAAAAATTGAAGAAGATAACAGAAGATAGAAAAATCCCCCATGTTCTTGGATCAGACAGATTAACATAGTAAAAATGGCCATCTTACCAAAAGCAATCTTCATATTCAATTAAATATTCATTAAAAATCCCAACACAATTCTTTACAGAATTGTTTCTTGAAAGAGCAAGACTCAACTTCATATGAAAAAACAAAAATCTAGGATAGCTAAAACAATCCTGTACAATAAAAGAACTTCCAGAGGTATCACTACCCCTGATTTCCAGCTCTAGTACGGAGCTATAGTAATAAAAACCACATGGTATTGGCATAAAAACAGACAGATGGATTACTAGAATCAAATCAAAGACCCAGATATAAATCCACACACCTATGGACACCTGATTTTTGACAAAGGAGCCAAAACTATGTAATGGAAAAAAGAAAGCATCTTCAACATATGGTTCTCATCTAACTGGATCTTGGCATGTAGAAGAATGCAAATTGATCCATATCTATCACCCTGTCCAAAACTCATATCCAAATGGATCAAAGACCTCAATATAAATCCAGATATACTGAACCTGTTAGAAGAGAAAGTGGAAAATAATCTTGAACTCATTGTCACAGGAGACCATTTCCTAAACAGAACACCAATAGCACAGGCACTAAGATCAACAATTAATAAATGAGACCCAGTGAAATTGAAAAGTTTCTGCAAGGCAAAGGACACTGTAAATAAATCAAAATAATAGCTTACAGAATGGGAAAAGATCTTCCCCAACTCCACATCTGACAGAGTGCTGATTTTCAAAATATATAAAGAGCTCAAAAAACTAGATATCAACAAACCAAATAATCCAATTTAAAAATGAGGAACAGACCTAAACAGAAAATTCTCTGTAAGGATGATAAGTAGTGGGTTACCAGCACTAGTAACCATGCAGAAAGGTCATGAGGCATGGCCATGACTACCCAGTATTAGAGCTTTATTAGGAGGAAGAGGAGTGGGGGCAGAAGAACCAGGCCTTGGGGGGTGGGGGGACATGTGCAAAGAGCAGAGAGAAAGATGGTGGCCAGAGAGAGAGAACAGAATAGAGAGAGAGGGTGGGGTCTGAGTCACAGCTCTTTAAAGCAGTTTACGGAGCTACACCATGCATGCGCAGATTGCATGACCATGCCACAAGTATGTAATCACCAATGCACACTGATGACATAAGACACAAGACCCTTTGCTAAACTCCTGAACTGCACATATGTGGTCATGTAGCTGGAGTGAAGGCAGAATTGTAATATTCTCAACAAAAGAATCTCAAATGGCCGAGAAACACTTAAGGTAATTTTCAACATCCTTGGCTGTCAGGGAAATGCAAATAAAAATGACTCTGAGTTACCATCTTACACTCATCAGAATGGTTAAGGTCAAAAACACAAGTGACAGTGTGTCGAACCACAAGAATATATTATAGAGATTCAGCTATGTATTAAAGCTATATGTTGACCAGCCAAGGGTTTGTTAAAAGGCAAGCCATTTATTATGAATATTTGGTGTTACCAGTTTTTAATATTTCAGCTGTCTTCTGCTATGAAATTCTTGTGTGCTCAAATATTCCCAGACCATTTGACAAACAGTTCAGCTCTTCAGACCTGCTGAACTTCTGGGTAACTAACTCCCCCACTGAGCCTAGGAGACACATAGCTTTGTTTCTTGTGCTAATGAAGCTCAGACCATCCCCTTGCCTTGAGGCCTAGTGGCTCTCCAGAGCAATTGACTGAGAACAAAAGATGTTTTTACTAATCAAGCAGGAAGTTAGGGTGGAGCAACATTCCTGAGGAGGCAGAGAACTGCATAACCAGGAGAGGGAGAAACAAGTGTTTTCTGTAGACAGAAGGGCATGACCAGGGAGAAGAGAAGAACACAGAGGTTATGTAGATGGTAAGGCAGAAGAACTGTTGTACAATTCCTCAGAGCCACGAGTAGAGAGCAAGTAGAGTTAGAGGGTGAAGAAACAGAGGACGAAGATGAGGCTGGAAGCACAAGAGCTCAGTTGTTAGCAGGACTATGAGATGACAGTAAAAGAGAACAAAGAGAAACTGAGTGTCAAGACATAACAGCAACTATATAGACAGGATTTCATCCCAGAGAAATAAAGTAGACGGATAAAGAGTTTGGTGTACCTAGATTTATTCCTGCCCTGAATGCCTGATGGAGCTGTAGCTGTGTAGGTAAAATTTTGTCTTAGCAGAATAAAGTTAACAGACCCAAGAGCATAGTGTATGTAGATTTTTTTCCTTCAGATACCCCACACCAGATGTAGCATCTTCCCTAGACTCTGGGAAATCCATATGACAGGTCATGCTGGAGAAAATGTAGAACAAAGAGAACATTCCTTGACTATTGGTGGGAATACAAACTTGTACAGCCACTTTGGAGGTCAGTGTGGCAGTTTCTCAGAAAACTGGGAATCAACCTACCACAAGACCCAACTATACCACCCATGGGCATATACCCAAAGGATGCTCAATTTTATCACAAGAACACTTGTTCAACTATGATCATAACAGCTTTATTTGTAATAACCAGAACATGGAAACAATCAAGATAGCCCTCAACCAAGGAATGGATAAGAAAAATGTAGTACATTTTACTCAGCTGTTAAAAATAAAGGCACCAGGAATGTGAAATTAAGTGGATGAACTACAAAAAAAAATCATCCTGAGTGAGGTAACCCAAACAAGAAAAACAAACATAGTATGTACTCACTTATAAGTGGATGCTAGCTGTAAAATAAAGGAGGATAACCATTCTACAATCCACAGCCCCAGAGAGGCTAGGTAAAAAGGAGGATCAATGGGGGGACACCCAGATTTCCCTGGCAAGGGGAAATAGAATATTTTGTGAGTGGACTGAGGGCAGATCAGGATGGAACATGAGCAGTCAGGCTGGGGGTGGGGGCACAGTAAGGTATTACTGAAAGGGACTACTGGAAGGGGGGGCATTTTGGGATCAGGTAAAACCTGGCACAAGGGGGATCTCCCAGGAATCTGTAAAGAAGACCACAGCTCAGAGTCCTAGCAATAACAGATACATAGTCAGATCTAGCCATCTCCTGTGACCAGGTCGGTGCCTAGCCCAATTGTCATTAGAGTGGCATCCAGCAACTGATATGAACAGATGCACACCTGTGGTCAGATATTAGGCAGAGTTCAGGCAACCCCAGAGAAGAGGAGGAGAAAGGATCGTAGGACCCAGAGGAGTCAAGGACACCACAAGAAAACTCACAGAATCAACTAACCTGGGCTCATAGGAGCTCACAGAGACTGAATTGACAACCAGGGAGCCTGTGTGGGACTAACCTAGGCACTCTGCATATATGTTACAGTAGTGTAAATTGGTCCTCTTGTGGGATCCCTAACAGTGGGAACAGAGGCTGTCTCTGACTCTTTTACAGGCCTTTGAGACCCTACTCCTAGCACTGGGTCGCCTTGCCCAGTTTTAATACATGGGGAGGTACTTAGTCTTACTGCAACTTGATATGCCATTTTTTTGTTGTTGTTACTCATGGGAGACCTGGCCTTTCCTAAACAGAAATGGAGAAGGGGTAGGAGCAGAGTGGGAATGGGGAAGGGCCTGGAAGAAGACAATAACAGGGAAATTGAGGCTGGGATGTAAAATAAATAAATTTTTAAAAATGAGAGAAAACTTAATCATTTTACACAATAGGATGATAGAAAGCAGAAAATGCAAACAATGGAGTTGTAAATCTACATGAGATTTCTAAGCAAAGTATTGAAGTTAAATGTGTTTAAAGTAAATAGTAAGTAGCTTAAAGTAAACTATGAGGACAAACAAGTCAATTGAGGAAGTATTCATCAGGAAGAACGAATTTAGAAACTAAAGAAACTCTCAGGCTAGGTAGATAGAAAAAGATGCCAAAAGTAGGAAAGTCAATGTAAAAAACAAATAAAAATGTTCATTGAACAAAATTCAGGGTTTAAAGGTTTGATTAAATAATACTTAGCTATGTCATAAGACAGAGGACTTACTTTCTAATAGGTCCACAGATAGAGAGAAACTTTTCACCAGGAGAAATCATAGCCAAATTCATAACTAAACCTAATCCTGAACTTTAGAAGATAAGACTTTTCATCTGACAAGATTTAGATGTGTTAGACTTTAAATTGGTGCTATGATAGATTGAGACTTTTATAAATGTTATAATGGAAGTATGTATGCCTTAAAAGTTATATAATTGTGAACCCCTGGGGATTTCCTTTGTAGACTGAGATATACTCTCTCCCTCAAAATTATGCCCATGATTTATGAGCTGTCATCTTATATGGTAAAAAAAAAATACACATATCATTAAGCCTAGGATATAAAGATGGGATTATTGTGTTGAACTATGTGGATGGGTCTATTGAAACTTGGATAAAAGTAAAGTCATGAATACAGAGAGCTATCTGATGACCTTAGCTAGGACATTAAATAGATAGAGTGAGTTTTAAACCAAGAAATCTAGATATCCTCTACAAGCTGGTAAATATAAGTAAACAGACTTTGTACTTCCAGAGAAGAAAGCCAACAGGTGCATTGACTCAGGTTTAAAATATTGTAACTATGTGAAAATAAATATATGATGCTGTATATTATCATGTTTGGAATAACTCATTATGAAAACAGCAGGAAATTAATACATGGAACTGAAACAAAAAAATATTATTGATACCAAAATGACAGGGTTCTGTGGCATGGAAATGTGTATAAACCACATAAGTGAAATAATCAGGGGTCTGACTTGAGACAAAAGGGGCCATCACAAGAGGTAACCAAGCTATTTGTTTAACAAAGGAAGCAGTAGGCTTTTTTTTTTTTATTGATTTAGAATGGGGGGTGTCATTGTCCTTATACCCATAGATTAAGTATAGTTCTCATCCTCTTCAAGGACACGTCTCTTTGCCACAGAGACCACTATAGAAAAATCACAGCTAATCAAATACAGAATTTGGAGTATGTTCTTAAAGGGTACCTCTACAATAGAACCTCTGTACCTAAGGCTCAGGGATCATTGCAGAAGGGTGGAAAGATTGTAAGGCCCAAAGGCTCAGGGATTTTGAGGTAAGATTGTGTCTCCTAGTAACCTTAGGAGCTACATCCTTCAAGTCTCGATAAGTACATGGGTGCCTAAACAGGAATTGAACAAGGACAACAACAATAAACATGCTAAATTGGACAGCAGAAGGCCTCAATTCTACACAGTGAACTACAGGCAACTAAGGAATGTTGGGAGAGAGAGAAATAGTTGTCCCCAAGGAAGAGCCCAACAACTTCTTATCCAAAACCAAATGGTTGCCCTGGGAACATACTACAAGTAACACTGTGCAATAAATTATATATATATATATATAATACACACACACACACACACACACACACACACACAAATAAATGTGTGTTAAAACAGTTAAGGAAAAAGTCCATGTATTTGAAAGAGAGCAAGGAGGAGTATATGGAAAAAGGTGGGAAAAGAAGTGAAAAATAATGTAATTCTATTATAATCTCAAAAATTAAAAGAAATTTTTTTTAAAAAAGAAGCCACCAAAAAGATATTTAGATGTGACTCATAAATCCCTTTAGTCACATCAGCAGAAACAGAGAAGGAATCATAAGACCCATGGAATCATAAGACCTCTGAGGAGAGGATTGCCGTGACATACACAGGAGACCTACAAGGTTCCTGATAATTATATACCGTGAGCTGAATGTCAGCTTCACCTAAAGTAAACTTGATCAGTTAGTGGTAGTCAACTCTACGGAGGGGCTGCTGGTACCGCTGGGGTCATACCTTATCTAAATGTTCTAATCTTAGAACAGGGCTGAAGGAACTTTCAATGTCTATACTGACAACAATGCATGAGTAGAATAGAATTCTATTGGGGGAATAGGCCAGGTTAACCCCACATTAGAGTTTAGAGTGAATATTTCTCAAGTGATCAACATGTCTAGATACTTAGCAAATCAAGTATGACAGAAAAGTCTAAGCAGCAAAGGGGCAAACAGATGTTAATGCAGCAGTGCTGGGGCCGATGAGATGGGTGAAAACATCTGCGGCCCAAGCCTGAAGACAAGAGTTTGAGTCCTGCGGGGCGTGTAGAAAGCTGGATCCAACAGCTTGTTGCTATAATGAGATGAGGATAGAGAGAGGTGAATTGAACAAAGGTAGAACAGTGGAGGGAATAACGAGATCCTCCCTTAATAAACAAGGTCAAAGCACACACACATACAGAGAGAGAGAGAGAGAGAGAGAGAGAGAGAGAGAGAGAGAGAGAGAGAGAGAGAGAATCTTTAAAGACTACAGAAGTGCCAAGTTCTTACAACATTTCAGTCACTTATGAGATTCTGAGTCATTGTTTTTAGGAAAAGTAGTCTTTAAGTTTCTGTGAGGAAAACAGGCAAACTGTAAAATGATCCACATGTCAGAAGTGTTTGCAGTGAAGCCAGAGGAAAATTAATCATGTAATCATGTATCACTTAACAGTGTACTCTTTAAAAGCATTTATGTTTTGACTACCTAATGAATAATGCTAGAAAGCTTATTTAGGTTGCTTTTTAGTGGCAACTCTTTTTTCTTTGTTGTTAGTATAGCCCTGTCAAAAACCTACCGGCATCAGCTTGATTTAGTCAGAAGGGGCTGCTAGTGTATAAGCATCTAGCCTTGTGGCTGAATTTAATGTAACATGGCAAAGCTGTTAGGAAAGGACATGGATTGATGCTTAAGAAAATAAAAATGCTCCAACAAGTATAAAGTCAAGAGCACTGTGGTGGTTAATCTGAATTGTCAACTTGGTTATTTTTGGAATTACTTAGAAGATATACATATATCTGGGTATGGCTATGAGGGTGTTTCCAGAAAAGTTTAACCAATGAGGGAAAACACATCATGAACATGGTTAGCTAGCATCATGTTGTCCTGTCACAAGAATTTGTTCACTGAAGTAGTTCATTATATTTAAAGTCCCTCACCATTCACAGTGAAGATCAGGTATAACTGTCTATAGCAACAATCCTGTATTTATGCTAATATCTCATCTTTCAAAGTATCACCAAGCCTGTGCTTTTCACTATGATGTAAGGATGTACTTCTCTATTGGAAATGAGACCCACAACAGTGGTTTCAGTTCTCTCTACCTCTTCAAGATAAAACTGAACAGAATAAACCTTACTGTCAAGACAAATCTGAACTTTCATAATGGTTCAAATGCATCAAGCTTTTCATCACAAAAAAAGAGCTTTAGAAGGACAGAAGAGATATCTCCCTATTTGTAACCCACCCTTCTGTAGTACCGACTCTAAGCAGCCTCATAAGATATTGTTTGTCTATTTCAGAAATCGTTTCTCCTACAGCAGCCAGGATTCAGTAGATATTTCTCAGTTTGCTGTGGCACATCAACTCAGTTAATAGCCCTTTACTTCACCATTGATGAAATATATGTGATGATTAAGAGGGCATAATTCACAAAAGTTAGAATCATATACATATCTTGGTCTTTGTCATCTCCTACTACATAGCTCTCCTAATAAAATCCATACCTTAAAGGATTCTATAGAGATATGTAGCCAGGGATTCTAAGTATATTGTGTATAATTGATTCCAATTTAGGAAGCATGCTGTATTCTTTTCTTTCTAATATCTAAAGTCATGGTCTTCTCATAAAACAATAAAATAAGACTCTGAAATTATAATCCAGACCTAAGCACACACCTCACATGGCTGTTATGTTTATAGTAGGCATCTCACTGTTCATCCTTAGGGAAATTTATACTCCATTTGTTCTTTGTTGCTTCTGGGCATAACTAATCAAGCAATGATTCTGTTTACATTCTGTACCAAGACTGCCTTCTGTGATTGATTGAATGCCAACATAAAGACAGTGTTCAACAGACTTGATGGCAAATGTCAGTGCAATAAATTGTAAGTCAAAGAGAATCATAGCATGACGCTTAAGAAAAAAAGACAGCTAATTTCAGATTGGACAGGAGGTGAATATTAACTTTATAGAATACTATTGGTACTAGTTTGGATAAGTTAGTGAAACTCTGGGTCTTGATCATCAAAGAACAGTCTCAAAAGATATTTGTTGAGAATAAGCAATACTGAACATATGATACAAAGAGTATGTGTGTTCAGTAAATAATGTTTGTCATTTTGCAGTGTTTCCCTTTCTAAATTATTTATGCAATGTTATAGAACTTTTATGCCTTAAATCTAAAACTTAATAGGTGTATTGGATATGAAATGAGGAAGTGTTATATTCTTTTTTGATAGATTCTTCTTCTGAGTACAAAGTTTTTCACATGGATAAAGGAATATAGTGTTCTTTTTCTTATCCTGAATTACAAAAATAATATTGCCCTTTTTAAATAAAATATTCTACATTATTCGTTTAAAATAGTTTCTGGTTAGTAGCCTGACTCTCAATTGAATTATGTTCAAATAAATTGTGAACATATACCAAGGCTCATGAATGTAAAGTGTTTTCAGGGGCAAACTGACACAAAGTAATTTTTGTCTCATTTTTCTTTTGTAACAAATGGCTAAGACATGTGGTCATCGTTTCAATTTCACACCCTTGATTCAGTCATAACTATAAAAATAAATCTTGTTCTTATTTCTTCCCACTACTACTACTAAATAGTTCAAATGAGAAACCAGCTTTGTCAATTCATGGCTTGTACAGAAGCTCTTATTCCAGATGATGTTTGCTATGATTTCTTTGAATGGCTGCCGAATGTCCCACAGTATGCAATGTCTGGATGTTATGAAAAACACATTTAAATTCCAAACAGAGTTCTAATTAGAGGCCACACAATGGGGAAGTTGCTTGTTTTTCAGTTGTTAAGGAAGCAAACTCACCTCAGCAACTTAGCCTATAAACTACATTGATTTCTCCAATATACTCCAAATGTTTTTTTTTATTACAAATGTTTTTCAATATTATGTTTATACCATTTCATTTTTATTCCCTTATAACCCAGAAAAAAACAGATAAATATTTGAGGAAGGAATTCTCCAGTGCACACGTATGTGGGTGCTCATTTTTCAGTGTGAGAATAAAATCATCAAAGCTTGCAATTTAAATTTCTGTGTTCTGCCTAATTGAGGACCCAAGTGCTCAATCATAGATTGCCTGTAAATGCTTCATAACCGAGTGGGAAAGATAAGAAACACTGAGGTTAAAGAATCTCTTGTGAAATAATTATATAGCTTAAAATCACACATGCTTCATCAAATTAAGTGAGTTTCCCATCTTTGTTCCTTTCCCATCATTTCTGTCTCTGACCTTTCATTCACTCTATTCTAACTTCATTAAAGGATAGTCCTTAGTCCTCTGCCCATGAAAATATCAGCAGATTTGTTGATTTATTCCACTTCATCAGTTTAATGGCACCCACTCAATTGTATAAATTGAACTATAGAAAACTAAGATGATCATGGAATCACTGAAAACTAAACCATCAAAACACTCATGGTGAAGAAGGTATACTTTTGACGTGATCCGGCTGCTACATGGTTCTTTGACATACTGATTAGCAAAGCTAATTTTTATCTAGCTAAATAAAGTAACAATAAAGAGGGTCCTGGCTAAAAATAAGATCACCTGTTTAAACAAAGTATAATAAATAAGGATAAAAAGGAAAGGGGGTTAATGAAAGAAAGTTGCAGAGGTCTAACAAAAACGTGGTTCAAAGTCATGTTGACTTGATTGCAAATGGATCCTTGAATTGTTTGTTTTGAATTGCTGACAGTTGAACCCAATCTTACAGATACTAGGCAAAAGCTTTACCACTGGTCTACTTCTCAACCCAGAAATGTAATTCTCAACAACAAAGCAATACTATAATTGTCCATGTAGGAAAGCAACTTTAGAATTTAAAATGCATATGAACTAGACTTTAGGAAATATGAAATCATGTAAAATAATTTTTTAAAAATTGAAAACAAACATTTAATCAAAATACCTACTACATAAGTATTCAAATTTTGAATACTGATTAATAGGTACTTTTTGAGATACTACATTTTCTAACAGAGGGTTTATGCTTAAATGCATATCTTAAGATGTTCATTGATGATTACATAGAACATTATAGTATTCACAACTGCTTTCTAGAAAACAAAGGAAAGTAATTGTGACTCGAGAATGGTAATAAATATGTGCCCTAATTATTATGTTCTGACAGTGGGAGTTCTCCAGCTTGTATAGCTGCTCATTATTTACTCAGAACCTCGGGCCCAGACGCCATGATAAGTACTAACAGTTCAAGCCACTCTGTTGGCTGAGGGAGGATTGCTTTAGCTCAAGATCTGGAGACATCAGTTTTGCAACACAGTGATATCTTGTTTCAACTAAATAGAGGTATATTGGTCAATCAACAGACAGATGATAGATATAGGTGATAGAAGGATAGAAAGATAGATAGATGATAGATAGATAGACAGATAGACACTCATGAGATGATGGAAAGAATGTCTGAAGTATCAGCTTCAGTTCTTTACAGACACATTTGTCAAGTGACTTATGAATGAAAACTGTTTTAGAACACTATGCCCCATATGAAATCCAAAGGTAATGAGCAAGTACATTTTGAATAACGAAGGAATTCATACTTCATAATGAATGAGATTTTACCCATATTACATTAATTGAAGAAGTCAGAACTTAATCTCATTATCTTTGTCAATTTTTTAATACAGTTGCAAGCAGTTTTAGATACAGTTAATAGTATTAGACATGGCTAATGGTCTTTAAGGGTGAACAGTATTGGCTTAAAGGATTTGGAAGGGCAGCAATGTATAAAATGAAAGTAGTGATGTCTATGACGTATGGAAAAGCAGAGAGGATGTTTGGTAAATTCCATTTTTAGCATACTACCTGCTTTTAACATGTGTGCTACTTCAGTAAGACAGCCCTTTTGTCCTTTATTGAGAGAAATAATTTCATGTAACTCTACTCGATTCACTTGAAGTAAAATTTTAAAATACTGAATGATTTCATCTGTCTTCTGTACAGTGTCTCCAGAGGGCACGAAGTTTCTTACTATCTCCTACTTGAGATGTATTTCTTTCCTCTCCCAAGTCGTTATAAATGGCATGCCAAATTGTTTTACATGCTAGATCCACAACTTAAAATGAAAAAAGACATTTAGTTCCTAGTCAGAGAAATTGGACACGCTCTCACAGGTTTGGTGACAACCATAATTAATGCCTTTATATTTTTAAGCATTTCCTATTGAGGTAGATAAAATACATCCAATTAAGTAAGGAAGGATATGTTCTATCTGTACATTACTTCGCAAGGGCCTAAGCTTACTAAGGATTAAAATACATTGACCTAAACAAAACAAATCCTTAAATTCTTGTCAACAGGACAGCCTGTCATCGTTTTATTAGGCTTTAGGGTTTTGTGTACCTCCTACAGGCTCTCTAGAGTAAACCTGTACAACTTAAAGTGGCAGTTCCAGAAACATTTGCATTCACCTACAGCCCAAACAACTATTCTGAACCTCAAAACCATCCAAATAGTTTCAGTCTAACACCAATATGTTATTGGCTCTTCTTGCTGTAGTGATACTTGTAATGATCGTGAAGAAAAATCTATGGTGCCAAAATAGCCTGCACCCATCACAAACCAAGGTGGTATTCCTAAAGTACGCCACAAATTTTCATTATAGCATGCTCATACTTTTCACAAAATAAAACCATTCTCACTTTTTTTTTCACTGTTGTTTTTGATAGGGTAGTACAATTATTAATTTTGTGGACCCTCAATCCGTGAGTGCATGTGCTTTGGGTATTGTATGGGACACAATGCGAAGCGCACATTAAGTGGATCTGTCAGGTAGCAGAAGCAAGTACTAATGGAACAGAATGTCAAGCCTCTGAATTAGCAGCTTTGTTCCTGAAACCTAATTCCTACATGAAAGAGCAAATGGCAGATAAACAACAATTATTCAGACTGGGTATTTGGCAGACATTTTGCTGAAAATAAACACAGTGAATCTAATCTTTCAATAAAAATAACTGACAGTTTGTGTTGTCATGATAAAATTTGTGCTTTTGAGAAAAAAGTAGAATATTGGAAAGCATGTCTACCTCTGTGAGCCTGACAGATTCCCAATACTGATACACATTTTTATAAAACCAGCATTGATGTTGATGGGTGCAATGTACCGATATTGGGAAAGAAAATATATCTCAAAAACTTTTAGCTAAGGAGTACTTAGCTACCTCACTTAATAAAATAATTTCCAGATCTATCTCTTTTCTTTTAAATCTTATACTTTCATTTTTTTTCTTTATGACTGAATCAAATTCCATTGTGTATCCATCTATAATTTCATTACCCATTCATCTATTGATTGTCCCTTAGGCTGATTCTATCTCCTTGCTATTGTAAATAGTGGGCCCATATACATGGATGAGGAATTCACTCTTTGAGAGTATAAAGTTTGAGTATGTGTCTGGAAGGGTCATAGCTGGGTCACATGGTAGGTCTTCTTAGAACTTTTTGAGAATCAACCACAGCTACTTCTGTAGTGGCCATACTACAGTCTCACTTAATTCTAAATTGATGCTACTACAACCTCAACCTCGCTTGCTGTCATTCATTTTCTTCACCCTAACTCTGTAAGACAAATACCGCCCATTCTTTCTCATCTGTACATAGCAGCATTTAGTGTTTCTATATTCGCCTTTGTGTGGGTGTGAATTTGCATATAGGTCATGGAACTGCAGAAGGGTTAAAGAGGGGGGAAACTAGGCAGGGGAAGGAGGTAACAAAAATGGGACATGAAAATGGAAATGAGGCAACTAAAAGTCAAAAGTTACAAATGGGGTGAAGGTTAATGAGAAGGAAGAGCCAAGAGGGTAGACAGACAGAAACAAATTATTTTTGAAAGGATCCAATGCTTTCTAGACAAGTAAATAAATAAGTACCAAGATCGATATGTGAGCACTACTGACTTGGGCAAGAGTCTGGATCTTCTGGAAATCAAAACTTCACTGCTGTTGTTATGCAGCGTCACCTTTGTGGATTTCCTGAATTTCTCTAGCATCTCCCTATTAATCCATTTTCGTTCTTCCTCTTGTATTTGTGCTTTCCTTAAAAACTAGAAACATTGAAGCTCTTTTAGTGGTTCAGTTTTACTCCTTTTCATATTATTTTATATCTATTCTAGTTTCACTGAATGTCTAATTGCTTCTAAGTCAGTACCTCCCGATCAGAACCCAGTAGCCTCAAGTTCTTTCATATCTGAATGTCAGCTCATCTTATCATGAGGAAGGAAATGCCATTCTAGACTGTTTTTTCTTTGTTCCCCACACTGAGTCACTGTCTCAGATGTTGTCACCTGAATTTCCCTTAGCTTATTATTTTTATCTTCATTTCCACTCAACACTGCAATTATCTATCATTTGAAATGCTGTAACAACCTTTTAGCAGGTTTGCTGTCTCCAGAAATCTCTTAAAATTCATTGTCTGTGATGTAGCCAAAGGGATAGCTCAGTGTTTTCTGTGATGAAACCTTCCCCATAAGCTTCAGGATAAAATTAAGTCTTTGAATATCAGACCTTCATGATCTGGGCCACATCACACTCAATACCTTCATCTCTCACCACAGCTCAAAGCAAAGGACTAGAATTTCAATGCCTTTCTCTCAGACAAATGATTCCACATCTCATCTCCAGGCAACATCAAAGAACACTTGAGTTGAAAGGAGCTTCAGAGATAAAGTAAGTATATAATTTATCATCTAAACCAGGACAGGTTTGAGAGTGAAAGGATGCTTTTAATAATTACATTGCGATAGCAGGTGCATACTAGGGCAGTCCTGAGCAAAGAAGTTTGCATCATTAACTCCCATAAGAGGACATAAGTCATTGCAGGAAACAGTAATGCTGGGTCACAACAATAGTTGTACTAGAGTAAGCCCTACACATATCCTTACCCACTGCCTCTCTTCCACATCATTCTGCTTATTTATTTATTTTACTATAAAGTCAAATGCACGGTGTATGCTACTGTTTATTTATTGTTTTGATGCTGGGAGTGTGACCTAGGATCTAAAGCATGCTAAGCAGGTGTTCTTCCACCGACTGAAACCCCAGTCCACTTTTAACTATGTTGGTTACCATCTATACAGAAGGCCCCCGCATTATCAATCTCATCTAGAGAATGGAGGAGAATGAGTAAGCACAAAACAAAAAGGTTTTTTAAGCATTGATGGGCATATTCATAAATATTCCAATAACCTGTCATCATTTGACCTTTCTGATATTAAAAAAGAGCCTTATTGTTTATCTTGATACCTGACAAATTCAATAAATAAAGTACAGAGAAGCCTGATTCCCATGGTCAGCTTAGAGAAAAGCAGCTGGCCATGTAATTTTGTCCTGTAGCAGTAGCAGTCAAACAGAATGGGCTCAGTACATTTCTGAGGCTGGCCCTCTTCTGGTCTTTAGTTTTTTTGTTTGTTTGTTTTGTGTTCTGAGAAGCAGAATTGTGCACAAATTGGATGTAGCTAATGCTGGATGGGGGTGTTTTAGGAAGGCATCAGTCTGCTACCTAAAGACTGCAGAAGACAGAAACTGCCCTTTACATGTTTCAAGAGTTGCTTCCCAGACCACAATCACTGGACCCTCAGCTGACTCCTAGACCAGGTTCAGGTGTGACAAACACCATCTGTTTTTCTGATCCTCATTCTCCTTTAGCTAAATATGAAGATATTACTGGATCATCCTCTACAGGGTGTACAGTTGCATAAGTGGCAAAGTGTACCAAATCGTCTTCCTTCCTATCAAGAGTGAGTGCATGAGCCTGGAAATGTAACTCTATGATAAATTGCTTGCCTTGTGTGTGCGAGTCTCTGAATTCCCTACACAAGACTGTAAAAAGATGGGTACAGAAATGTTCTCAGGGTCCTCTTTTTTATCCCCTGAAGAGTTCTGTGGCTGTGTTAATGTGATAATCACTCTCCTCATGGGAAGACATTTCTGCTCTGAAAAGTTGATATCTACTTGTCCATCCCTGCCTCATCTCACAGAGATTCTCTCTCTCTCTCTCTCTCTCTCTCTCTCTCTCTCTCTCTCTCTCTCACACACACATTAAAAATGTATATTTTTCTTCACGTAGTATATCCTGATTACAGTTTTCCTTCTCTCTATTCCTCCCAGATTCTCCCCACTTCCAGTCCCATCCAGAACTACTCCCTTTCTGTCTCTCATCAAAGATAATAATAAAATATAATAAAATAAATAAAAAACTCTCATATTGGGGTTAGACAAGACAAACAATAGGAAAAGAGACAAGAATCAGAGGCATATTCATTTGCATACTCAGGGGATACATTTCAGTGAGAGGGAAAAAATAAGAGTCTGATGATGGAAACAGAAGGCTGGACCCTGACTCTCCAAATCTCTGATTAGCTAACTTTATAAGCACTGTTACTCCAGCTGAGTTACCTTAGAGTGCATTGAGTAAGGGTGTAGGAGCATAGGAGGTAGAGATGGACGAAAGAAGGCAGAGAGAGAGAGACAGAGAGGTGGGGGTGAGACCCAATATATTCATTTCACACAAAAACTAGCCTAGGGGGGAAATCAACAAGAAAAAAGAAACCGCTAGACTCATTTACCCTGGCCTTTTCCTCACTCACTGCCCACCCTATAGGAAGCCATTCAGGTTTCCTGTCCACTGAATCTATTCACAATGTAAGTGAACTTAAAAGTCTAAGTCCTCACTTTAAATATCACTTCATGTTTCTGACATTGCAATCAGTGTACAAGACAAGGCAGCCCAGAACAGTGGACACATTAACTCAAGACAGAATCCACCGACTGCGGACACCTCATACCCTCTTTGATGAGGCTGTATTTTGCTTCATTCTTTCTTTAATATCATACCAAAGTTTCTTCTCAGTGGAGATGAAATACAGGTAGGGAGTATTCTCAGTTCCTTTCGAAGGTTATGGTGTAACTATTCCAGGGTATCCACTGTGTAATACAATGATCTCTTATGCTATATTTTGACTTTTGCCACTGCAAATAGATTATTTCTTAAGTAGTTAAATAGGGATATATTTAAATAACAGATATAAATAGAAAATCAATCATAACACCCCCTTACAACCTATAAAACAAATCAAGATTTTATTTGTCCATAAATAGACAGGGTTTCTCTGTGTAGCTCTCACTGTCCTGGAATTCACTCTGTAGACCAAGTTGCCCTTGAACTCACAAAGATCCACCTGCCTCTGTCTCCTGAGTTCTGGGATTAAAGGTGTGTGCCACCACACCTGGCTAAATCATCTGATTTGTATCTTGTAATATATTCCACTGACATATTTACAAGATCACATGAAATGTTATATGCTATTTTTATCTGAGAAAATGCATACATTTCATATTTTGCTCCTGATTATCACCTGCTTTACAAATATGATAATATGCTTCATCATTGAGGGAGGGCATGGTCTTCTGTTATTACCTCCCACATCAGTCACAAAACAAATATAGAAATGATATAAGCCAAAGAGGAATTATCTTTGCATATAAAGAAGACATGTACTTGTAATGAGGCAAATTTTTTAAATGTTTTATATTAAATGTATCAAAAGAATATTCCTTAAATTCCATCACTGAGTAGAATCACATATGCACAGTAAATAAGTAAATAGGTAAATAAGTAAGTATATAAAATGTGTGGAAATCTTTAAATGTCTCTCCCTTCACTGGGACTCACATGACCCAGAGAATAATGCAACAGTGGATTTCCCCAGAAATTTGCAATTAACAGGGATATATAGTAGTGTTTTCTGGTCCAAACATATAGACTTCTAAGCATCTTTGTGAGGAGATACTGAGACCCGATGAAAATTTTCTTCTCTGTACAAACATTAAGCTGGATAGAGCCCTTCTAATGCTCAACAGCACACAACCGAATACAAAGGAGCTCAACAGAAGTCAAGCCAAACTTGTAATATCTCATACACAATATCCTACTCCACAGAACTGTAAGATGAAATGGTTGTGATTCAAAAGCATGTATTATAACCGCTCTGCACAGCATTTACATAGTTGAGGTAGACAATCCTACTGTGGATTGTTCAAGGCAATGATACTGTTGATGCTATTCTCTTTTTAACTATGAAATTTAACATTCTTGACTCATTGTTTTGCTGGTATTAAGAACTTTCCAGAAAACCTTAGAGTGAGCTATTTAGATTAGGTTAGCCATAAATATCTTCTTTCAAAATTCTTCCATTTCTCATGTAAAGTGGTGTGTTACTATTTTCATTCTGTGCATGTTAAATATTTTATGTTTATCTGTGATGCATTTGACAGCTCTATTAAAAATACATTCAATAATGCTTACACCTCCTCTACCCATTTCCAATGCCATCTCTCTCAACTCTCACTTAGGACTTCTTTTCATAGACATGGCTCTTCCTAAAGAGCCACCAACTTCTGAACCAAATGACTTAGTGTAGCATTTAGCCAAGATGTGAAAGGGCTATGCCCTGGGTCTTTAAATCTTGTATATAGTATATCTGGTTTGATCAGTCATTCTATATGACAACTATACCATAAAAATAATAAGACAACACTAATAGGAAAAGCTTAGTAACTTCCATTTTCTTTCTTGAAAGAGCAAATTCACCCTTGGGTGGCCTACCTTCATCAGCAGGCACCTGTAATACTATGGACAGAAACCAGAGGCTCAAACAAAAGGAAAATAAGGTAGAGTCAAGCTTTGGAGATTTGTTTTCCTACTATATGTGTGGCACTGTTTTAGGCCCAGAGTTTGGAAGAAAGATATTTCTCCTCATTCGTTAACTTATAAACTAACAAATAATATCAATCGTGCAGGAGAATTTCTTCTTCAGGATTCTCTTTAGATGTATCACACACCAGGAAATGTTAAAATCAGAAGAGATTATTAGCATACCCTCTTCCAATCCCTCTACATCCTACATGGAATACTGAGACTCAGTAAATTAACTGACAAGCAAATGCAGTTATCTCAAGTGCTCCAATTCCTAGTCTAAAGCATTTGTCACAAAACTAATATTATTTCCTAAGACTAGGAATATTTTAGGATTTTTTTTCCTATTCTGGGGAGAACAATGAGGTACCCAAAGAGACCTCAAAAGTGAAACAAAATAAGATCAGAAAGATTTTACTAAAAATCCAGACACCAGGCAATGGCAACCAGCCAGAAACCACAGTCCTGTGGAATTGTCATCTGTCACCATTCTCTGCTTGTTGACCAGAGAAGTTGGCAACACATTCACTCAGGTTCTTGTTTCCTGGAGCTTAGAGAGTGTGGCAATGCTGCGGGGACTGCAAAACAAAGGCAGAAACATATGAGACGAAATGAAAAACAGAAAGAAATAGCCCCAAACCAGGAAGATTTTCCTTGAAGACTGGTTTTTAAAAGCTATATGGAGCCACCTAGTGACAAAATTTTATACAAACAGGATTAGAATTATTCATAACTAGAAAACAAGTTCACAATGTGAGTTTTTATAAATGGCTAGGTCTGGAGCAAAGCCTGGATTTGTGTGTCTCAAAAACCTCAGTTCTGAAGGAGGTCTGAGTCATCCGTCAAGGTTTTCATTTGTAAATTATTTTTATTTTGCCTTTATTGTCACCAGAAAGCTTCTGAAACAGCTAAGAACTTTTTTCCATTTTAATAGCTCTTCAAGAAAGTGTACAAGCTGGAGATAATTGGATTCCACTTTTAAATTCTTATATTTCACCCAACAGAATAAGGCTCAAAAAGTCAATTTCTTTAAATTGCGAAATATCTGTTAATGTTTCCAAACAGAATGGAACAGGCTTTCTTCTCTTCTATGAACTCATAAGATTCTTTTACCAATGACACTATTGTAACAACCAAGCAATACTTCCAAGGGAACTAACGTGGCAGAAAATTGCCATGGCAATTAAAGTCCTTTGTATCTCCAAATAGAAGAAGAATAACAATCATATGTACTTATTGAGAGGGATTTCTATAGAGGCATTTCTAATTAGGATATTCAGAAGTGTCACGACTCTATAGACTAATCCTGAGTCAGATCACACTAGCTTCTGTTAAATCTTTGAACACCATCCTGTCCCTGGGACTGCATTATGATAAAACAGTCTTAAAGTCTTTCACCACTAATGTTGTTTTTATGATAGTGAAAAGAATTTTCTTTTTGATATAAATAACAATATTACAGAACCCAGCTTAATAAACATTTAATCTATTATGTAGCCATTAGAAAATTCACAGTATCCTCAATGAAATTATGGGATTTATGGGAAAGCCAGTTCATTACAATATATTTTAGTTGCATTTATTCTGCTGATGACCAACATAAGCATGAAAATGTACTTTTTATTTGACTGATATTTGTTAAAACTCTTAGTTACAAATAGTGTGTGTTTGTATCTCTTGTTGATTGCTCAGTACAAGGAAGGGTAGTGAGAGATTTGCAGTAATTTTTTATCTTTCTAACTGATCTAAGAGAAATATGTATGAATTACACATTGATTTCAAATTAATGAGATTGTATTATGTCATACTATATATCAGAAATTAGCACACTATACTAAGTGTAGTCTTGCTAAGACTGTGTCTAAGACTGAAATCTTAGAAAAAACATAATGACAATAATAAAATCAGATAACTGATTTATTACATTGGTGTGAATGGCCCTTGTAGAAAAAACACCAAAGTTGATATAGATTTGATGAATAATTTTGGAGAAAATGACAAATAAGAAATCAATGTCTATGATGAAATCTGGTAGGTAGAAATAATTATGGCAACCTATATTGATTCTATATCTTGTCTAGTGTGATTGCTACAAAGAACATAGAAATACAGATACTGATTTCAATTCTATACAATATATACAGAACCTAAAAATATTAAACTCGTAGAATGTGCAGAGTAAAACACTGGTTACCAAAATCTGGAGGAAAGAGACAACAACGGAGAGATTTAAGTTCAAAGATACAAAATTTCAGAAGGGAGAAGTAAATTTTTTGCGTCTATTGCACAGATAGTTACCATAGTTAGCAAAAATGAATGCTTCAGCATCAATAAAGTAGTAAACTTTGAGTATCTCACCATTAGGAAGGTTAATAAAGGAGATGGACTTGATTATCTTGGGTTCATCATTTCAAATTGTATGGCAGAACACATCATTATATCTACAGTTCATCAATTAAAATATTTAAAACCTTTTATAAAATATATTTTTTACCTCATTGCACTCTTCGGTTTTTGAAAAATCCCAAGATTGAATCCTATCAATGCTAGTAAGCTTTGAGTCAGTTTGTACTCTATTCTATCTCTAACAGTCAGAAAGAATTAGTTTTGTAAACAAAATGCCAGTGGTCATACATATGTGTGTGTGCATTTGTGTGGTGCCAGAAACCTGTTATTTACCAGACCTAGACAACCTGATAATGTCAACTCATCGCTCTTCCAACAAGCACCCACAATCAATAATAAATTTACTTCTATCGCCTGAAGCTACAAGCACCTCCAAATCCTAAATTCCTTCCACATTCTCCTTCTTCTACCAACTCCACTTTCAAGTATTTCCTGAGAATAGCCCACGTTGCCTTTCTTTGGTCTAGGCATGCCACAGATACTCCTCCATATCAAGATCTCTCTGTCCTTTCCTGCTACCACCAGCAGGTTTTTTCTCATCATCTTCCTCCCTTGCATTCCTATTAGGTTAATGTCTGAGCATCCTTCCATAGAATATAAAGTCCTTAACATACTAGAAAGAATACAGCTCTTGCCATACTAAACATGGAGAATATCACATTCTTCTAGAGTACCAATTCTCAACACGTGTGTTGTGACCCCTTTGAGGGTTCAAATGACCCATTCACAAAGGTCATTTAAGACCATCAGAAAACACAGATATTTACAATACGATCTGTAACACAAATCTTAAAAGGTCTTATAATAAAAAATCCAGAGCCAGATATTGGGGTGAAAACTGAAAGATCAGAGAAGGAAAACAGCCAGCCACTAGCTTACCTCTATGAAATTCTCAGCCTCAAAAGAGTGAGTTCCTTATTTCTCACGCCTTATACCTTTCTGTGTCCTGCCATATTACTTCCCGGGATTAAAGGCATGTGTCATTACTGTCTGTTTTTCTCATTAGCCCAGTGTAGCTTTGAACTCACAGAGATCCAGGTGGATCGCTGACTCCCGAGTGATAGGATTAAAGGTGTGTGCCATCACTGCCTGAGTTCTCTGTCTAATTTAGTGGCTGGATCTGTCCTCTGATCTCCAGGTAAGTTTTATTGGGGTATACAATATACCACCCCAACGATCCATAACAGTAGCAAAATTTCAGTTATGAAGTAGCAACAAAAATTATTTTATGATTGGGGTCACTACAACATAAGGAACTGTATTAAAGGGTCACAATATTAAGAAGTTTGAGAACTAGTGTTCTAGAGACTCACAGTTATTGGATCTTACATAAATTTCTATCCCTATATAAGTTTCAAAAATGGGTGTTTCTCTCTTTGTGAATGGCGAAGTCCAGAGGGAAACTTTCTTACATTTTCTTCATCAAAGTAAGGTAATAAAACTATAAATTGATAACTTACATATTCTATCAGCTAAAATGAGTTACTAGTTTATAAAACACTAAAATAATACTATTTAACAAAATTCTCTTTGTAATATGTAGACAAAACATAAAGTTTGTATATAAACATATATATATATATACATAATACTGATAAAATATTCACATGATACTATTTGTCATCACAAATAATATTTTCTCATCAGACTTCAACTTCTTTTAACAGTTGTTTTGTATAAGTCATAAGAAAAGCCACACATACTCAACAAAGATCAATTAAAACATTAAGAGATTCAAGTATAAAATATTTGACTGATGGGCCCACAGTGTCCAGCATATCTGAATTTCAACACTCTTCACATTTTCCTTTTGAAATTGAGAAAGCCACAAGCTTTACAAGCCAACAGTTCTTTTCAATAAAACCACAGAATAGACAACATATTAAATGTGGTTAAAATTAAATATGCTATCAGTCACCCCCACTAAAGCTTTTGAATAGTAACTAGTTGATAAATGATAGCTAGTGCTTTCCACTCTGAAGCTGTTTTCTGTTTCCAATGTTCATGTAATATTCTATAACGAAGTTTGAAAGTCTCGCAAATCAAGTTCATCTCAAACTAAACCACATCTAGAGAGCAAGGAATCTCAACTTGTATGAATCAAACTTCCCTTTTAAAAGCATAACAGCTTTGCTATCTCCTTCAACTCATGAACTTTTATTTATTAAATTCCCACTCATAAAGTAATAGGCTTCTGAGTGCCTATAAACACAAAAACATCTCTTTAATAGATACCAAGTTGCAGATAGCAAAAGGAATTTAATTTCCCCCTGAAGCCAATAATTCCATCTCACATTTACTTTGACACAAAATGAATTTGGTTTCCTAACTGTATTTTGTTATAGTACCATTTAGCATTTAAAAAAAAAAAAAAACTTTCCTCTGCCCTAAATAACTCCTTAAATGGCTGTACCTTTTTGTCTCAGAATTAAATAGCTTAACTCATTCCATTTGTTGCACACAAGGTATCTTTATTATAAATGTGTTCTTTTCTTCACAGTAGCTACACATCAGTCTTTTTGTTCAATGTCTAGATTTCCTCGGAGGCTTGAATAAGCTTTCAGTTTAATTATAGTTAATTTTCTGTTTTACTTTCTCCATGCTTCACTATATTAACCCGCTCTAACCTGCTGACCTTTGAGACAGCATAGAATGAAGAAGAGATGAGTAACCACATCTGGCACATATCAACGATGTGAGATTCCAAACAACTCTATCAATCTTGTTTGTCTAAGGAGCACAGGCTAGCCTTGAACTCTCAATTACCCTGCCTCAGCTGGGATTATAAACATGTACCTCCATGTCCAGCTCCCAGTAGTTTTAATATTGAATAAAAAGGGGGTCTATGTGTGTTCTGATGCAATCGTCCATCGATAGGTTTCTCTTTAGCAAGAGCAGATTGCAGTGCCTCCATCTAAATGTCTCTGTCCTCCAGGAGCTCAGAAGTTGAAGCCGACTTACTGAGGCAATGATATTTAGTAGGACTTTGAGAGGTGCTTAACTTGTGAAGGCAGAATCTATGAACAGCATTAGAATTTTAGTCCCATGAAAAGGGACCTGGGAACTGGCCTTGCCTGTCCTAAGTCATGAAGGTAGAAAATAAAAAGTTTCATCCTTGAGCCAAAAGGCTTTCACCAGACAATGAAACTGTCAATTGCTTGGTCTTGGATTTCCCAGCCCTTGCACTGTGTAAAAACTAGTTTCTATTATTTAAAAGGACTCACTTAGTATTAGTATTAGAGTGACCAGAACAGAGTAAGAAAGAAGGGTGGGTGTGGGGGTTGGGCACCACACTAATATGAACCCATTTCAGCACAAATTCTAAAACAAAGTGTTTCCTGATATAAGTATTGATTTAAAAGCTATAGTCCTCTTTTGAGCCCTCGTTTTAAAATTCTAAATCTTAAGTTGAAAAATTTGCAACATACTTAGTAGGTCATGTAACATTTTTTTTAAGGCCCATGTAAACATTCACTCTAATTTCATTTTTCTGTCCCCTGGTTTTTATGATTGCTTTTCTCAACTGTTACACACTGTGAGATGTTAGGTGCTGTAAAATATAAAGCCTTATTTTGTATGTGGCTATGGATTTTCTTTACATAGCACATGATGACCAAATTACTTGGTGTGAACTACTAACATTAAGCTGTAAGCTATTGCATCAACCCAGCTGCTGTGCATAGAAGACAGACTCAAATGGACCAAAGTAAAAGAAAGGGGGGTATTACCACAGAAGGACACATACTGCTGTAAGTCAGGCAAGATGACTTCAGGAAATCTGGCAGTAATGGAGCGGATGAGTTTCAGTGTCAATATCAAAGGAAACATACACAAACTTACTGATAGATTTGATGCAGACTGTGAGAAAAAAAGCAGAATCAAAGATCCAAATCCAGAGCTCAGCTGAATTTCGAGGAATGCTAGTCAACCCTTAGCATCATTTTGAATGGAAGAGTGTTGCAGAAAGGCTTAGTTTTAAATAGTCGATTTTCGAGAAGAGCAAGCACACAACACTTCGTTTGGATATACAGCATGCCTAAGGTTGGATAGTGACCATAGGCCAAAAATGTGAGCATTTTCACTCAATGGCTTAATTAAGATCCCTCCCAAAGGGGGGATAAATAAAAAATCTAAGCACAGCCTCTTAGAGTTAAAATTGGAATTCTCAGAAAAGGAGTCTAAAAGGAGGGAAGGAGAAGTCTCTGAGTCAGAAGCCAAAACTTTCAGAAGGTTAACTTATATGTGAAAGTTTTTTGTGACACAAAAACCAAGTGACAAGAGAAAAAAAAATATTCCAAAGACTTGATGAGCACCTCTCCTGCAAGACACTAAGCACCCTGGTGAGATGAGACTCATCAGAGAAAGGCAACTATTATTCTGGACAAGCACATTCTCAAGAGAGTGACCAGGACAAAAGCCCCTCTAGATCAGAGGGGTAAAATAGTAAGTGAGGTGCTGTGGGATATTCTGTATGTTAAATGTGTTGCTCTGATTGGTTAATAAATAAAACACTGATTGGCCAGTAGCTAGGCAGGAAGTATAGGTGGGACAAGCAGGGAAGAGAATTCTGGAAACAGGAAAGCTGAGTTAGAGAGATGCTGCCAGCTGCTGCCATGACAAGCAACATGTAAGGTACCAGAAGGCCACGAGCCATGTGGCAACTTATAAACTAATAGACATGGGTTAATTTAAGATAGAAGAATTAGATAGCAAGAAGCCTGCCATGGCCATACACTTTGTAAGCAATATAAGTCTCTGTGTGTTTACTTGGTTGAGTCTGAGTGGCTGTGGGACTGGCGGGTTAGATAGATTTGTCCTGACTGTGGGCCAGACAGGACTGGAGAAAACTCTAGCTACAGTGAGGAGACTAGATGTTAAGCTCAGACAATGCTTTTTGAATGGTTTCCATATAAAAGAAAGAAGAGGAAAAAAGCTCAAATAATTTTTTTTCTTTTATTTTGAATTGTGGTAAAATACTTTTAATTCAAAATTTACCATCTAAAACACTTTTTGTATGTAGCTCATACATTAAAAATTTGATGTTTTAAACCCACAACCCATCCTTAGTTCTGTTTTTATTTTAAAAGACTAAAACTCTACACAAATTACAAAACAGCCCATAGAAAGTATTACAGACTGATCCCATAGTGTCAGGAATGATCCATTCCCAATTCTGCTTATCTCACTTGTCACATGACTTACCTAGTTTACAGACCTCAAAGTCATAATCTTCAGGTTGCTGAATAATAGAAAGATAGGGGATATTGGCAGTTGAGGCCTAGAGTGATATTGGGATAGTTAAAGGTCACCGTTACCAACATCTCAAAAATTTCACCTTATTATCAAGTGGTGTGTACAAGTTCAGATGGATGACTCAGTGGATGGTTGTGATACACACGAAAAGTTAAATAACCTCTTGGCTCAATTTTAGCTTTGCGTTCATAGACTGAGAAAATAAGCACTGTTTTAAACCTGTTGATGGAAATCCACCCTGTGCTCCAGGCATGATCTTCAGCACCTTACAAAAAGAAGGAGGATTTAAGGAAGTAATTCTTATTACTACAGGACAAACCAGTTTGTATTAAGATGGGTAATAGAATCCTATAAAGTGAGGGATAAACAATAAGCAGAATTCCAGACTTCTGACATGATGTTGTGGTTTTACCTGAGTCTTGTGTATGCAAGGGAAGCATTTGGTGGTGTCACATGCCTATAATGTCAGCTACTGGGAAGGCTGAGACAAGAGGATCACTTGAATTCATGAGTTCTGTGAAGGAGAGTGCTATGCCAGTCAGGTGTCCACACTAAGTTTGACATCAATATTGTAACCTCCTAGGAGAGGAGGACCACCAGGTTGGCTAAGGAGGAGTGAACCAGCCAAGGTCAGAAAAGGGAAGTGTTCAATCTTCCTCATCATTTTCACTTAAGTAACATTCATTTCATCGTTTTTTTAAAATTCCTTCATGCTTTATGATAATATATGTCCTTCAACACAGACTCCAGGAATTCCTAACTGAAGAACACCAAGAAGTGAAGTGCTGTAAAATGTCTTTCAAATACTAAATAGATGCTTCTCCAAAGGAGATTTATCTGCAACACCAGCATATTGTTTACACTGAATTATTATAATAACCATATCAACAGGAGAAATGTGATTGGTGACACTTCATCCATCCAGACCTAATAGAGAGACCTCCCTGACAACATATTCCCATCCATTTCTTTCTTCATTCCACAAGTGCAATAAGCTTCCAGGACACTGAAATTTTGCAGGCTCAAATAAGTGACCTGAATCTGTTGTGTTCACCAAATATCAGGTGTTCACAGAGATATGTTTGATCCTACATTAGCACAAAGCCACATACCTTTGAACGAATTGCCTGCCATTCACAAGTTTGTAATCCCTACTGAAGTTAATAGGAAAAGAGGCTCAAGGTGATAAGAATGCAGTCATACTGAAAACCAAGAGATGCCTCAGAAAATAAACTGCCAGAATCTCTATATGCTGTGACTGACATTGTTTTAATTCATCTATTTAATGGATGGGAAGTAAAAACGGATTACAATATTCATTAATACTTCTTAACTTCAGGAATATCCAAACATGTTTTATTCTAAAGGACATAGTAGTTACCAAGTTACCCTTGGTAACATGGAAAATAGATTCAGTCTAGAGCCCCAAAGCATAGCTAAACCTCCCCCAAAGAGCATAATTATATACATTTGGCCTGGCATATACCAGCATTCCTGGTATCCAGTTGAAATATTTTTAATTATAGAAAATAATATAACAATATAAATAAAATGTGATGTTGAGCTTAAAATGCAGATCCATGTCTTCAGCACCTAAAAATGTGACCAGTGTCCATGGTGTTGCCTTGAGACAAGCCAGCTTGATGCAGTCACTCGTGTCCCAATTCATATGATATGATATGATATCATATCATATCATATCAATTATATTATATTATATATCTGTTCCCACTGATCCACATCATACCTCTTATACTGCCTGCATATTTGTTAGTCCCCACTAAAAACTACACTCTTTGCAATTTCTTCCTTTTTCTTTTGTTTCATAGAAACATTACAACCATTTCTACACTGGGACCAGGTTTTTCAACATTATTTTCAAAATATGTATAGTAAAAATATGTGTGATTTTAGAATCCACAAAAATGTATTTTATGTTATAGGGGCAACACAAATTGGATGTGGTGGGGTTTTTTTCTGTCTTATTTTAGAAGGGAGCAAGGGTGGGAGGGTAGGCTTGGGAGGAATGGTAAGCAAGTATGATTGGGGTACATTGTACAAAATTCCCAAATAATAAATAAAAATATTATGGGAAACCACAATTCATGTGAGGGACTGACATCATTTCCAGTCCAAAAAGAGTTGAGCTTTTTCTTTAGAATCACTAAGATGAGGAAAATGTGCATATTGATTCATCAATAATCATCTCATTATTGCATGGAAGGTCTTTGACTATAAGGAAGGTAGCATAGAGAAAACAATGTTAATAAAAAGCCTGGGGCATCTAGTGATATAAACTGATTCCTTTTTATCTGTGACACACACCTAATTTTGCATCTCCTGGCTCTGAGAAGGTTTGGAACTCTGTTTTTGTTTGTTTTCTTATTGTTTCTTTTCTTGCCTCCTGTTGGACCTGGTTTCATTAGGCTGATAAAAGTGTCCCTTCTTCAGAACCCATTTTTCTTACACACCAGCCTGGATCCTGCTCAGGACCTAGATTTCTGAGTAAAAGTGGGCATGGATCCAAAGGCTCTGATCTAGCCACTCTGAAGTACCTAGTTTCTTTTCTTTTCCATTCTGCACAAGTCTGTCCTTGTTAACTGTCACAAGGCTGAAAGCATAGTCTTTACAGTGTAGATCCTTGCTGTACCTCTCTTTTCTAGCTTGTGAGTCTGTATCACTGATGGCATGTATAAGTGAACAAATGCATGCCCCTTTGCCTCTGTGATCATGTGATTTGCCCCACATCATTCTATCCATTCCCTGTGTCCACTTGATCACCATCACTACAGTTAATATGAAAATGCTTTTATGACCATATTTAAATAAATGACCTTAATTTTTTAATTTTTCTGCCTAAATATGGATTTTTTAAACGATGTTTTTGTGGTCTGGCTACATTCTGAGAAGCTATATTAACTCTCAAAATCACATAGGTGCTATTTGGTAAATTACTATTTTAGTGAATTTTTATAGGTTAAGCACTTAAAGACATTAAGGGACTAATTTACTAAACTAGACCCAGGTGACTGTGAAAGCAGAAAGCAACTTCTTCCAAAAGTGTCCAAGCCTCTGAAAGGTAATAGATTTTACAAGGAATCCATTAACTTCTTTTGTTCTGTGTTATTATTCTTTATTATCACCATTTTTAGCATCAAAAACTTTGTCCCAACTGCTTTTCCTCTCTGTATACAATGACATTAATTTCATAGTTTATCACCTAAATCAGAAGAAAGACAGGTGTAAGTAGGTATGTGCAGGCACACTCATGAGTATATTCACATATGCATTTATTCATGAAATAATGTATTATATCAAGAAGCTGCAGATATAAATCATATAAACGTCTCACTGTCAAGACCTACCAGTTCTTCCTCTGATTCACAAAAAAGAAACTGTTTACAAAGGCAAACCCCTCAAAATTAAGGAGTTGTGGTTTGAAAGAAAATGGCCCCCAAAAGAAGTGGCACTATTTGGAGGTGTGGCTTTGTGGGAGTGGGTCTGACCTTGTAAGAGGAAGTGTGTCGCTGTGGAGGAAGGCCCTGAGGTCTCAAATACGATCCAGCCTACCCAGTGTCTCAGTTTACTTCCTGTTGCCTGTAAGTCAAGGTGTAGGACACTTGACTCCTGCTCTAGCACCATGTCTGCCTGCATGCCGCCATGTCACACCATGATGACAATGGACTGAACCTCTGATGTCCCTTTATAAGAGTTTCTGTGATCATGGTTTCTCTTCACAGCAATGAAAACCCTAATTAAGACAGGAGTGCACAGAAATAAAACAACAGTTGTGGAATTTAAAAAAAAATACATTTTAAAAACTGAAATCTTGGGCCGGGCGGTGGTGGCGCACGCCTTTAATCCCAGCACTCGGGAGGCAGAGCCAGGTGGATCTCTGTGAGTTTGAGGCCAGCCTGGGCTACCAAGTGAGTCCCAGGAAAAGTGCAAAGCTACACAGAGAAGCCCTGTCTCCAAAACAAAACAAAACAAAACAAAACAAAACAAAGCCTGAAATCTTAAACTATAACAAGGAAATCCACAGAGCAATTTAACTTGCTATGGAGAATCACTAATACACTTTGGAATTAGCAACAATAAGCTCTTCTGGAAACTTAAGTTGAAGTAACGATTTATGAATAGTAAGGAGAATTGTTTGAAATACTGTTTCAGCAGCAGCCGTATCTTTAGGCCCCCATCCTCCAAATAGAAAATGCTAAAGTTTAACTCTGTATTAGTAAGACAAGGTTGCTGTGTTGTAAACCAACTGCAGGACTATTCAGACCAGGGGCACCTTTCTCAACTCCCCTAGCTCAGGGAGTGGACAAGTTGTTGTGTGGCCTAGGATACCTACTTGTAACTTTTACCTTGGGAAGGAAACAGCTTTGACTGAGGACTGTGAAAGTGTGGCTGTTACCCCAGGTTCCCATAGTGAAGCTCACTGAGGAAAAGTCCACTGAGACTCAGCATATTGATCATCAGCCTGAAGGTCCCCACAGATATCAAGGAGCAGCCATCAGAAACTATGACACACTGGGGACCTCTGCTAAAGGCTAAGTAAGGTCAGAGAAAAGTAGTTTAGAGTGTACTGGCTATGTATATGTGATAAAATATATCAGAACAACAATAGAACAAGTTAGTATAATGTAATACTTTAAGATAATTAAAGAGAAACACTTTTGGAAAAAAATTAAACTGTAGTGGCAACTTTTATAAATATTAATAAAAGGGTTTAGGAAGTAAAGTTTATGACATCATTTTTCTTCATTTTTTAAAGGAGATACAAAATAAGAGAGAACAGATAAAATGAAATTAGTGTACCATTCCACAATGTCCAATACTCCCAAATAGCAGTTTCAAAATAAAGGAACAGTGGAAGCTGACGGAAAGACATAATCACTGAAGTCATCAGTGAGTCCTGTTCTAGCAAAAAAGAACATGGGTTTCCATGCTGAAAGACCCAAAGTGCACAGTGTGATGGATGGAAACAGACAAACTAAGGCATATTATTGAGACTTTTCAAACAAAAAAAGCTCCTGGGTTTTCCTGGAAAAGAAGAGAAGCCTTGCACTAGACGCTGGTATAACTTCATACTTAACAACAGTGACAGAACATGTTTATATAAAAGAATTTCAAATTTAGGAGTCTACATGTAACCATGCTTGTATACACATAAATTTTGTGTGTGTGTGTGTGTGTGTGTGTGTGTGTGTGTGTGTGTGTGTGTGTAATTCTTTGTTCCATACAGAAATAAGAATTCACCATCATTTGTTCTAATCCACGTTAGAATTTACTAAATGACTACAGACTTAGGCTGGGCTTTCAAGACTGACTTTTGTAGAGCTTTGCTACCCAAAACAGGCTCAAACTTATCCTGCCTCTACTACCCTGACACAAGTCTAAAAGCCACTACAGTCAAAGGATATTTTCCCATCATGGAATATGATAAGTTGGTATCTTCCTTAATCTTGTGAGTGTATTTCACAAGCACATACTTTTAAAATCATACTCTGTGAATGTTTAGGATATTATCAAATGAAGAAACAGGAAATCATGCACAGGAAACCAAATAGACCAATAGAACTCTTGGGATTATGATAAAGAAATAATCAGACAAAGAGTGAAAGATGAGAGAAAGTCAAAGTTGGAGAAAGAAAAAAATGATATTTGATGCATCTGCAGTATTGATTTTAATAGGCAGAAAATTTGAATGTAAATTAATATCAAAACAGAAAATTATGGAACCAGAGAAACAGCTCAACAGAAAAATCACTGGCTGATTCTTCAGAGAACCAGGGTTTCAAAGTTTGGTTCTGCAGCTCACAACAGCCTGTAACACCACACCCAGGGAATTCTGTACCTTTTTCTGGCCTCTGGTAGCAGACACACTGGGCATGCTATTGTACACACACAGAACACACAGACACACACACACACACACATTCACACAAATACACATACACACACACATATACATCCACACATTTCTTTATTTAAGTTAAAATAAAATTCAGAAGGAAAAGAGAGAAAATGGAGCAAATGATCAATGTGACAACTCCTAGTGTGGGGATGGGAGTGACATGAGAGTTAAGTCATCCAAGTATTTTTGCTCAGTACACACGGCACATCATCAGAAGGGAAGGAAGATGTCTCAGCTTATAGTCCTCAATGCAAAAACTAGGCAGAACAACGGAGGCAAATATAATAGCACACCTCTTCTGTAATGCAAGTGACTTTCTAAAAGTGAAACAGAGAAAAGGAGTAACGGTGGGTTTCTGATCGACACATCCAACTTCAAAGAATTCTATGACTATTTAAAGTATGCACATGTTTGGTAAAAATAAAAAGTTAGGGGAAAGGTTTGAGGAAGTGATTTTTAACTCCTCCTATTAGTCACGTCATATTATTCACTTAAATACTTTACAGACTAACATAACAACTAATCTCCCACGGTAGTTTAAATAAAACATTCATGTGATATTGGACTTGAGAATTCATTAATCATTCACTAGATGGGGCTAACACACTGCAGAGAGGTGACAGCTCTAAAACATTATATGTTCGTAAGCAATGTTACTTTTAAAAGAAAACTTTTTTTTACATTTATCAGACAGAAATGTTTGAAAAGGCAACATATTGCTTAAACTGTCTTATAATATGTACAGAAACTGTTCACTATATCCTAATCAGGCAAAATACTTATAGAATCTTCATTATAAAAATATCTTTACTGAGTATTAAGCTGAATTTCCTCTTCTATGAATAGGAAAACTGCAGTGCAGCAAAAAAGTACTTGTCTAGCATAGGATGTGTGTATAAACTGGACTGAAGGCTCTGCTGTCCCAAAAGGACACCCATGGGTGAAGGCATGTAGGCAACCACGTGACACAAAAAAGCACATTAAACACAGGGAAGACATACAGATTAATGGTATCTAATTTATACCTAAATAGGAGTGAACAAAATAAAGGGAAATACCCAAAAGTTATAAATAAATTTGAGCATGGAAAGGAGCAAAGAGTTTGTCCACAAGTCCCACATCTTAGTAGACTCCTTGCCTATAATGTCCCCATAAAAAGAAGCACATTGGAGTTACCATTCATGGGAGAATACATGGTTTAGTAGCTCTTTAAAGCGTGTGTGTGGGGGGGGGGCTATTTTCATGTAGATATATGTTGATGCACACTTTCCATTTGCATGTGTTGCTGTTTCTTAGCTACATTTCTTTTTCTGAAAGGAGACACCATGACCAAGGCAATTTATAGAGAGAAAACATTTAATTGGGAACTGAAGTTGCTTACAGATTCAGAGGCTGAGTCCCTGGCTATCATGGGGAGCATGGCAACAAGCATGTAGGGTGATGGAATAGTAGCTGAGAAGTTACATCTTATCCACAAATTGGAGACAGAGAGGGAAATGAGGTGGACCTGGAGTGGGCTTTCAAAACCTCAAAGTCCACCCCAAGTGGCACACCTCCTCCAACAAGACCACATATCCTAATCTTTCCCAAACTAACTGGGCATCAAACATTAAAATGGTGTGTGGGGGGGGGCATTCTTATTCAAACCATCACAAACTGTCAGAAAACATCCTGCAGAAGCTGGCTCTCTGAGTCTGCCAGGTAGGTTCTGGAACACCACATTCCTTCACCTCCTGACCCATCTCACCAGTCTTTGGATATAAGACATTTTTAATTTTGGATAATTTTATTTTGAGTGTTGTCCACCTCTGTATTTTGAGAAAGCAATGAGATCAGAATTTGCACTAAGAAAATGACCTAAGAGAGATTTCTGAATCATTCCAACATCGAAGCAGTAGATGTTGGTAATGATGTAAGAGAAAATCAAGAAGAAATCTGTAGAGATTGAAGGAAAATACTGAAAACTTAGTGTCATGAGAGCCAAGACTGCTTTCAGCTGCTGAAAAATTCCAGAGATGGTGAGGCAAATTCTTAACTGTTTATTTTACTGAAATGTTTCTTGACAGTTAATGTTTCCAATTTATTGGGCTATGATATACAAAAGATGAAATACAGACATTCTAAATGTTCAATCTGGTGTGTTTTGAATCCTATTTTCATTTTTTCATATTATAAAATGAACTTTTGTCAAAAATTTTGCTTAACTCACAAAATAATATGTGAGAGATAAATCATAAAATGGAAAAATGTTATACTTTAAGACTACACACACGCACACACACAAACCAGCAATAAATTTGCTACTAAATACAAAATTGGTAAATATCTACAGAAACATACTCAATTGCTTTCCGCTTGACAAACATACATTTCCATAAATTAGATTTGTTTTACTGTTAGTTTTTAGCAATTTGCAGAGTTGAAATAAAGTTCAGAGAAAATGGAAAACCACAAGCCCCACATAATCAAATAACTCAGCATGACATCCTATAAACAGTACAGTTTTTCACTCAACACACTTAAAGATCTTCAGACCACTTAGAAATATTTCAGCTCTCAATAACACTTCTACAATAGGAATTTAGAACATTTCTATTCTTCATAAAATTTTGCATCCTTCTTAGATGTCATTCATGAAAGATGAAAACAAATAAGGTGTATCTCAGTTTATGGTTGTATTTCCAGACTATGATGCACGGCAGGAAACCCCAAATGAAACTTGGCTTGTGCTGAACAAGACAGAGCTTGGCACAGAGAAAGCAAATCATATCAAACCTAGCAGCACAAAAATGAAAAGTGTACCACAAAACTGGAGCATCAGCACAATAATGTGAGATTGGTTTGCTATTCAAAAATCAGTCAGTGTGGCTCACCAGATGAAATTACTAAACTTAAAAAAAAGCCCCATGATCTGGGGTTCTAGCATGATTATTATTTACTTAATAGCTAATATCCATTTATAAGTGAGTACATACCATGTTTGTTTTTCTGGGTCTGGGTTACCTCACTTTGGGATGATCTTTTCTAGTTCTATCCATTTGCCTTTAAATATCCTAATGACATTGTTTTTTAACAGTTGACTAACACTCTGTTGTGTAAAGTGTACCACATTTTCTTTATCCATTCTTTGGTTGAGGGACATCTCTGTTGTTTCCAGTTCATGGCTATTATGAATAAAGCCTCTATGAACATAGCTGAGCAAGTGCCTTTGTGGTAGGGTGGAGCATCCTTTGGGTGTATGCAAAGAGTGGTATTACTGTGTCTCAAAGTAGATCAATTCTCAGTTTTGGGGGGAACTATCATATTCATTTTCATAGTGGCTGTACAATTTTGCACTCACACCAGCAATGGAGGAGTGTTCCCTTTATTCCACATTTTAACCAGCATGAACTGTCAACTTCTGTTCTTAGCCATTCTGATGGGTATAAGATGGAATCTCAAAGTAGTTTTGACTTGCATTTCCCTGATGGATATGGATGTTGGCCATTTCTTGGTTTCTCAGGCAACTGAGATTCCTGTATTAAAACTTCTGTTTAGATCTGTACCCCCATTTGTTAATTGGATTATTTGGGTTGTTGATGGCTAGTTTATCGAGTTATTTATATATTTTGGATACTAGTTCTCCATTGGATGTGGAATTGGTGAAATCTTTTCCCATTCTGAAGGCTGCAACTTTCAGACCAAGAATGGCTAAGTAACAAGGAGGGTTCTAAGAGAGAGGCATGGGTCTCCCTGTAAATGGAAGTAGAATAGATTTTGTAGATCAACTGGGGTCTGGTGGGAATGCAAACAGGAGGGATTAGATGAGAGGAGGAATGGAGGAAGAGAGCATGGGTAGAGACAACTGGAACTGGAGGCATTTGGGGGCAAGTGTAGAAATGTAGTGCAGTGGAAACTCCCAGGATTCTATGAGGTGCAAAATAAAGATTCCTAATAATAAAGGATATTGAGACTGAACCAGCCATCTTCTGTAACTATACAATGTACAGCGGTGGAACTGGGACACCAACCTGGCCACAAAATCTCTAACATACACCCTGCCTGCAAGATGTGCTAGGGAAATGGGGTTTAGAACTTGTAGGAGTGGCCAGCCAATGACCGGTCTAATTTGAGGCCCACTCCATAAGAGGGAGTCCATGCCTGACACTGCTTGAATGATCAGGAACCAGACGCTGGATAGCCCAGAGACCTAGGATAGGAAAGAAATCAATGAAATGATTCCTAATGATATTCTTCTTTACTTCATAGACCAGTGTCTAGGCCAGATGTCTTCCTGAAGGCATCCTTCACAGATGATGGGAGCAGATGCAGAGAGCTACAGCCAAACAATAGGTGGAGAGAGAGCCCAAATTGAAGATATCCATTGGGTCCCTCCACTTGGAACTCAGGGGAAACCTGTAGAAAAGGGACAGGAAGAATTTTAGGAGATATAAGGGTTGATGATACCAGGAGAACATGACCCATAAAATCAAATAAGTAGGGCTCATAGGGGTTCACTGAATCAGCAGTCATGGAGCCTGCCTAGATCTGTGCTAGTTCTTCTGTATGTATCTTGTGGTTATTAGCTTGATATTTCTGTTTCTGTGGGCTCCTAACAGTGGGAGTGGGGTGTCTCTGACTTTTGCCTGCCCTTGGGACCCTTTTCCTCCTACTGGGGTTCCTCACTCAGCTCTGATAATGAAATTTTTTGCCTAGTTTTTTTTGCATTTGTATTTGTGTTTGGTTATACAGAGTTCAGTTGAGATATATATCTATGAAAATAACTCCCATGATCATTTCAATTTAGTTAGACAGAAATTAGAAAAATATTCAAATCCTACCTCTGATTAAAAATAACAAAGAACAATATATCATTAGAAAAAGACAAGTGAGAAACTGTATGTGGTGTTTAGATTATGTCAACTCGACACGAGCTGAAGTCATCTAAGAGGGGGAACTTGACTGTCTTAGATGATGGACTGTAATAAGGAATAATAAGTGAAATAAAACTTTTCTCCCCCAAATTGCTTTTAGTCATGGTGCTTTATCACAGCAATAGTAATCATAACTAAAACACCATGTTAGCAAACTATAAAATGCATAGCATCCTCAACATAATACAATGTATCACACAATCAAAATTTACAATTGCCATTGTCTCAGTAGTGAAATACTGGATGCTCTCTCAAAACTAACAAACAAACAAACAAAAAAAACCAACTTAAAAAGCATTAGCACTCATCATTACTAATCATTATTTTATGAGAAATCCAAGCCAGTGTATATAAGTCAACAAAAACATCTCCCCCACCCCCGAGACAGGGTTTCTGTGTGTAACTTTGCACCTTTTCTGGATCTCCCTCTGTAGACCAGGCTGGTCTCAAACTCACAAAGATCCGCTTGCTTCTGCCTCCCAAGTGCTGGGATTAAAGGTGTGTGCCACCACCACCGCCCCCAAAACAATTTTTTACTTAGAAAATTTTATTCATTTTACATAGCAACCAGATTCTCCTCTCTTCCTTTTTCCCACTCCCCCAAATTCCCTCCTCTGGCAAGGTGAGGCCTCCCATGGGGAGTCACTGAAGCCTGGTATATTCAGTTGAGGCAGGTCCAAGCCCCTCCCCCTGCATAAGGCTGTACAAGGTGTCCCACCAAAGGATGTGGCCTCCAAAAAGACAACTCATGCACCAGGGATGGATCTTGATCCTACTGCCAGGCTCCACAGCTGTTGGTATAAAGTTCATGAGTTTCCACTAGCTTGGTTCAGTTGTCTTGTAGATTTCCCCATCATGATCTTGATGCTCCTTGCTTATAGAATCCCTCTTCTCTTTCTTCGACTGTACTACTGGAGCTCAACCTGGTGCATGCCTATGGATCTCTGCATCTGCTTCCATCAGTTACTAGATGAAGGCTCTATGATGACATTTGGGGCATTCACCAATTTGATTACCGAGATAAGCTAGTTCAGGCACCCTCTCCACTATTGTTAGTAGTCTAAACTGGAGTCATCCTTGTGGATTACAGGGAACTTCCCTAGCATCAGGTTTCTCCAATCCCCATGATGTCTCCCTCTATCATGATATCTCTTTCATTGCTCTCCCACTCCATCCTCATTCCAGCTCAACCATCCTGTTCCCTTATGTTCTCATATCCTATCCCTTATCCACTATTGCCCGCCCCCTCCCAGTCCCAGGTTACACAAGGAGATTTCATCTATTTCCCCTTCATAGGGTGATCCATGCACCCCTTTTAGGGTTGTGCTTGTTAGCTAGCTTCTCTGGCTGTGGGTTGTAGTCTGGTTATCTTTTGCTTTATATCTGTTATCCACTTACAAGTGAGTATATACCATGTTTGTCTTTCTGACTCTCAGTTACCTCATTCAGGATGATATTTTCTAGTCCAATCCATTTGCCTGGAAATTTCATTGTCATTATCTTTTCCTAGTGAGTAATACTCCATTGTATATATGTGCCACATTTTTCTTTATCCATTCTTTAGTTAAGGGCCATCTATGTTGTTTCTACGTTCTGGTTATTATGAATTATGCTGCTAGGAACATAGTTGAGCAAGAGACCTTGTGGTGTGATTGAATATCCCTTGTGTCTATGCCTAAGAGTAGTATCAATGGGTTTTGAGGTAGATTAATTCCCAACTTTTGAGAAGTCACCATATTGATTTCCCAAGTGGCTGGACAAATTTGCACTTCCACCAGCAGTGGAGGGGTGTGCCCCTTGCTTCATATCCTCTCCAACATAAGTTGTCATCGGTGTTTTTGATCTTAGCCATTCTGACAGGTGTAAGATGGTATCTCAGAGTTGTTTTGATTTGCATTTCCTTGATGACTAAGAATGTTGAGTACTTCCTAAAATGTCTTTGGGCCATTTGAGATTCCTGTTGACAATTCTCTGTTTAGCTCTGTAACCCATTTTTTAAATTGGATCATTTGGTATATTGATGTCTAGTTTCTTGAGTACTTTATATATTTTGGAGTTTGGCCCTCTCTAAAATGTGGAGATGGTAAAGACCTTTTCCCATTCTATAGGCTGTCGTTTTGTCATATTTCCCATGTCCTTTGACTTACAGAAGCTTCTCAGTTTCAGGAGGTTCCATTTATTAATGGTTGCTTTCAGTGCCTGTGCTACTGGTGTTATACTTAGGAAGTGTTAATGCATTCAAAGCTACTTCCTACTTTGTCTTCTATCAGGTTCAGTATAACTGGATTTATGTTGAGGTCCTCAATTTATGTTGAGTTTTGTGCATGACAATAGGTATGGATCTATTTGCAGTCTTCTACATGTTGACATCCAGTTATGCCAGCACCATTTGTTGAAGATGCTTACACATTTTGTTTCTTTGTCAAAAATCAGGTGTTCATAGGTATGTGAATCAATGTCAGACATTGGTCCACATATCAGTTTTTATGCCAATACCAAGCTGTTTTTATTACTATAGCTCTATATTACAGCTTGAGGTCAGGGATCGTTATGCCTCTGGATGTTGCTAAATTGTACAGGATTGTTTTAGCTATCCTAGGTTTTTTTGTTTTTCCATATGAAGTTGAGTATTGTTCTTTCCAGGTCTGTGAAGAATTATGTTGGAATTTTGATGGGGGTTGCACTGAATCTGTAGAATGCTTTTGTTAGGACTGTCATTTTTACTATGTTAATCCTACCTACCCATGAGCATGGGAGAGCTTTCCATTTTCTGGTATCTTCCTCAATTGCTTTCTTCAGATACTTAAAATTCTTGTCATATAGGTCTTTCATTTGCTTAGTTAGAGTTAACCCAAGGTATTTCATATTATTTGTGGCTTTTGTAAATGATGATGTTTATCTGATTTCTTTCTCAGCCTATTTATCATTTGTATATAGGAGAGCTACTTTTTTAAAAGTTAATCTTGTATGCTGTCACATTACTGAAGGTGTTTATCAGCTGTAGGAGTTCTCTGGTAGAATTTTTGAGGTCACTTACTTATACTATCATATTTTTTTGCGAACAGTGAATGTTTGACTTCTTCCTTTCCAATTTGTATTCCCTTGACCTCCTTTTGTTGTCTTATTGCACTAGCTAGAACTTTGAGTACTATATTGAATAGATATTGGGAGAGTGGACAGTATTGTCTTGTTCCTGATTTTAGTGAAGTAGCTTTGAATTCTTCTCCATTAAATTTAATGTTGGCTGTCAGCTTGCTGTAAATTGCCTTTCTTATGGTTAGGTATGTTCCTTGTATTGCTGATCTCTCCAAGACCTTTATCATGAGGGGTGTTGGATTTTGTCAAAGTCTTTTTCAGCATCTAATAAGATGATCATGTGGGTTTTCTCTTTCACTTTGTTTATATGGTGTACTACACTGACAGATTTTCATATGTTGAACCATCCTTGTATCTTTTGGATGAAGCCTACTCTGTAATGGTGGATACTTTTTTTGATGTCTTCTTACATTTGGGATTTTATTGAGGATTTTTGCATCAATGTTCATGAGGGAAATTGGTCTGTAATTCTCTTTCTTTGTTGCATTTTTGTGTGGTTTGGGTATCAGTGTAACTGTAGCCTCATAAAAAAGAGTTTGATAATGTTTCTTCTGTTTCTATTGTGTGTAACAATTTGAAGAGTTTTGGTATTATCTCTTCTTTGAAATTCTGGTAGAATTCTTTTCTGAAATCATTTGGTCCTGGACTTTTTTTGGTTGGGAGAGTTTTAATGACTGTTTCTATTTTTTTTTTTTTTTTTTTGGTCGTTATAGGTATATTTAAATTGTTTATCTTGTCTTGATTTAATTTTTGTATGTTGTACCTATCCAGAAAATTGTCCATTTCTTTTAGATTTTCCAATTTTTTGGAGTACAGGTTTTTGAAGTATGACCTAATGATTTTTCTCGATTTTCTCATTGTCTGTTGTTATATCTCCCTTTACATTTCTGATTTTGTTAATTTGGATGTTCTCTCTCTGCCTTTTGGTTAGCTTGAATAAGGGCCTGTGTATTTTGTTAATTTTCACAAAGAACAAACTCTTGGTTTCATTGATTCTTTGTGTTGTTGTCTTTGTTTCTATTTTGTTGATTTCAGACCTCAATTTGATTATTTCCTGGTGTCTATTCCTCTTGGGTGAGTTTGCTCTTTTTTGTTCTAGAGCTTTCAGGTAGAAAGCTGTTATGTGCTGTAAAATTACTGGTGTGAGATTTCTTTAACTTCTTTGTGTGAGCATTTGGTGCTATAAATTTTCCTCTTAGCACTGTTTTCACAGTGTCACATAAGTTTTTGTGTGTTGCACATTTATTTTCATTGAATTCTAGGCAGACTTTGATTTCTTCCTTTATTTCTTCCTTGACACATTGGTGAGTCAGTTGAGTATTATTCAGTTTCCATGAGAGTATAGGCTTTCTGTAATTTTTGTTGTTGTTGAAACCTAACTTTAAGCTATGGTGGTTCAATAAAATACAGGAGGTTATTCCACATTTTTTTGTATCTGTTGGTATTTGCTTTGTGAACAAGGATGTGGTTGATTTTAGGGAAGGTTCCATGCGGTGCTGAGAAGAAGGTATATTCTTTTCTATTAGGGTGGAATGTTCTGTAGATGTCTATTAAGTCAATTTGAGTCATAACATCTGTTAGATCCCTTATTTCTCTTTTAAGTTTCTGTCTGGCACTCTTGTCCATTGGTGAGAGTGGGGTGTTGAAGTCTGTCACTACTAGTGTGTGGGGTTTGATGTGTGATTTAAGCTTTAGTAATGTTTCTTTTATATATGTGGGTACCTTGTATTTGGGTCATAAGTGTTCATAATTAAGACTTCATCTTGGTGAATTTTTCCTGTGATGAATATGTAATATCCTTCCCAATACCTTTTGATTGATTTTAGTTTGAAGTCTATTTTGCTAGATATTAAGTTAGTTACACCAGCTTACTTCTTGAGTACATTTGATTTGAAAGTCTTTTCCTAGCCTTTTACTCTGACAGGTAGTGTCTGTCTTTGAAGTTGAGGTGTGGTGTATTTCTTGTATGCAGCAGAAGGATGGATCCTGTTTTTCCTATCCATTCTGTTAGCCTGTATCTTTTTATAGGTGAATTGAGTCCATTGATTTTAAGGGATAATAATGATCAGTGATTGTTAATTCCTGTTATCTTTTAGTGGTAATGTGGGTGTGTATTTCCCTTCTTTGTTATTTTCTGTTGTGGTGTTATCTATTGCTTGTGTTTTCATGGGTGCATCTAAATTCCTTAGGTTGAAGTTTTCCTTCTAGTAGGGCTGGATTTGTGGATAGGTATTGTTTAAATCTGGTTTTGTCTTGGAATATCTTATTGCCTCTGTCTATGGTGATTGAAAGTTTTGCTGCCTATAGCAATTTGAACTGACATCTTTGGTCTCTTAGTGTCTGCATTACATCTATCCAGGCTTTCAGAAAAGTTTAAAGAATCAGAATAGAATCAAAAGAGTTGAGATTAGTAATAGAATAGTCCCTTAATTAATTTTGCTTTTGTCCTGTACCATAGCGGAAGATGGCTCTTTTATTCTGGCATGATACAGGGAGTTTGCATTTTCCTTTTAACAACATGCTTGATTTTAAAGAAGGAGAGAGCCATTCTTCAACTCCAAAGTCAGCTTTAAATTTTAATTGAACTGGGACTATTAGAAGAAAAATAGTGTTAAATCTTTAGAGAAAAGCAGAAACAAACATTTAGGAAGACATAAATTTTTTTAGATAATATATACCCATACACCGTTTCATTCTGTTTTTTGGGATAGATGATTTGTCCCTTTTCTTCAGTTGTCTCATTTGTCCAGTGTTCTTCAGATTCCTTAACCTTCATTCTCCTAAAAGACAAAAACAAAAACCTTTCCCCAAGACTAATTTTGGGGATGTTTCCTTTTGACAAGTTATTATCTGATTAAATGAAAAGGCATGTGTTATTGATAAAAGTTAGTTTAAATTGGATGTTCATGCTGGTTGATGAACTATCACCTCCTCTAATTAAGAGGTCTCTCTTGTTCAAATCGAACCTTTATCAATTTTGATGGTACCCACAGCTTATCTTCTCCTGTAGAAACAAAAGCAAAACCTCGTCCCAATGTAATACATACCCTGGTTTCCATTCTGAGGTCAGTACATCCTTAAAGTATATAGGCTGATTTAATTCTGTAGTTTTTCTATTATCCAATGACTCTCTGCAGCTGTTGTTCCTTTCTCATTGGCATTCAGAAAATTCAAAGTTAGAAGAGCATTATGCAGTCTATTTCTGGGGGTTTTTGTTACCCATTTCTGTTTATTTAGCATATCCTTTAGAGTTCTGTTTGATCTTTCTATAACTGCTTGACCTGTAGGATTATGTGGTATGCCTGTAATATGCTTTATATTGTAATAAGCAAAAAACTGTTTCATTTTAACAGAGACATATGATGGAGCATTGTCAGTTTTGATTTCTGCAAGTATACCCATGATGGCCATAACTTCTAGCAAATGAGTGATTACAGAATCAGCTTTTTCAGAACTCAAAGCAGTTGCCCATTGAAATCCTGAATAAATATCGATAGTGTGGTGTACATATTTCAATTTTCCAAATTCTGCAAAGTGAAACACGTCCATCTGCCAGATTTCATTTCTCTGAGTACCCTTTGGGTTACATCCTGCTGGTAACGGCGTTTGATTGTAGAAGGAACAAGTAGGACATTTCTTTACTATTTCTTTGGCTTGTTGCCAGGTTATGGAAAAATCCTTTTTTAAACCTTTACTATTGACGTGATGTTTTTTATGAAATTCTGAGGCCTCCAGCACATTTCCTATCAATAATTTATCAATCTCATCATTGCCTTGTGCTAGAGGGCCTGGCAGACCAGTATGGGATCGAATGTGAGTTATATATAAAGGATGATTCCTTTTCCTGATTATATCTTGTAATTGAATAAATAGTGAAGTTAATTCTGAAGCATCAGGGATAAATTCTGCAGTCTCAATATGTAACACCACTCTTTCAGCATACTGAGAGTCAGTTACTATGTTGAGAGGTTCTGAAAAATCCATTAATACCAACAGAATAGCATACAATCTGATTTTTGAACTGAATTATACGGACTTTGAACCACTTTACTTAAATTTTCTGATTTGTAACCTGCCTTTCCTTCTTTGTTGGCATCTGTATAAAATGTACGAACTCCAGATATGGGTTTTTGCCGTACAATTCAAGGCAAGATCCAATCAGCTCTCTTTATAAGATCAACTCTATTGCTTTTGGGATATTTGCTGTTAATTTCTCCCAAAAAATTACTGCAAGCTCTTTGCCAAGGTTCACGTTCTGTCCATAATTTTTCAATGTCCTCCTTAGTTAATGGTACGACAATTTCTGCTGGGTCTATGCCTGCTAATTGACGAAGTCTCAATTTTCCTTTGTAAATCAAGTCAGAGATTTTTTCCACATAAGTTTTTAATTTTTTATTTGGTTTATTTGGTAAAAATATCCATTCCAATATAATATCTTCCCTCTGCATTAATATTCCAGTAGGAGAACGCCTAGAAGGTAAAATAACCAAAATGCAATCCAGCTTTGGATCAATACGATCCACGTGTCCTTCATGCACTTTCTTTTCTACCAAGGCTAATTCTTTCTCAGCTTCAGGTGATAATTCTCTTGGACTATTTAAGTCCTTGTCACCTTCTAAGGTTTTGAACAAATTAGTCAGTTCATCACTTTTTACCCCAACAATAGTTCGTAGATGAGAAATATCTCCAATTAATCTTTGAAAGTCATTAAGAGTCTTTAGTCTATCTATCCGAATTTGCACCTTTTGGGGTCTAATTTTTTGTAGCTCTATTTTATATCCTAAATAATGAATAGAATCTTCTCTTTGTATCTTTTCAGGAGCAATTTGTAATCCCCAGCAAGGCAAAATTTTCTTTACTTCTTCAAACATTATTTCTAAAGTATCTGCATTTGAGTCAGCTAGTAAAATATCGTCCATATAATGATAAATTATAGATTTAGGAAATTTTTTACGTATCACTTCCAATGGCTGTTGTACAAAGTATTGGCATAGAGTTGGGCTATTCAACATTCCCTGTGGGAGGACCCTCCATTGAAATCTTTTAACTGGTTGAGAATTATTATAAGTAGGTACTGTAAAAGCAAATCTTTCTCTGTCTTCTTCTTGTAAGGGTATTGAAAAGAAACAGTCTTTTAAATCAATAACTATGAGAGGCCATCCTTTTGGTAACAGAGTAGGCAAAGGCATCCCAGATTGTAGAGAGCCCATTGGCTGAATTACTTTGTTAATTGCTCTAAGGTCTGTTACCATTCTCCATTTACCGGATTTCTTTTTAATAACAAATACAGGAGAATTCCAAGGGCTGGTTGATTCTTCAATATGCTGAACATTTAACTGTTCTTCTACCAGTTCTTCTAAAGCCTGGAGTTTCTCTGTTGTTAAAGGCCATTGTTGGACCCATACAGGCTTGTCTGTTAACCATTTTAAAGGTAGAGCTCTTGGTGTCTTTGGAAGATCATCAGTTATTGTGCCCTGTTCTTGTATAATATGGATGGCTGGTGACCACTCATTAGAACAATATCTTCTAATATTTCTCTCAGTAACATGTGTTAGTTTATGATTTGTTTCTGAGATTGGAGGGATGTTAGAGTATTCCATTTTTGCAACAAGTCTCGACCCCACAGGTTCATAGTTATGTTAGTCACATATGGTTTTAATTTTCCTCTCTGTACTTCTGGACCTATACATTCGAGCCATCTTGCACTTTGTTTCACCTGAGATAATGTCCCAATTCCTAACAGTTGAACGTTTACCTCCTGAAGAGGCCAAGTTGGATGCCAAAATTCAGGTGCAATTATGGTAACGTCCGCACCTGTGTCTACCAGACCAGACAACAAAACACCATTTATTTTTATCGTTAATTTTGGTCTTTGTTCATTAATAGAAGTTTGCCAAAAATTTTTCTTTATGTTTTCTCCTGAATTTTCTATTCTCTCTGTTTCATCATCCTGACCAGCATGATTTATTCCAATAGGCATTTGGTTATTTAATCGCTCTCCAGAGCAGGGATTTCCTCTATGGCTGCAGGAAAGGTTTGAACTGGATTTGCACTGGGGGCCTGCGCGAGGCCCCTCTGGGAGTTTCCCGAAGACTGAGGCAAAGGATTACCCTGTCTGTCCTTTGTTGATCTACATTCCTTGGTCCAGTGTTTTCCCTTACCACACCTTCTGCATACTCCAGAAGGAAGGGGCATTCTGTTGCCATTGTTCCTTGAAGAAACATTGTTTCTCGGAATGACCTGTCTACAGTTCCTTTTCAAATGTCCTTGCTTTCCCCATCCAAAACATCTAACACTCCTCAAACCTTTTGAAATTACTTCTCCTACCCATGTATCATCATGCTCATCAGCTTCAACATTAATAGTTGTTCCATTGTCAGACTGCCTAAAATTTCGAACAAAAACCAATTTTCTTCCAATGTACACATAAAACCCAATTGTTTTTTAATGTGGAAAAAAATTCTCTTTTAGATAGTTTCCTTTAAAATATCTGATATGTTATGACTTACCAAATCTGCGTAGAACAGTAGAAATCCTACTGCAAAATGGCTACACAAAATATTTGGGCTCCAATTGAAATGTTGGATTTAAAAGGTTTAAGGAGGCAATAGTATCTTATGGCATGCATTCCCCATATGTAAAGCAAATGTTAAACTCTTGGTCAACATATAATAGGATAGTACCACAGGACAAGCCTGCAGGGGAGCAATCCGATTTCCAGTACTCAGGCTGTCGGCAGACAGGGCATAGCCTCCTGGGTGGCTGGGCGTCAGGGCAATGCCATGACCAGTGGTCCTGCTTGCCGAATTTGAAGCAGGTTTCTGGCAGAGTCAACTTGGGCTGAGCTCCCACGGTATGGAGCCTTGTGGTTGACTTCCCTTGTCCCCCTTGTGGGGGCTCTGGTGGCCTCAGGGCAGTTGCTAAAGCTTGGGCTTGGGTCATAGCCTTCTGTTGTTTCCTTGTCTGTTGGAATGACTCGGCTAGCTCTTCTCGAGCATTAAAAACTTGAAAAACCATTTTCATTAATTCCTGTAGGGTAGTTTGGGGACCCTCCTTAGCCATTTTAATTTTTTTTCCTAATATCTGACACTGACTGAGAAATGAAATGGGTGGCCAGGACCGTGGCTTCTGCTGAGGATGCTGAGTCAAGGCAAGTGTACTGAGCCATGGTCTCTTGTAACCAGCTTAGAAAAATAGCTGGGTTTGTGTCAGCTAGCTATGTATTCTCTCAGAGTGTATCAGAATTAACATTTTTTCCCCAAGACCATTTCCATACCTCGGGAGAGGCAACAAACTATGAGTTCTCTTCTCTGGTGGCCCTTTGACCTGGTTGGTAATCCCAGTAGGGCTCTGTAGCTGGCACTGCCACCTCATTCACAGGGACCATATTGTCCACTAGATGGGTTTGGTCTGTACGCTGCCTAGCTGATGCCTGAACTCAAGTTCGTTCCTTGAGAGTGAGAGTGGAGGCCTGGATCACATAAAGGTCATACCAAGTCAGACGGTAGGCCTGAGACAGATAATGGAAGTCCTTGATATAAATGGAAGGATTAACAAAGAAGGAACCCATTCGCTCTTCTATTTGTGAGAAGTCCTGAAGGGAGAAGGGTATATGGACTTGGACAATTCCATCGGTTCCAGCTACCTCTTGGAGAGGGCAGGAGTCTGGTGGAACCAAGAATGAGAAGAAACTAGGGAAAATTTGGGGCATTAGTCCAGTGTGTAGAAGGGCACCTGGATGTAGGTTGAGGCATTGGGGGATGGAGGAGCTAGAGTAGTAGGAGGGGGAGAGCAGGAAGAGGGTGAGGAGGAGGAATTTGGTCTTCCCCCAGGGGAAGAAGGGAGGAGGGGTGGACAGAGGGAGGAATGTGAGGAACATTGGCCATTGAATGGAGCATGTGGCGGTGTAGGGGGGTGGGTAGAGAGGGTTGGGGGAGTGGGAGAGGGGCCAGTGTCCCTGCAGCACCGTCAGAGTGGAATTTTCTGTGTCCAAGTTCCCAGATAGGTGGGAATCTGGAGGTGCCATGTCCCTAGCCAACAAGACCGGTGCTGTGGGACTCTGGCTGCTGTAAGGAGGGTAAGAATACAGAAACCCAAACCCATGGATGTAGGGCAGTTCTGTCCAATTATCTCCAAGCTGATAAAAACTTTCAAGATCCCAGAGGATGAAAAATTCTAAGGTTTTCTCAGGAAGCCACCTTGACGGGTTATCGAGAATGTACCGTGGCCAGGCCTTAGTGCTCAGAGAAATCAAGTGTTCAGGACAGATGGGATTAGATAGCCCCAATTTGAATAGATTTGGAACACTGCAGGGGTGTTTGGGGCTCAGGCAAGTGGCCATTTCACAAGTTGATGCTGGCAACCCGAAGCCTAGAGCAATGCATATACTGTGGTAGGCCTTGGGTCAAAAACAGGGGTATGTGGGAAATTCCCTTCAATAGAAGGTCTTCAGGAGAAGGGGTCCCATGGAACAAAGGCACCCCTTCGCTCTGGAATGGGGGGTCTGGTGTGGCCACTTCTTTGACAGGACACCCCGAAAATCGAGGGAGACCCTGGGCCTCTAAGGCGATGACTTGGAAAGGACAACTTACCCAGCCAAAAGCCAATCTTAGTCTGGCTGGTGGAGAGCGGGTGTGGGGGAAAGCGGTGTTTTCCCATCATGTGGTTCCCGGACCATTGGGGAAAAATCAATCCCCCCTTAGTAGGACCTCCAAATGATAAGTTTTTGCACCCCAATAAGCCTCTCTGCTGACACAGCAATCCAAACCAAACCAAATCAGACCAAATTAGGAAAAGCCCTGGGTTAAGGGTTAAAGCAATTCTAGGTAAAGCATTCCCAGCTGCCTAGAGAGGAGATAGGGACAAGAGACCAGAAAACCACGTGTCTGTTTTCTGGTATGCAGCTTAAATACTCTGTGGGAGTGGTCTTGAGCCTCTCTGGGGGAGGAGCTCTGTTTGTCTGGCTTTGCTGGGGCAGGTTTGGGGAAAGATATGGGGAAGGGGAGTTGAAGTGGATCTTCCACCAGAACAGTTACCTTAGGAAAGGTATAGAGCAGAGATTTTTAAAAAAGTAAAGAAGGAGAATACTGTCAATAGAAATGTTAATGGAAGGGAGGGGGGAGATTAGGAAGATGAGGGTATGAGACCCATGAATTTTAACTGGGATGAAAAGAGAATAAAAAATCAACATGGAAAACAGGATGTGGCCACCTTTACAGTAGTGGCTTACCTGATGTGTGGTGCAAGGTATGGGTAGACAGTTGTCTTCTGAATGGATTCAAGACCGTTCCATGAGGTCCCGGGACTAGTGGCTAGGACTGTAATCTGTTTGATAACCTAGGTCTGAGGTTGTAGTAGGCCCATTTGTGGAGTGCATTTCTGATGGTTAATTAAACTAATATAGCCGCATACTTCTAAATAACTCTTCTTACACCCATAGACAAAAGCAGCTCCTTACACCCATCAGAGAAGCATTTCCTTATCCATGCAGACACCCACAACTGCTGAAGATACAGAAAAGAAGCTTTGGGTGTGGTCCTAACCCTAAACAAGAGATTTACACCACCTTTTATAAAGCTCAGGGAACCTTATGGAAGAGACGGGAGGGAGTGTATAAAGGTAGAAAATAGGGTAACCTCTACAAAATTCCATTCTACAGATAGATGGATACAAAAATCATTAACTCACATCAACTGAAGTGACCTGCACTTGACCTATAAAGACCAGACATATCAACAATCAAGAAAAGGAGAGAGACTTACTGGGCCATACTCTTTACTTCTGAACTTTTGGCTGTGCTTGGATTCTGGCAGACACTGTGGCTTTAACATGAAAAAAATATTCCAATTTTAGTATCAGGCAACATTAAATAAACAAAACTATCAGCTTTCACCTGCCTGTAATATTTGAAAGTATTTTGCATTCTTATCAACCACTTACACATAAGGGGCATCCAAAGGGAACTTTGTGAAGAACTCTCATTCCCTTTCATCTCACACAAAATTGTCATTTTTAAGGGGAGACAGTAGGTTCAAGTCACAAAATTAGTTCAGTGAAGTGAAATAGACTGTCTCTTATCACAGGAAGATGAGTTACAGAAGAGCTGTTTTAAATTTCCTCCTCTCCCAGAGTGCTGTCAGTACCATTCTGTCTGCTAGCTCCTTTCAATTACAAGACCCAAATTAGCAGCAATTTAACACTGGAAGCTTACTAATTAATGCATATTCCTCTGGGTCTCTGGTCTATGCAGATAGACCTCAGATCCTAAAAAATAAAATGAAATGAATGATACTGGCCCCTTTACCAAACTATCTTGTTCTTGGGAATTCAAATAGTTAGCTTACTTAAACAATAAATGTTTGGGGGTTTGTTTTGTTTGTTTTCTGTGTCCTTTTGTTAGCACTACAGTTAAACCCAAGGTCCAGCATGGCTACAATTAAAAACTAGGTTAAATTTACCCTTGTGCCTTGATTGATCAGCTTTAGTGCATTTCTTTCTCAGCTCTTAACTGTATTTTCTGAGACATCATGAAGTATGTTCTTCTTCATTTGAAATGTCCACATATTCTAAAATTAAAACCTTCTAACTCGCTTGCTTCTGTCTCTAGCATACCCTGTTTCAAATTGCTATTGTCCGGTGACGATGAACAGGGGGGGCTTCTTGGGATGTTTTTAAGCACATGAAATACACTACAGTAAGACACCGACAGAAAACTCTCGTGATTAGAATTCAAAAATGAGTGGTATTTTTAAACTATATCTACAATTTCAGCGAGCTGTCAGAAACAATGATGAATAGGTATGTTTCTTTCACAATGTCAGAATTTATTGAATAACAATAGGTACACAAGATATGGCAGCTTTAGTGAAAGCATTTTCTTCGATAGTCTCACTTTTCTTGGTAGCCAAGGTGAATGCCAATTCTTTTATTACAATCCTAATTACTAATATCAATCCACAGGTAATATAGTGTGCACTACACAGTAAACATATGTGTGTCTTTAGTGGAAATCAGGGGTGTTACAAAACCGCTCTAAGGTATTAAAACGCCACAGAAAAGTATAGGAGTTTTCAGAAGTCCAGAGAAACTGGGAAGCTGATAGAAATGCAATAGAGTCTATACTGATAGATATAAAATAAAATAAAGAGAATAAGAGAGTTGGGGGTCCTGCTTAGATAAGCTTTGGCTGGTCTTCGGAAGCCAGGCTTGGGTCAGAAAGGAGTTTCAGGAGTGAGATGTAGCCAGGACTAGGACCAAGTCCAGGTGAGTGAATGGATTATGACCAGCAGGTCCAGGTGGCTGAGCAGGACAAACAGAAGGCCATTTGAGTAGGCAGCAACAGCAGTAAGCACTGATCCAAAACGAAGAGTCAGTGATTCAAGAACTCTCATCTTGTGGATCCTCTGATGCAGATACTGGGTAGTCAGAGGACAGGTTGGGGGAAGGCCCTCATCACTGCCACTTCAGTGCCAGGGGTGCTTCTCTCAATGTGGTCCAAACGAGGGAGCCGTGTCCTTTCCTTCCTTTGATGTGACTCATAAGTTCTCAGGCTGATTTTGCTGATATGATTTCAATATATCCATGTATCTCCACTGTTTTAATTTACTCCAATCAATTTTATAGCATGAACTCCTTTCTATTTCCTGGAATAAATCTTTTATGAGTCTGTGCTGGGTGTACAGTGCCATGGAGGTGATGCTGCTCACATGTCACCAGGAACAAATCATTGTCCAGTCTCAAAATGTAGTCTCTCGTGGCAAAGCATAGTCAAAATTACCGTTTCACACAATATAGAGTAACTAAGGACAGGCATAGACTGACCTCAGTGAATAGCCTGAACATTTATTAAACCACCACTATACATAAGGCAATATGTTAAGGCTTTATTTACATTATCTTTTGAAGCCTCGGAGCAATCTGTTATGGTATCATCATTATCATCATCATCATCATCATCATTTTACTTTTAAAAAGAGAGAAATAACTTTCAAAGAGCAAGGTCACATATTAAGGGAGGCCATGTGAGAATTTAAGTTCACATAGTCTCCAAAGTGAGAGTTCTATGGCCTTTGCTAAGTTATGTGCACTATGATAAAGAAAATATACTTAGACATCCTAAAATTGATTGAAAAGACTAGAGAGCTGAAGAAGAGAAAGTGATAAGGGAACTGATTCAACAGCTGAAGGCACAGTAAAACAACAAAAGGACAGTACATGTTGAAACTTTGACCTGAATCCCATCACAGGCGCTAGGAGGCTGGCATCATTTTAATTTTCCCAGTCAGTTCAGTCTAGTGACTCCAGAGGCAACAGACTGGTCTTTGAGGAAGCTTTGCTACAGAAGCTTTGTGATATCTTAAGCTGGCTTCACAACACCTTGCTTTCACAACATTTATTTTAAACATGTTCTAAGTCAGCTCTCCAGGTGTTTGACAGCTGCTCCCTCTTTCTGTGGCTGGCAGTTGTAAGATCTTGTCACAGAACGTAGTATTTTCTTATAATGGCTAGCATCTGTCAGGTGCCGGAACATCATTTTAGTTGAGTTATCCATCACTCTTGAGTTTTGGTTTCACAAAAATTTGGTGCAATCAAAATGCACAGTTATAAGAAGTCCTTAGTTTCAAGTACCATACAAAGTGTTTTGTGCTTTATCTCAAGTACTATCCATTGAACCCCTATTATAAAACTATTAACATTTTTCAAATTTTAAAATGGGAACACTAAAACTTTAGTTAATTTGTCCAAAGACACTTAGATACTAAATAGGGAATTAAATTTGAACTCATGTTGACATAGAAAAATTGTGAGCTATTTTAAGAATCTGATGTATTAAGAACAAAAAGTTATAAAATGATATATTTATAATATCAGAAAACACTCAGTTATTGAAAAAATGCTGAAGGCCTGCTGAATGTCTATTAAATACAGACTGCTAAGATTAGGACAGAGAGCAAGATCATGAGCTGAAAATACTGTTTCTCACAAGTAAGGGTTGCACTTTCCCATGGGAACAATGAATGGACAAATAGGAAAACTAGTAAAATAAACTCTGAGGACCATGGTACAACAAAGGGATAGAATCCAAATTTAACTCAATAGAGAAAATAACTAGACAGAATCTCAAAAAGATGTGGTAGATCATGGCAAATTAAACTGAGTGGGAAAGATGCTATACATAAGAGAGTGTGAAGACATGAATACAAGAGAAAGGAGCCTCATTCTCAGAAGCAGGAATGGTTGTGGATAGGAATAGCCTCATAAAGAACTTAGAAACAGACTTTGAAGGTCACAGGCAAATGAGTTATTGACAAAGATCACTCAAGCTACTAAAAAATGTCATGGAAATGGGAAATAACTGAGATTTGAGATTTTGAATAAAGAAATTATTAGGAGATTCACAATAGTCCATAGAAGATATAGCAGAATCTTAAAACAGATGGTTGCAATGGGTGGTAGAATGGAGAGAAATTTACACTTCCTTTTCTTAATTTTATATTACTGCTTTCATGGTTTTTTTAGTCAGACATAATCTATCTGTGAGCTGACATTTGTTTTTTTTATTGAAATAATATGAAGATTCAATATATTTTAGCTAATAAGAATTTTGGTGGAATTTTTATGTAAATGGAACTTTTAAAACTTTAAGCAGTAGCTGCTTTATTGACAATTTAGAGAAGCTTTCTAGCAGCAATTTAAGGAATTTGAACTATAGTTATTTGTGTGTTTTATGTATTACTTTCATATCACAAACTGTTTTAGAACCAAATTACATATGTAATGCATATAATTAAAATTTGTGACTTGTATACTTGTAAAAATAAGAAATCCTAAATGTTGGATGCAGGGCCTAATTGTAAATATAAATTGAAAAGATAATTATCTTTTCAGAGTATCTTGCTACTTATTGTTGATTTAAATAAAGTCTATAAAATAGCCTACCATGTATCATAATTTACTGAATAAAAAAAACTATAAGATACCATTAGTCATCATTAATGTAACAAATTAATTTTCCTATGGATATAGTTTTAGAAAATAATCCAAGAGAAATGAAACTTAATTTATGAAGTAGTCCTCCATTAAATACGCATTTAAAATAGATCATTAGACTGGAAAAATGGCTCAGTGGATAAAATGTATTTTGTTCTTGCAGAGATCCTGAATTTTGTTCCCAGCACCCACATCAGACAGTTCATGGCTGACTATAATTACAGCTTCAAGGCTCTGGCCTCTGTGGTCTCTTGTAATCAAGCACACATAGGCCCTCCCCCACACAGAGAGAGATAAATGGTTAAAATTTATATAAGTCATTCTTCTAAAACAAGAATAAAGGCTGTTGAACAGTTTCCTATATAACACAAATACTTTTCTAATGCTTTCCATTTGACTTCTTAACCTACACATATTAGGGTTCTTTGACAGGTCAAGACATTAGTAAAAGCATATTTATATCTTATTTTTAATTTTATTATGTTTCATGTTTTTTTCCAAATCACTTAAGATCCCTTGAGTAGATTAAAATATAACAAAGAAGACAAATAAGATTTTTGACAGGAGCAGATGTTGATAGAAACATCAGTTATTTACTGATGTTAAGCTATCTTCAGAAGTTGACTCCAATATTTTCTGCTTGTAGAACCCTGAATGATTAGCCATTCTCTTTCAGTTTTTTTTTTCATTTTAAAATAGAATAATGAAAAAAAAAACCTAAATCCTAGAGCAGATTATTTATTTTTCTGTTTGGTGTGATATACCCTGACAAAAAAGCAAGTTAGGAAGAAAAGGGTTTATTTTGGCTCACCGTTTTGGGAGGAATACAACCTTCACTGCAGAAGAGAGCATGGAAGCAAGAGCATGAGGCTGGCTTGGGAGTCAGGAAGCAGAGAGTTCATACGCTCTATCCACAGACAGACAATAGAAAGACATTTGGACGCATGGTGCCAGTCTATAAAACCTCAAAGTCCATCCACACTCCCAGTGATGGACTTTCTCCAGCAAGCCTCCATCTCTCAAAAGTTACATAACTTTTCCAAGCAGCACCACTGTCTGGGGACTGAGGGTTCAAATACATGATGCTAGGAATCCTGTTTTTTTTTAGCTACCACAACATATGGTTGGAAAAACTGAGTGGAGTATACCACATAAAGTAGAAAAATATAGTTTATGCCCATGGTTATCCCTTGACAGATTTTAATGATTTTAACTTCAACGTTTCCCTAGAACAGTATGTGCATAAATCCTCTATACTCTGAAGTCCATGTGTCAAATACAATAACGGGTGGCAATTTTTCCTCTCACGGAAAGTGAATTACATTTCATAGTAAAGATCTCTATGACAAGAACATATCATGCTCAATAATGACTTTTAAATAAATGCAAAAGTAAGACGTAGAAGGCTATTTCTTAGATGGTCCATTGACATTATTCAGACAAGACACATCAAAATTCAGCTCAGTTAAAGTAAAGGACAATATTTGACAATCTAGCACAATCCTAGGGAATATCTGGATAACTGACTGGCTAGATCAAAGTATAAAATTTAGATTCAAGAGAGAAAGCTCAGTTAAGAGCACTTGCTGCTCTTGTGCAAGACTTAGGTTTGGTTCCCAGCACCAAAACCATTGATCACAACTGTCTTTAACTCCAATTTCTGGGGATCTGATGCCCTCTTCTGGTCTCCACAGGCTCCAGCATACATGTAGTACACAGAAACTCTTGCAAGCCTACACACACACACACACACACACACACACACACACACTTAAATAAATGCATGTTTGAAGTGTTGAATAACTTTTACACAAAACACAAATAGGTTTCTCAGTATGTGGCGCAACACCCGGCACTAAATGGGATGAATCCATCAAATCCCTCCCCTCAGAGCTCAGGAAACCCTGAAGAGGAGAAGGCAGGAAGAGTGTAAGAGCCAGAGGGGATAGAAGTTACCAAGAAAACAAGGCCCTAAAAATTAAAATGTCATCAAAGTTCACATGAACTTATAAAGACTGAGGCAGCATGCACAGGGCCTGGATACACAGGCCTCTGCATCAGGTTCTGTACATATATATTAGGACTTCCAGTTTAACGTTTTTATGGGATTCCTGAGTGTGTGAACGAGTAGGTCTCATATTCTTGTGCCTTCTCTTAGCTCTTTTCCTTCTGTTGGTTTGATTTTTTGCCAGTTGCAGTGTGTTAAATTTTGTTTCATCTCATTATATTATATTTTATTTTATCTTATTTGTTTGTCCTAATGAGAGACAGAAAAGGAGTCGATCCCTATGGGAGGAGACATGGGTGGGAGCTGGGAAGAGAAGAGAGAGGGGAAACTACAATCAGGATGTATTATGTGAGGAAAAATTTTTTTTCAATAAAAGGTTAAGAAAAGACAAAGAAGACTAGTCTGGAGTCTATTTTCTCTGGGAAGAGAGGAAATATAAAGCCTGTGTCTAAAGCTCATAGGTATCACCAAAGTCAGTATTACCAGACAGAGAGAAGATGTCACATCTTTTAAAAAATATTCTATGAAGAAGTCCCAACATCAGTCCATCTACAAGAAGGCAACAGCCTCAGCTCAAGTTTTAATTTATAGAAAATGTACAGAAACTTGGATAGCATAAACATTTTTTTATGTATGAATATATTTCTAAATTAAAGTTTGAGGACATTTATATTTTATAGTATCATGGTAAGATAATACATGTTTACATAACTAGTAAACATTTATTGGATTTAAGTTATGTAATAAGCCCCAAATTAGTCCCTGAGAATAAAGTGATGTGTAATAAAGAACAAGACCACTGTCCTGAGGACTGCACGTGGCTATCCTGGAGACAGATGAGAATAAAGAGCTGCAAACCCACACTCCTCGCCCCCACAACTGATGTTAAGTGAGACACAGAAGACAGGCAACAGCAGTGTGAGATGCACAGCCTGTGTATTTACAAATGAGGGGTGGGAGAAGTCACTGGAAAGGGCAGAAGCTTTGACGGCCATGAAAAGACATTTAAACTTTATTCTGTATGCAGAAAAGGAGGATTTGAAGACTTTTAAGAAGAAATGAGTGTTACATGATGTAAGTTGCTTAAATGTCATGATAGAGCCTAGAAAAATCAGAAGTATAAACAAAGAGAAAAGGAAGCATGTGATGAGCACTACAAGCTGCAGATCTAAGTAGAATAATAGTGAGGAGGCAGAGGAGAAATAAATTTTAAAAGTTTTGATAGAAAATAAAGTTCATTACTTTTTTAAAATACAAACGTATTTAAGTAAAAAATACCTTTTGCAAAGCACTTCTTTGTAGAATGGGAGAGTTCCAGAGTTCAGAAAAAGTTGATGGGAACATTTCTTCCATATTATATCTCCCATATACCATAACCACCAAAATCAAGCAGGAAGAGCTAGCCATCCTGAAAGCCCACTCTGTATATAATAAAATTATCTATATGATCTAATTTTGAAATGAGAAATTGAGCTAGATATTATTCACATGTCTGTAATCCTAGGATACAGGAAGCAGGAAAATCACAAGTCCAAGGACAGACTGAGTAACATACTGGGGACTGTGTCCCAAAAATAACAACCAAAAAATTAGAAAGAGAGAGAGAGAGAGAGAGAGAGAGAGAGAGAGAGAGAGAGAGAGAGAGAGAGAGAGAGAATTGAGATTAAGAGTTACTTATCAAGCATGAGGACCTGAAGTGGAACTCACATTAAAAACCAGTGCAAATAGGCATGATGGCACTTGCCTGTAATCCCAGAACTCAGAAGGAGGGGCAGGAGGATCTCTGTGAGTTCAAAACCTGCCTGGTCTACATAGTGAGCTTCGGGAAAAATAAGACTACATAGAGAGATCCTTTCTCAAAAAATTATAAGCATAAAAATTAAAAACAGCATGCCAAAGGACTCAACATCCCACTCCACAAACACTTCCTCAGACATGTTCATTGTTGCTCTATTAACAATAGCTTGAAACTTGAAACAACATAAATGTCCTTTAACTGATGAATAGATAATGAAATGTGTTATATATACACAGTGGAATGCTATTGTAATGAAAAATGAAAACATGACATTTGCAGGTAAAGAGTTGCAACTAGAAAAGATCATGTCAAGTGAGATAACACAGACCCAGAAAGAAAAATGTTGCATGTTCTATCTCATCTGCTGTTCCCAGCTCCAAATCTTCAGATATGAGTATATACCCTGGAGTCACTGCAAAAATGAGGAAAGTGAAATAAGGGTCATGGGAAGGAATAATAGAGAAAAATGACAGGGTACAACTGATTTGAGAGGAATGTGGGGAAGGGGGTCATTTTAATTAGGGAGTGGGGAAGGAGATAAATACAAGAAGGAAAATGGTTTTAAAAAAGGTCAGTAAGGATGTCTAATAAAATCATAAGGAATCATATTATTATCTACCTAAATTTACACATAATGCATATAAGTCTTTGTATACATAACCATATATAGTTTAAAGAAATTAATCTCATCTAGGCTGGCAATGCACACCACAAGAGCCTTAGATTAACAACAACAACAAAAAAAAGGGCAACATCAGGCAGGAAAAGCCCCCTTTGGGTTGGTCAGGGTTGTCCAAGACAATCCAACCCACTATGGGCTATTACTATTGCCCTCAGTTGCCTCCCAGATATAGAAGATAACTTCCTAATGCTGAAGATACCATGAACTTAAGACACAAGATGCAGAGGATCAAAACTGGATCTGATTGGAAACTCTTCTCCCTGAGGAAACGGTTTCATGATACAAAAAAGACATCGTGCAAATTTTCAAGGGAGTAAAGCAAACAATAGTCCTACCCAGATATGATGTCTCTGAACTCCTACAAATGATCAGCATTACATAATCCTAAGGGTGCCATAGTGGCACACGTACCTTTATGATAACTAACAGATCTCTAATTAGACTTAAGGCCCCCTTAACAAGAGGGAAATCATGTCTGATACTGGAACCCTAGCCAACTACCTGAGACAATGAAGTCAATGGATCTTGGAGAACCTACAGCTTCCATTTTGTTAAACCAGTATAATTCCTAACTACCTTCTAAATATTTATCCTTTTACTCACAGAAAAGTAAAGCTTTCACCCCCCTCATCAAGGAAATTTCAGAAAGGCACAATGAAACAAAATACAGAGGATAAGAGACTGTGTGGCCCATAGTCTCAACAGATGTGTCTACAACATAATTCCTTCACCTAAGGCTCCGGGCAACAGAAGTGGTGGAATATTTGTAAGAACTAGAGGAACAGGAAATTTAATGGGAGATTGTTTCTCCTAGAAATGGCAGAGAGCCTACACACACGAAGTCTCATCAACACAGCTTCCAAAACAAGACCAAAACAAAGACAAAAATGAATGGACATGCTAACATGTAAGGGAGAAAGCTGTGGGTTCTCAATCATAAAACAAGAACTACCAGCAAATTAGGAGTGCTGAGAATCCCCATGGAACCCACTTAAATTGCTTATTCAATGTGAAGTAATCATCCCTGACATCATATTCACAAAGGTGACAATACAGATTGAGTGGGTAGTGTTTATATATTTAAGAATATAGAGAGAGCATGCTAGGTATGTAGTAATTAAAAACAAACTGGTGCTTTTTGTCTACACATCAATTTTAGAAAAAGACAGACTGTGATTGGGAATGAATCATGAAAAAAATGATTGCCTTTTGTGTCTGCAATGTACTACAGAGAGGAATGATTATTATGAATGTGTGTATGTGTGTGTGTGTGTGTGTGTGTATGTGTGTGTGTGTGTGCATCTCACAACAATTAATGAAAAAAAAGTATAAATTTGGGAGAGAGAGAGTAAAGGGTATGTGGGAGGAGTTGAAGTTGGGGAAGGGAAAATGATACAATTATATCAAATTTTTCAAAAAATATTATAAATAAAAGTGAATAAAGAAAAAGGGACATTGTAAGTGATCTTGTAATCCCAGCACTTGAAAGGCAGAGATAAGTGCATCCCGGGTCTACTGGACAGACGTTCTTGCCTAATCAGAGAACTCGGTCCCAGATAGAGATCTTATCTCAGGATGCAAGACGGACAGCTTCTGAAGAACTTCTGAGATTGACCTCAGGTTTCTATGCACACAGACATGAATATGCATGCATGTCCAAATACACAGAACATGCAGAAGCACACAAAAGTGAGATCTACAGAAAGAGGAAATAGATAGCTATGATTCATCCTGAAGTCCTACCAAGTAAATCGATATATATATTCTACACATAAACAAACTGAAAGACAAAAACTAAATGATTATCTCATTAGATACATAAAAGGCCTTTGAGAAAATCCACCACTCTTTCATGATAAAAGTCTTAGAGAGATTAGGATTACAAGGGATGCACCTCAAGATAATAAAGGCAATTTACATCAAGTCCATAGCCAACATCAACTTAAATGGAGAGAAACTCAAGGCAATTCCACTAAAATCAGGAACAGGTTCACTCTCTCCATACTTATTCAAGTCTTTCCCAGACCAATAAGACAGCTGTAGGAGATCAAGGGGATAACTATTGGAAAAGAAGAAGTCAAGCTATCTTTATTTGCAGATATGACAGTATATATGAGTGACTTTTAAAATTCCATCAGGAAACACCTAAAACTAATAAACACTTTTAGCAAAATAACAGGATAAAAATTAACTCACAAATATCAGTAGCCCTCCTATACACAAATAAAAAATAGACTGAGAAAGAAATCATGGGAATATCACTTTTCACAATAGTCTCAAATTATATAAAATATCATTCAGTGTCTCTAATCATGCAAATGAAATACTTGTATGGTATAAAACATTTAGACATTGAAGAAAGAAATTAATGAAGATATCAAAAAATAGAAAGACCTCCCATGCTCAGGGTCAGTAGGATTAATTTAGTAAAAATGGTCATCCTGCCAAAAGCAATCTACAGACTCAATGCAATCCACATGAAAATCCCAACAGAATTCTTTGCCAATATTGAAAGGACAATTTTCAGCTTTATATAGAAACACACACAAAAAAAAAATTCAGCACAGTGAAAACAATCCTGAAAAATAAAAGAACTGCAGGAGATCTCATTGTTCCTGATATCAAGTTGTACTACAGAGCTATAGTAATAAAAAAGAACATGGTATTGGGATAAAAACAGACACATTGAACAATGGAATGGAATTGAAGACCCAGAAATAAGTACACATACCTATGGAAGCCTGTTTTTTTTTTTTTTATAAAGAGAACAGAAATGTACACTGAAAAATAAGACAACATCTTTAACAAATGTCAAACTGGATGGCTGCATGTAGAAGAATCCAAATAGATCCGTACTTGTCACCCTGCACAAAACGCTAGTCTAAATAGATCAAAGATCTCAACATTCAGCCAGATACAGCAAACCTGATGGAGGAGAAAGTGGGAATAGCCTTGAACTCATTGGCACAGGTAAAGACTTTCTGTTCATAATACTGTTAGCTCAAGCACTAAGAACAAAAACTAATAAATGGGACCTCATGAAACTGAGAAACTTGTGTATGGCAAAGGACACTGTCATTTGGACAAAGTGGCAGCCTATAGACTAGAAAAATGTTTTTACCAACTATATATTTGACATAGGGCTAATACCCAAAGTATATATAAAAAACCTGAAGAAACTGGATTTCAAGAAAACAAATAACCCAATTAAAAATGGGATACAAATTTAAACAGAAAAATCTTAAATTGTTGAGAAACACATAGAGAAATGTTCAATATCCTTAGCCTTCTGGAAGGTGTAAATCAAAAGATTTTATCTTACACCTGTCAGCCTGGCTACGATTAACAAAACCAGTGATAGCTCATCCTAGTGAGGATGTAGAGTATGAGGAACTCTCCTCCATTAGTCTCCTTATACAATCACCATGGAAATCAGTGTGGCATTTCTTCAGGAAGATGGAAATCTACTTACCTCAAGATCTAGCTCCTCTTGGGCATATACCCAAAGGATACTTCATCCTACTACAGAAACACTTACTCAAACTTGTTTATTGTCACACTATTCATAATAATCAGAAACTGGAAACAAAGTGAGTGTTCCTCAACAGATGAATGGATAAAGAAAACATGGTACATTTACACAATGGAATATTATTCATTCATCAAAACAATGAAATCATAAAATTCACTGGGGGGGGGAAGGATCCTACGTGAGGTAACCCAGACCCAGAAAAGCAAATATTATTTGTATTTGCTTATATGTAAATATTAGCTGTTAAATTAATGATAACTAAGCTACAATCAGAACCACATAAGTTAGGTATAGAGTATGGGACTTAGGAGCATGGGGGAGGGGCACAGATAAATTCCCCCCAGAAAAGGGAAATAGAGTAGTAGAACAGATAATTATGGATGAATTATGGTTGGGGATTAGAATAGGGAAATCAGATGGAGGGGGTAGGGAAGAGAGAAACTGGGGAGAGAATATAGGGCAAGACAGCTAAAAGTAAAGGGCATTTGAGGCATAGTATGGAAATTTGATATAGCAGAAGCCTCTTCAAATATATACATATATGAAGGAGATCTAAATGAAATTGCCAAATAGTGAGGAAGACAGTTCCCAACTACACATTGTCAACAAATGAAGCTTCCAGGACCAAGAATGGGTTATATCTAATTGAGTTGTTGGCCAAAGAGGGTCTCACTACAAAGCAACCCACGCTGTTGTCAAGATTATAAGTTACACTCCCCTCAACCTCAAGACAAGGTCCTATTGCTGATGACCACACCTACACAACTCACTGAACATGGGGTGTGGAGGTTGTGCCTACCTAGAACTTTCACTCTTATGTGTTAGCATTCATGGTAATGAAAGGTACTCTACATGCTACCAAAGGAGAAAGATAATCACCGACCCAGCTACAAAACCTTTGATCTACAATGCTGTCCTGCCTGCAGGATATGCTAAGGCAATGGTGACACAAAGCTTGTGGGAGTAACTAATACAGACTTGACTTAAAGTCTGCTTCGTGATATGGAAACTTCTAGACACCGCTCACTGGTTGGATGACCAAGAACCCGAAACTAGATAGCCCAAGGAGCAAGGGGAAAAACCAACTACTGTTATACTAAAAAAAAAAAAAAGGCAATAAAATGACTCCTAATAACATTCTGTCATATTCATAGATCAGTGCCTTGCTCAGCTATCATCAGGGAAGCTTCCTGCTATAGGAGATGGGAACAAGTACAGAGACCCACAACTGGACAATTGGCAGAATGAAAGACCTTGGAATAATCAACCCTAAAATAAATGTTAAATCCTTCCCTCACAGCTCAGGGAACTCTAGAATAGAGGATGCAGAAAAAAGTAAGAGTCAGAGGGGACAGAAGACACCAAGGAAATGAGGCCCCCTAAATCAACAGGACCAGTGCACCTATCAACTCTCACTGAGACTGAGACAGCATGCACAGGGCCTGCATGGTTCTGCACCAGATGGGGTCCTAGAGCTGAAAGAGGTCGTCACATGTCCCCACCCCAACCCAGAAGCTTTCTCTACTGATAACCACTTGTAAATGAAAAGTTAGTTTCTTCCAGGAGAGTCTTACTAGGGAAACAAACTACTCTTTAGAGTAGGCTGCGTGTCCAGCAGTAGACAGCCCACAGAAAAGGAACTCGAGGGCATCTTCAGAAATTCCTTGTCTTACAATGTCATGTCAGGGTTGTTGGGTTTTTTTTTTTTTTGTAACTTTTTTGTTATTTATTTTTATTTTATTTTATTCATGTATTTTTATTTAATTTATTCTCTGTCTCTTTCAGTCTGTCTCTGTCTCTGTCTCTTTCTGTCTGTCTCTGTCTCTCTGTCTCTCTCTCTCTTTCCCTCTCTCTCTTTCTCTCCCTCGCTTTCTCTTTTACCTTACAGGCCCTTTGCATATATATTATGGTTTCCAGTTTTGTGGTTTTATGGGATTTCTGAGTGTGTGAATGAGTATGCCTCCCCACCTTTGCCTTTTCCTTGTGCTTTTTCTTCTGCTCCTTTTCTTCTGTTTGTTTTGTCAGACTCAGGTGTACTTATTTTTGCATTATCGTATTGTATTGTATTGTATTGTATTGTGTTGTGTTGTGTTGTGTTGTGTTGTGTTGTATTGTATTATCATCCCTTAGAAGCCTGTCTGCTTTCTAATGAGAGGTAGAAAAGGGTTGGATCTGGATAGGAGGGTTATATGGGGAGGAACTAGGAGGAACCGAGGAAGGGGAAAGTGTAATCAGAATATATTGAATGAGGAAAAAAAAACTATTTTCAATAGAAGGAAAACAAAACCAAAGTATAACCATGTGGTAAGTTGTCTAGACGTCTGGGATCAATGTCAAGCTGCAGCTGAGCCGCCATGTCAATGTGAGGACACCGGTGGTCCAGGGTGTGCTGAAGCACAGCTTCGAGCAAGGAACAAAACGCTCGGGATACTTAGAAGGAGCAGAGGCTGAGCTTGCCAGGTGTGCTGCAGTCAGAGACCAGCTGGCTCTTTCTGTGTCTACACATCAATTTTAGTGAAAGACAGTCTGGGATTGGGGTGAAAGCACGAAGAAAATGATTACTTTGGATGCCTCTATTGTGCAGCAGAGAGAAATGATAACGGGAAATTTAATGAGTGCTTTATTTTTATCAAACACACAAATGAAAGTTGTTAAATAGTGGCTACATTTTGTCTTTTGTGCCCAGGAAATGAAATAATGAGGAAACCTTGAAACTTAAAAAAAACTGTCCTACACACTATCTCCTTCCATTTTTATTCCAGTGCTCATACATACCAGACCTTTTGCATCTGAATAAAAGTAATAGACAGCCCAGTGTGCAGACTTCAGCCCTGTGTCCTCTTCTCCTCGTTGGCTCTAGGGAAGCACACCCGTATCGGTGGATCTATGCATGGAAACATACTTGAACTCTGAGAACGCTGTCTCTTAGCAACCTAACCATGCCACCCCATTTAAGATTATCTTCTCACCATTTCAGCTGCCTGCTTAGCTTGATTGCTCTTTCCCAGTGTGCACACAAGAACGACTGTCAGACAGTCTTGCCTTTTCTGGTGAGTTTTTAAAAGGTTTTTCTGGCTTTCTCAGCTGTCTTATCTGTCCTTTCCTGTAAATGACAGAGAATAAAATGTGTGGCCTCTAGTTCTATATTGCAAATGAATGTTGGTTCCTATAGATAACAACTTCAGAGCATTAAAAAAAGCCAGCAACTCCATATTATGATCAGTATCTTTGAGCCACAAAAAGCACAATTTATAAAATACTATCAAATTCATTAAAGTTGGGGAAAAATGAGCAACTGCACCCTAAACTGTTAATGTTGAAATAAAAGATTTAAAAGAAATATCACCTCAAAACAAATTTAAAAACATAAGTCAACCTTTGGCAAAGATTATTTTAATTTTCAATTTGGCCTTTTACAAAGAACTAGATAGGAAAAGTCAGCCAAATATAAAAATCTTTAGCCGTGACATGATTGTATCTTCTGATACTGGTGTCAATCAAAGAGCTAATTCACTAGTTAATTGTGCTAGCAGGCAGGAAGCACAACTAAAGAGCATGTAGCAGACTGAACTCTGCTTGGTTGATAACTCACATCATTTCCAGCTTCTGAAATGAAAGTTTAACTAAAGCTTCCACTAATTCTGAATTCACATTAATTCATAACTCAGCAAATACTTATTATGAACTTTCTTTAATTTATGCCACAAGAAAATAATTTAAGTATATTTGTCTGGTCAGACTCAAGTATTCCTATTAATGAATATATGTATGGGTATTTTATGACAAAATTAAATAAATGTAATTGATAGGATAGTTACATGGAAAGAATAATCTGGATTCTTTTAATATTGTATATAATTTTAAGAATCAAGCTTTCAGGAGTTACAGAGAATTCCAATTCTTTGCAGAGTTTACAGAGAATTCGAATTCTAAGCTTAAAAGTTGATAAATAAATTGTATGGATTTTGCCTGATTATAAGACATCTAATATTTATTTCATTAAGTTGGGAGTAAAAATTGAAGTATTCTAAATAAACCATTTCCAGAAATAATAGAGGGCATTTAATGAATAATTTAAAGTCTGTTTAGTCATCCTTTCATAAAAGCTATTTTCTCCCATATGAGGGCATAAGTTGAAGACATTTAGCTAATAAAAGGCCAGCTGAGTAGGTCTTGTGAAGGATCCTTGTTGTGTGGTATGTTTATCATGTTCTGGCAGATAAAGCTTGCTTGCCGTCAGAGGGCAGAGTCAGTCACTAGTAGACAAAAATTAACCACAGAGGTTTTAGAAGACGGAAGACAGATAGGAGAGGAAGTAGTAAGGCAGAGCGGAGAGGGACCTGACTCTCTGGTCTGGAGGAAGGAACAGAGCAGGTAGGAAGGGCTGGTGACATCTCTGATCTTTCAGGCTCTTACCCCAATATCTGACTCCTGAATTTTTATTGATAAAGAATAATTAAGAGTAACACTTCAGATTCTGAAAAGTAGAGCAAAGACGTAAAAGTCAAGACTCTTCTATGGACTTTTGTATACATGTGTACAAGGAAAGAGAGTGTTTGGGATAGACTCTACTGCAAGCTGACCAAAAGTATTAAAAAGAACTATTTCATTGGCCCCCAAGTCTTCTAGAAAACTTGAGAATACAGCTTGGAATACACATGACAGACTTTCTCTGTGATGTGTATGATACCCCTCCATGCTGACCCCTGTTTTAAGAACAACAGATCTTCATCTTCTCAACAAGTATCACAATAGACCACGTTACTTATATATACATTTTTAAATACACGTCTGTAACTACACATTGTTGTGATTAATGTGTCTATATTAATGGATAATTTTTAAAAGATGACCAATGTTTATGTCTAATACATTAACATATTTTATACAGTTGGCATAGCATTGTTTTGTTTCTTTGGGGGACCTATGACCTTTGTCTTCAATCACCCCAAGTCATCTACCTATAGTGCTGTGGGAAGGTCTGTGTAATTAGAACTGTCTTGGTAATGGAGACCAGAGCTAAAGTGTGAGGCTTTCTTCTTAAGAGTTTAGGACATTGGAAACTTAAGGCAGAACTTTACATGTGAAATACCTATCTCCATTCCTTCATCACATCACTGTGAGGAGTACTAACTTAAAAGAACTTGGGAACCCCAGACTAGCAGTATGAAGGTAAACACATAAATAGCTATAGGAAAACACCGGAGGATACAGGAGAGAGGGAAAATCAAGTTGATCAGCTATAGGGCCTTTGTATCTTTTACAAATACTTGAGCCCATTGATTAGGAAGGACCCCTGGCAAGCAAGGAGGGGCAGGAGCTACATGCTACAGGGAGGACAGTAATAGGAGTTGGCACTTTCATTCATGTTAGTGAGAAACTGGAGCAGATGTTCCATGTCTAGTCACTGCCAACATGGAGCTATGGATATTTTGCTGCAGTACAGTGGCTGATGACAGGTAAACCTGAGATAGATAAGTTAGAAGCCCCTCTTATACTGATGAGGAGAGACAGAGATCAGAAGCTGGGGAAGAGTGGCAAAGCTGTTATCACCTGAGCTAAATGGAAAGGGATGTGGACCAAACACACTCTTCGGCCTCTTTGGTTCATGGACAGGGTAGTTGCAGTTATTAGTTCAGAAATTCGTGCTACTTAGCCAGTGGTATAGTCACACACTTTGAAGCGTCAAGATAATCTTGCCTCCATTATACCCTGAGATTTGTAGAAAGGTTAAAAGACAGCATAAAACTGACAAACTGGGCATTTGCTTCCAAAATTACCCTGTATTACACAGAGATATTTAACTCATTGTGTTAGATTTAGTTTTCTTGGTTTTAATAATAGAAAGGCTTACCAAGGTTTAGTGATACAAACCTATAATCCCAGTTTTCTCTGGAAGGAAGAGGATCAGAAGCTCAAAGCCTGTTTGGGCTGCACTGAGTATGTTAGCTACTTTTCTACTGCTATGATAAAACACCATGACCAAGGCAACTCATAGAGAAGAGAGACTTTATTTGTGTTTATGGTTCCAGGATAAGATTTCACCATGATGGGAAGGTTTGGCAGCAGCAGTAGATATAGCAGCCAGTACTGAAGGATGAGAGTCACATCCTCCATTATAAGCATGAAAGAGAGAGGGCAAGTTGGAAGCAGACAAGGCTTTTTATTCTCAAAGCTTACCCTTGGTGGCATACTTTTAACAAGACAACACCTCCCCTCAAAAGTACCATTTACCAGGAGACAAGGGTTCAAATGCCTGAGCCTATGGGGGACATTTCTCATTTATAACACCACAGTGAGATCAAGGACAGGCTGGAAAAGTTAGAGATGCCTTGTCCCAAAATAAAAATTGAGAAGAGGGCCAAGTTTGTAGCAGAGTAATACAATACTTATTCGGTATGTTCAAAGAATAGGTTCAATGTATGATTCTATAATGACTATGTTTTAATTTATTTTTATTTTATTTTATGTTTCTTTTGTTTATTTGTATTTATTTTATTTTATTTTGCTTGCATAAATGCTATGTCAGTGGAGACAAGTGGAGGGAATTGGATTCTCTGTAACTGGAGCTACAGAAGGTTTTAGTTGCCTTCTGAGTGAGTGCTAGTAATCAAACCCAGGTCCTCTGCAAGAGCAATAAGTGCTTTTAACCTCTGAACCATCTCTCCCGTCCCCTGGTTCCACAATACAGAAAGTGTTTGTTATTGTGAAGAAATTTAGAAGAAATAGCTGAAGAATGAGGGATAAACTCATTACATTCTCTTGCGTGTTTAAGATGTGTTCACATTCACATGTTTACAGGCCTCTAACATACAAGCAGTGCAGGAAACATGTGACTGCAACCTTATCAAAAACTTTGAAAATTCCCACACTTGCTTAATCCCTGACCAGATGTAAACATGGGTGCTTATTGTTTAAGCTGTAAAACTACATGTGACCCTGAGGGGACAGTTCTCAAAGTGTGTTGTGTTATTGCTGGTCTTCAATATTCTTGATCATTAAAAGTTTTAATTATCCCTAGACATTGTTTTTTTCACTGTGCCTATATGGTACTGATATAGCTATTTTGATGTGTTATAAATCTTGACCATATTACACAATTAACAATTTCCTAAATTCATTTCAAAATTATTATTTATTTTATTTATATTCTTCCACAAATGATCTGAAAGGCACATTTTATTGTTTGTTCTTTGACAGTTTAACAATATTTGACAAAAGGGACATTTATACAATTATTCTCTCTACCATACCCTCTCTAATCTTGCTTTCAACCATAATGCACGCACACACACACACACACACACACACACACACACACAACCCCACCAGTGGCTCTCCCAGATGAATAGGTTTCAGGGTTTTTTTGTTTTTTTGTTTTTTTTTCATCAACCATTTATTTTTATTGTAGACATTTGTATAACCTTTGGATTGGAACTATCCAATGGAACCATTTTCTAGGTAAGATAGCCTTTGCAAATATGAAGTCACAGATTTGGATGCCTGTGCTAGGTCTGCACAAGATGGGCTCCCAGTAGCTAGATGTACACAGAGAAAGGGTTCAAGATGCCTTGTGCTTCACTACTGAACTATTTGCCGCTGATAGATCAGAGGAGAGGGGGGCCGTTGTCTTCATTTCCATGATGTTTTATTTTAAGCAATAACAAAGCTGTCTGCCATTATAAAAATAAAAATCATCAGTTGCTTACTAAAGGAGACAAATTTTATCAAACAAAAATGAGAGCACAGATATGACAAATTAGTAATGCTTTGACTTCCTCCTGGATTCCTACTCTTTTAGATTTCCGGGAAATCTGTTTGTGGGAGAACTGTGAGGCCATGTCTAAAACTGAGATGTCAATCAGATGCAATGGTGAGGGAAGCCATATGGCTCTCTGTATTTCCCATGTTGGAAGAATGACAAATTGTACATTCAGTTGCTACCATCACAATTTTCTCTACTGTGTAGAGAAAATACAAACTGGAACAAATGAATTTACCTCAATCTTCCTGCCTTCCTTTCTTTTTTTTCTTTTCTTCTTCCTTTTTCTTTCTTTCTTTCTTTCTTTCTTTCTTTCTTTCTTTCTTTCTTTCTTCCTTCCTTCCTTCCTTCCTTCCTTCCTTCCTTCCTTTCTTCCTTCCTTCCTTCCTTCCTTCCTTCCTTCCTTCCTTCCTTCCTTCCTTCCTTTCTTTCTCTCTCTCTCTCTTTCTTTCTTTTTAAATCAACAAGATTAGTATGAGCTGATCATGTTTACTCATACCTAAAACCCTAGCATTTGGGAGGCTGAGGCAGGAGGATTACTGTGAATTGGAAATCAACTTGTACAACAGTGTAAGGTCTTGTCTCAAAACTGGACCTAAGGCTCTAGAAACATTTTGGAAAAGGGAATAGAAGGATTATAAGGGCAAGTAGATCACAGAGTTTGCTGTGAGACTGTGCCTCCTAGTCATTTTAGAGGCTACTGCATTCATGATATCTCAAGACATGACTGCTTGAATATGAGGTAAACAAGGACATCAATATAGGCCAAAGTGGAAAGAGAAAAAACACAAGGCCTTAAGCAATCACAAAGAACTACAGGCAACTCAGGAATGTTGCAATCAGAAAAAAAAATAGCCTTCTCCAGGGAAGAGCACATCAGTTGCTTATCTAAAACCAAAAGGTCAACCATGAAAACACACATACAAGTAACATTATATAAACAGAGCAGGTTATATTTAGAAATATACACATATACACAGATATGTACATGCATATAACAACAATTAATAAAAAAGAGGTCATGAATTTGAAGAGAGCAAGGAGGGATATCTGGGAAAGTTTGAGGGAGGAAAGTGAATGGGTAGGTAAATAATATAATTATAATCACAAAAAATTAAAAAAATAATTAAACCTGATCAAATCCATATTTCCATTCTTTATTATAATCAAAAGATACAAAAATGTGGAACACAGAACTGAGTGTAAAAAACAATGGTTGACAGGCAGATCTCTTAGAGTTTGAGGCCAGCCTGGTCTACAGAGCAAGATCCAGGACAGGCACCAAAACTACACAGAGAAACCCTGTTAAAGTGTTGGCTAAGTGTACAGAAAACTGTGGTCATCCCATTCTGTGCAATGAACTTAACAGAAAATACTTCTATTATAAAGCAGTGTTCTTTGTGATGAAAATAAGATAATGATGTTAGGTATTAGAATAACTTGTTCTAAATAGTGTCATATCCAGTTAACAAAAAATATTTAGGCACAGATGTCAGCATATGCACCTAAAAAGTTACTTGATATCTTTATTTAGTTATATCATTCATATTCTGTGAAGACGCTGTCCAAGAGAGCTAGAGACCACAACAAATACCCATTTTAAAGAAGAAATTTCATTTCTCTTTATGTATCTCCATGTATCTCTACTTTTTGTTCTTATGCTGCTTCTGATTTCCTACTATTCTCTTGCATAAAGTATTGACAATATGATCTACTTTGTATTCCCTGTAAATTTCACTTCATTGTTGATTTCTCATGTTTGTGTCACATGTGTTTATAGTACTGTATAGAGCATACTATGTGTGTGAAACATAAAATATATGGTATATACAAATATATAGAGATATAGTATTTATAACTATAAGCTCAGATTATAGAAATAAATTTCTGAGAATAGAATTACCAATTGATAAACTATTCAACTTTCAGTAGACTGTGGGGACACAAAAGAAACTCAATATTCGAAAACCTTCATAATGTAAAAAAGTACAAAGGTTTTCTTCTAATTCCTGGGTGTTATTTGCTGAGTTCCTTGATAATGAGATGAAACACTAGATGGAACAAGGGGTAATCTACATGAAATTTTACTATTAATATCAATAAACCACATGCATTCAATGAGAAGTACAGTTTTTAATAGCTCTTGATTTTTCAGCATAAAGGAATTTGATAAAATCGTGTAGAGAGAATTTTTCCCACATAATATTTTTATTCATTATTTGGGAATTTCCCATCATGCATCCCAATAACACTCACTTCCCAGTCATCTCAGGTCCATTCCCCACCCTTATGACCTCCCCCCACCAAAAAAAAAGAGGAATTAAAAAATGTCCCATTTATGTTGTCCATCTACTCACAGGAGCATGGCCGAATTCCAAGCAGATCTAGTTTGAGGCCAGCTTGGTCTACAGAGCAAGTTCTAGGACAGCCAGGGCTACACAGAGAAAGCCTGTCTCAAAAAACAAAGAGGAAGAGGAGGAGGAGGAGGAGGAGGAGGAGGAGGAGGAGGAGGAGGAGGAGATTTTAACTGGAATATTCAAGTTCAATGTTGGGTTCAATTAACAGTTCGTGAGTATGAGACTCACAGCACTTGAGCTGCTTCTGCACTGTTGCTTCTAAATCTTGTTTACAAAAGTTTAATTGAACGGTAATTACAGGAGTTAATCAGTGAACGGTAAGTGCCTACTCGACATGTTCTGGATAATCCAGGAAAATTTGATGTATGCCTTCTAAAGATCATAGTGAATAATGAAAATCATAAAATAGCCCATCAGGCATTCTATCTAGCATGTTTAGAGAAATTTTCAATTATTAAAGTAAAATTAACAGACACTATTTTGGCCATTGTCTGTATAACACAGCCAATGTCTTAATTATTTGGAGCATAAAAGTAAATATTTCCTTTTAAAATTATTTGTTAAGAGATTTTCATCGATTCCTACAAATTAAGGTGCTATTTTATAGCAATAATTTTCAAATAATGCTGGCTTTAAATTGAACAAATGTAGTCAAATCTGTATCTTCAATCTATGTGACACATGGGAAATTACTGCAAGGATCTCCTCTTTCTTTTATATCTGTAACATAATAATACTACATGTTCTGAAAGGTTCCATGGTATATAAACAATGAAAGATAATGTTATCAAGTTCTTAGTGTGGTGCCTATCACATAATAAATTCTTAGTGAGGTGTGAGGAGATGGATATCAGAAAAAAACACCCCTAAAACATTAAAAATGTGGGTACACAGGAGGTTTTAGGGAAAAGGAAAATGATGTAATTATGCCATAATCACAAAAATTTTTAAAATGTCTTTTAAAAAGTATCATAAAAAAACAAGAAGCATGGAACTGCAGGAAACATTCTATATCTCATTTAATTTTAAAACAATAGCATAAAGCACGGTCATTGCTCCTGTTTAACAGATGAAGAAAATGAGGCAGCTTGTTCAGGTTACACAGCCAATACAAGACAGAACATGAGTTAAACACATAAAGGTAGTAGCTATTTGTACCATGATGTTATTGTCACCACCACCATTGTCAGTGCATGCTGCAATCTCTGTAGCAGACTAGGCTATAAAAATGAGCTCTTGGGTACTTCCAAAGATAATTGCCTCCCCTTGGAAGGAATCCAGAACAAGCCCACATTAAGCTAAATTCTGCATTAGAGTGGGCTGTCATACAGTTGGGAGGATTTATTCCAAGCACCTAGAAGGCACATGAAAGATGAATACATAGAAGTCATCAAAATTTTTTACCCTTTAAACATATCCCAGTGCTATGAGGAGAAAGGGAACAAAACCATTTTATCCATACACAAAGGCATTTTTAAATATCCACATAACTGACTTATGTAGCTGTCAACCTCTGAGAAATCAAATACAAGGCAAACTGATGCATGCACTGCATGAAATGCCATCTCCTTTGTCAATGAATAATAGAATTTAAGGGGATTTCATGCAAACATATGAGCCTAGAATGATGGGATTAAAAATGAAAAAGTAGAATTTTCCCAAGTTGACTTCTTTAAAGCTTTTTATTCAAATTACTTTCTCATCAAATTTCCTTATCAAATCATAAAATACTATGAAGTTAAAGGATTTGGGATATAAATTAATAGTGAATATATATTTTCTTAAATAAAACTTCAATGATTTAAGATCATATCTGTGTGGTATCATTATTTTGAAACACTAATATCAAGAGTAATTTCACAGACACATCATATTATGTCCCCCAAATGGACTCCAGATAGGTTGAGTATAAAATTAATATGATAATACTATTTTTCAAAATAAAAATATGGTTTTTTGTTTTGTTTTTGAGACAGGGTTTCTGTGTAGTTTTGGTGCCTGGATCTTGCTCTGTAGTCCAGGCTGGCCTCAAACTCACAGAGATCTGCCTGGCTCTGCCTCCTGAGTGCTGGGATCAAAGGCATGCACCACCACTGCATTTTATAATAGGATTTCCAAAGTGTTTCAAATGACTTTTAATATTTATTTTCACAATTGTCATCAAAGAGACAATCTGAAGAATGTCATGATGACAATGCTAGTCTATATGAGCACTTTGAGAATTCAGATACTTAGTAAAGGGCTTTATGCTTAAAGAGTCACAATTCATATGTGTATGTGTGGGGCATATATGTGATATATATGCATGTGTGTGTGTTCATGTGCCTATGTAGGCAAAGGACCAGAAGAGAATTCGACGTGTTCTGCTCTATCACTCTCCAGCTTATTCCCTTGAGACAGGATCTACTGAACCCAGATGTATATTGACATCCAACAAGCCCCGATAATCTTTCTTTCTTTGCCCCTGTAGAGCACTCGAGTAGGCAGGCCACCAACTTACGGTTTTAAATGGGTTCTAGAAATTTGAACTCAGGTCCTCATGGTTGCACAAGTGCTCTTACCCACTGAATGACATCTTCATACTCCTAAAGATGGTTATTATTATTATAATTACTTGCATAGAACACTATTCATCACAACTGAGGGTCAGGGATCTGCCAGTGTCGCCCATAAGACTCCATCACTTTCCACATCTATAGTAGTTCTGTAAATTTTACCCATTTCCTTGCTAGGATCTATAAGGCTAGTGTAGTCCTTTACTACTGATCATAAGACTTAACAGAACTATGAACTTCTTCCTCTTTTAATACCTAAATCATCTATAATTGCAATGAAATTTTATCCTCAATATAAAAGGACATGCAAAACAACAGAGTATCTAAACATATTGATGAACTGTTTGCTGGGATAATTCTGTCTGTATATTTTCTCTTGAAAGGGTTCTCTTGAGAAGTAAAAGTTAATCAAAAAGATAGCTACTAATAGAACTATAACCTAGAAACACCAGAATTAAAAGAATTTAGTGAAATTGCTCTGCAGTTCTCACTGCCTAGCTGAACATTTCACAATCTAACCTGTTTTCTTCCCAGCATATATTAAGCATATATTAGAATATATGCCCAGCACATCATTAACTCTGGCCCTTCATTAGAAACATAAAGCAAAAGTTATCCTACTTTCATTTATTTGAAAACCAACAAAAATGATCGTCTCCACGTTTAACTTATGGAGGCACCTTTTGACATTTATTACTATACTTGAATATGTGTTGGATCAGTATAAACATTTAACTTTTCTGTCTCCATTTCTTCTTCCATTAAACGAGCACATGGACATCTCATAGTGTTGTTATGACTAAATAAGATATTGAAATAGTAGAGTGTCTACAAAATGCCTTGATATAAAGTTAGCAGCCAATAAATTTTTGGTCTTCTTTATTAACACTGGATATCTTGCTAAGGCACTCAGGTCTGCAAAGTAAATAATAATGAAGAGTCCCAGAGTCAGGTGGCAAAGTCTGAACTAGACAACCAAGTGTCTGTCCCATCTATGCAAAAGCTTTTCTCACTACAATAAGCTATATAAATTCTGAAACTACTTACTAAAAAAAAGTCCGGTTCACTTTCCGTGGCAAACACTGGGAAATACTGAGCCTAAATGGTTGCTAGACATAATGATAAATCCTTATCCATGTTTGGAAAGTAAAATATAACTGTCCTAACCCTGCTACACAGCACTTCACCGGTTTGGAAATGTTGCAACATTTTGTAGATGCAGATGGTGAGGAATGAAAATCAAATGCAACAACTCTTGAAGCGTCTTCACACAGATGCAATATGCAGCGTCACTAAGCACTCCTTCCCTCCCTCTTTCCTCACCTTCTACTCTTCTTTAAAGGAGCTGGCCACCTCGGGACGCTGGTTCCAGAGGAGCACTGAGCAAGGGCGGGGCGTAACTCTCAACAGAATCCTGAGGCCAGGAGCCAGGATGCGTGTACAGGCAGAGCTAAGCAGCCAAAGCAGACTATGATCTGTGTTGTGAGCAGCTTTCCCTTTCTGACTGGTGAAGTCAGAATTCTCACGTGTAAGTCAGAAGGGATTAAAGAACACTACAATATCAGCTACAGTGGCTGAGCAACTCCCAGGAGTGTCAGAAGTTACAGGTGAATCACTGTCCTTCCTTCCCACCCTTCCAGCCCTGTGTCCAGTTGGCAGGGGACGCAGCTCTAAGAGGCTGGTAGGCACTCAGCCAATCTCAGCTGATCTCCTGAACTTGGCTTCTCCTTTAACCGTGGGGTCGCTGTTATTTAAACCCTTGTCTCAGCCCACGCTTGTTCTATTCCTTGTCTTTCTGCCTTCCTCCTTTTCCTAAAGTGAGAGCTCCCCTTTGTGTTGGAGAACGCGCCTAGAATGCCTCTTCTGAGAAATTTTAAGAAGTGTGCAGTATCCCAGTGCTCAAGAGCACCTGGCAGCCTGGAGTCCCCCAGTTCTTAACGACCCACTGGAACTTCAACTAGAAGCATTAGCTAGCCTTGTTTTTCAACTAAGAGCTGGAAACCTAAGGGAGGAGAGGAGAAAATCTAGCATGAATGACAGATGGGAACCAGAGAGAAGTGGGAGGAAATCTTGAGTCGGGTACCCCAGACATGTTCCCCCACGTGTTCACAGCCCTAGAGAACATCGCAAACTGAATACCTTACAATAGAAGAGGGACGGTTATAATTACTCAAGTTGGGACTCAGATCCTGCTATCACCGCCTCTTTTCACAACTTTCAGTCTGCAACTGGGCAACAGCGCGGGTCACCATCCTGCTTCCTAGCACCTGATAGAGTCCTTCTCTTTCTGCTTGTGCCCTCTGGATCTTCCCATTCCCTCCCTTGCCAGCTCCTTTACTGGACTCGCCGTATATACAATCCATAGAACCGTGTAGCCTAGGGGTCTCAATTACAAAGTTGAGAGAAGGCTCTGCCTGTATCTAGGAAGGGCCACCGGGTCAGGCTGTGTCCTGGGGCTGTTTCCTCCCTGGACGACCCATGATTGCATGACCGGTTCCCTCTGCGCGACCACTCCTGCTCTCCCAGCCTCCTCGCTCTACCGCGCACTCGCAGCTCCCTAGCGACACCAGCCATCAAGCTGGGGGGGTGGAGAGAGTCGGGGTGCGCAAGTGGGAGGCCTCTCCCTCGGGAGCCTGGGAGATCCCTGCCGCCAGCAGGGGCCGTGCCACCGCCCTCGCGGGAACCCAGGCTTTCATCCAGAGCCTTCCCAACTTCGCGGTGCTCTTAGACCAAGGTGGTCAGGATGGATCTGTCACCCCGCCGCCGGCCGCTGCTGGACTCGTCGTCGCTGGACAGCGGCTCGCTGACCTCGCTGGACTCCAGCGTCTTCTGCAGCGAGGGCGAAGGGGAACCCTTGGCTCTCGGGGACTGCCTCACGGTCAACGTGGGCGGCAGCCGCTTCGTGCTCTCGCAGCAGGCTCTGTCCTGCTTCCCGCACACGCGTCTGGGCAAGCTAGCCGTGGTGGTGGCCTCCTATCGCCGCCTGGGAGCCCTGGCTGCCGCTCCCAGTCCCCTGGAGCTTTGTGATGATGCCAACCCGGTGGACAACGAGTACTTCTTCGACCGCAGCTCCCAGGCGTTCCGCTATGTCCTGCACTACTACCGCACCGGCCGCCTGCACGTCATGGAACAGCTGTGCGCTCTCTCCTTTCTTCAGGAGATCCAGTATTGGGGCATCGACGAACTCAGCATCGACTCCTGCTGCAGGGACAGGTACCCACAGGGCGCGGCAGCTGGGTGGGAAGGCAGGAGAGGGTGATAAGAAAGCACAGGCAAAGACTCGAGGCTGTGCATAAACTTGCCTACCCCAGCCTTGTGAATAGATGTGTCCGCCTCTTGACTGGAAGGTAAGGTGTTTGTGTGAGGCCAGAAATCAATCCTAAAGTCAACTTGTGCGTTGAACTTTAAAAGCAAAACAACAACAACAAAACTCCTTGCCCAATTTCTTCCAGAGACTAAATACTCTGACTTCTTATGAAAGCCCAGGCTGATCAGACTTTGTGTAAACACCTGGTAATTAAGTAGCTGAGTCAGAAGAAAGAAAGAAAAAAACAAAAAAACAAAAAAACAAAAAAACAAAAAAAAAAAAAAAAAAAAAAACCTATGTCTGAAAAGATACACAGGAATGGAAGGGTTTGGATTATTATCATTCATCATATCAGAACTTGAACTCTGAAAAACTTGCTTGAAGGATCTCTTCAGACCCTTAATGAGAGTTCATTTCTCGGATGATTATTATAGGCTCTGACAGTGACTTATTGTTGACCTCTCACTACTATTACTCCTTCATGGATGTTTTTCTTTTGTACACACAAATGTTCCAGGTGACAAACAGATGTTCTTGTCACCAGAAAATAAGTCACAAAAGTTCATTGGTCCAAAATTGCCTAGTTATGTATAAATCCTGTTTCCATAAATTTCTACTAGGAAATTGTCGTTTAAAAAGTCAGAAGTGGGAAATCTGGCAGGGACCACCCTGGGTAAAATGTTAATATATTTCTATATTTTATCACTATGTGTGACCTCTTTGTCAAATTTAATTCTCTTGTAGTTCTGTGTGTGTGTGTGTGTGTGTGTGTGTGTGTGTTTAATTAATTACAAAGTTGTCTTCCCTAAAAGATACTTCAGAAGAAAGGAGCTGAGTGAAACGCTTGACTTTAAGAAGGACACAGATGACCAGGAAAGTCAACATGAGAGTGAACAGGACTTCTCACAAGGACCTTGTCCCACTGTCCGCCAAAAGCTCTGGGATATCCTGGAGAAACCTGGGTCTTCCACAGCAGCCAGGATCTTTGGAGTAATCTCCATCATTTTTGTGGCAGTGTCCATCGTCAACATGGCCCTGATGTCAGCTGAGTTAAGCTGGCTCAACCTACAGCTGCTGGAGATCTTGGAATATGTGTGCATCAGCTGGTTCACAGGGGAATTCATCCTGCGCTTCCTGTGTGTGAAAGACAGGTGCCGCTTCCTGAGGAAGGTACCCAACATAATAGACCTCCTTGCCATCTTGCCCTTCTACATAACTCTTCTGGTGGAAAGTCTGAGTGGCAGCCACACCACACAGGAGCTGGAAAATGTGGGGCGCTTGGTCCAGGTTTTGAGGCTCCTCAGGGCTCTTCGCATGCTAAAACTGGGAAGGCATTCTACAGGTATTCCTATTTTATTGGTGCCTTTTAATTTCCCTTTGTTTAAATGCTTTGATCCCAGCACTTGGGAGGTGAAGGTAGGTGGATCTCTGTGAGTTTGAGGCCAACCTGGTCTACAAAGCAAGTTCCAGGACAGCCAGGACACAGAGAAACTCTGTCTTGAAAGAAAACAAACAAACAAACAAACAAAAACCAAGCTTTAAATAGTTGAACACATCACCACCTTCCAGCTTTACCCAACTCTCACCTCTTAAAAAGTACTAGAAAGCAAAATCTTCAAGATGTTATCAGAGACATAGAGCTATCTCTCACACGGTTTCTGTTTACAGGGCATGGTGGAACAATTTGATCATCTTTTAACTTTTAACTTTATTATATCTCAGTGCTATGTGTATACACACACACATATATGTATATGTATACACACACACATATATATATACACATACATAAATACATTTTTCTTCTCAAAGGTCAAGCATACAACATACATAAATGGCATATAAATTATATGCTATACATTGGGCCATTAGCTATTTTGTATTCCACTTCCAAAATGTATATATATATATATATATATATATATATATATATATATATATATATATAATTTTATTCTTGACTGGAGAGAAGAGTCTTCCTTAATCATGGCAGACAAGAGATGGCCAGGTGTTGATGGTCTTCCTCTAGTTTTTGATGAATAAGTAGAATCATTAATCTTTGGAAGAAAGAGATGGCAGTAACTAAATGCCTTACTTAGTTATTGAGAATTTATTAAACTTTGAAAGATCAAATGAATATTTTCTAGAACCCATACACACACACACACACACACACACACACACACTAACCTGACCTTGAAAATTAGAGCCAATGCCAATGGAAATTGAACAGAGCAATTAAAGAGAACTTTTATTTTCTGAAAGTAATGGTGCTCAGCAGTTGGTTTTCTGACTAATTCATATTCTAGGGTTATAAAGTTATACTTTAAAAGAAAATGAGAATATTTCCATGAGTTTGTTGAAATGTAAATTCTCAACCCCAGCTGTCAGAAGGTAAAATTTTAGTATATGGATTACTTTCTGGACCATGCACTTTAATAGGTATGCAATTATTTTTGAGCTAGGTATTTGGGGAGTCATGTGTTTTTGAGAAACACTGGAGCAACATGCATAATAATACAGTACAAATGTATATACACACAATGTGTTTACAGAGTACTACTGCAGTGAATGTTCACAAAGATATATCTGAATGACCACTGTAAGGGTGGTGGTAGCTATGTCTGCCTATTAACGTAGGAAGAAATTAACCTGCAATTTCTTTTCCTACATCTCTGTAATTAAGACTCACCCTACAAAATTCTACTTGTGTATTTTCCTAGCTAGTCTTACACACCAGGGATCTGATGATGGGGTTTCCAAGAACTTTTACAAGTAACACTCTTTGTTTCCTGACACAGATAATGGGATGCTTGCTTTGAGTATTTATAAACTCTTCCCAGGATTCAATTTCTAAAACACTGAGAGCTACATTTTTTTTCCAAAAGAAAAGAAAAGAAAAGGGAAATAATAGTAATTTCCACACTGTCACCTTCAAAAGTTTTCTCAGTTCTAAAGAAAGTACAAAGTATTAACAAAGCCTTAATTTATTTAAAGTGTATGACAAATACATGAATATTTGATAGTTTTATGTCAAATATAACATTTAGAAAATATGGCCACAAACATCATGAGTCCCCACATATTTGGAACATTTGTTGAGAGATATTATATAATAATGGTTAGGATCCTTGACAGTCTTGGTGTAACTCCGGTCTTGTAGCTTTGTACTAGACACACCAGCCCTGTTACTGTCAAACTCCTTATCTGTAAAGTAACACAACAGTGACAACATCTGTCACATGGTATTTTTGAGGAGTGTCTGAATTTAGTTATGTGGGTGATATTTTTATTTTAAGTGAAATCAGTTGTTCTAAACACTATACTTATGTCAATTTATTTCTAAACTGTCATTCTATATAGACACACTAAAGACAATTTTTCTAATGAGATATTACAAAGTTATTCTGGATATTCTTTTGAAGTTAAACTTCAAAGTTAATGTGCGTTGTTCTTTTAAAATAGGCGATAATAAGACCAAAATATCTCAATATTTGAAGAAAAATCTTCAAAATAAATAGACTGTGGGTAGTATTCTAATAATGCATTTCAAATAATCTCTAAGGGTGAATAAAAATGAAAAGCATTCTTTTTATTAATTTGGGCTTTCAAGACAATTTATTTGTGCTGTCATGTTGGTATGACTTCAAAAGAAACATTTGTCTAACCTTGGAAAAGGTTTCTCACTGGTTAGTTCAAAGCCTGGTTTATAATGGGCTCTTGCTGCTTTCTTTAGCACATAAGTTTTTTACAGGTGTTACAGGACTCCCATAGGTCTGGATCTCCTGATAGTTGGTAAATTTCTCTAGTTCTTCCATTAATACACATTTTGGCAATGAAAAAATATTGCTTAGTCTTTATCTTCTTACAAGGAATCAGAAACATCATATGGTCAAGGGAGATAAGGACTAGAATTTTAATGGGTATTCTGAGAATTCTAGAACCTTCTTATGTACTAGTAAGAATGTGTTCTGGATATATATTTGATGTCTGTGGTGTCACTGGTGCCTAACTTACTCCTGTGTTTTTACTTCATTGCCATGGAATACATCCTTCCTCTCTGGATTTCAGTCAATGAAGCCTCTGATTGAATTAATCTTTATCATGAGTCAGAAAATAAGAGGCAAAAATATATGACAGCAACATCAAAACAATGATAAAAAGAAGTATCTGAAATGACATACTGAAAAGAAGCTTTGATCATGTGAGCCCTCCACATTACATCCTGGCAAAGGACTTTGATAACATGAAGTGATAAACTCCTGTAAGACAGCCTCTGTCTGTCTTTCAGTCTCATGTTTTCAAATTAAAAAAAGACAGAAATAGCATGAACCCAAGGATTATACAAGTAAATGAATGAATATAGTTACATTTCTCCTTATCTTTCAAACCTGGCCCCACTAACAAGACTATAAGCTTTCTGAAAACAGAGGTCATGATTTAGTCTTCATTGTATCCCCCAAAACATTGCTCAGCATATTAGTTATGCAGAACATGCTTGTGGGTGGATTTCTAGGGGGGAGAGAGGAAGGAGAGAAGGAAAGCAAAGAAGGATGCTCATGCCTGACAGCAGCTCTTCTCTTGCAGGATTGCGCTCTCTTGGGATGACAATCACCCAGTGCTATGAAGAAGTTGGCCTACTGCTCCTGTTTCTATCTGTGGGGATTTCTATATTTTCAACAATAGAATACTTTGCAGAGCAAAGCATTCCTGACACAACCTTCACAAGTGTTCCTTGTGCATGGTGGTGGGCCACCACTTCCATGACTACAGTAGGATATGGGGACATTAGACCAGACACCACTACAGGCAAAATTGTGGCCTTCATGTGTATCCTATCGGGAATCCTTGTCTTGGCCTTGCCTATTGCCATTATTAACGATCGCTTCTCTGCTTGCTACTTCACTTTGAAACTCAAGGAAGCAGCCGTGAGACAGCGGGAAGCTCTCAAGAAGCTTACAAAGAATATTGCCACTGACTCATATATCAGTGTTAACCTGAGAGATGTCTATGCCCGGAGCATCATGGAGATGCTTCGATTAAAGGGCAGGGAAAGAGCAAGTACTAGAAGCAGTGGTGGAGATGATTTCTGGTTTTAAGTTTACCTATGTACATTTGACTGGATTGATGAAGCCTTGCTACTATGGATATCTGTATATTGATGATGAGTTTCTTGAACTCTTCTCATCTTCTTTCTGGTCTATTGATTTCCTAGAATATTTAACATCTGCTATAGCAACTACTGATTATTTTGACACACATGTCTTCAACATAGCTGATTAATAAAACCAAAATGATTTGGGAAAAGAAATACATATCTGAATTTTCAAATATTAATGAATATAATTTCATACAAAATATAATTTCAGACTTTAAAAGTTTAAAGATTTATGTGTTAATGTTTTTAGGTTTTTGCAGCTTTGGGTTTACTTTTTTTAATGGAAGTTGAACTGCACAGCCCAGAGGGAAAAAAATTAGTGAACATTTGAAATTACACTGAACATCATTTTGCTATTTAAAAATATTATCCAAATAAATTACGTTTTCTCTATAAATTAGACATTATATTCTGTTGAGCATAATGATAAGCTTTACAAGCAAACACTGAAACTTTGTGGTCTTAGAGGGTACCTCTTTTTCCATCAAGTGCAAATCACTGGGCCAAAATGGACAGAGCTCCGCCCTTCATCACTCCAGTTGCAAGTGGCCTCAGACTGCTGAGAATGCAGTAAGTGAGGCTTCAAGTGCCTAGCCAGCTTCATCATCCCAGCTGAGTGTGGTGTGTGAAGAAGAAAGCAGCACAGGTCTTTGTGAAAATTAGATGGTTTGTAAAATGTCTCATTATGGATGAACTATTTAAGTTATGCCTTCAAAACCATGAAATCATGAATATGTAAAAGTGAAGTTGTTAAGATCCTAAATTTATTCATTGAAAAGATTAGATAGCCTTTTTATGAGTGAAAAATATGTTGAATGGCATCATTAGATGAACTTGAAAATCTTTTTATTTGTTAAAAAATATTGTGGAAAGCTTTCTGATTGTTGAGGTAAATAACAAATGTTCAGACTTTGCAGGCACTTTGACAGTATTTATGGTAGTAATACAATGCCTAAATGTTGTGGCATTTAATTAAAGCCAAAAGTTTTTAAAGCTAAGAAATAACCCTGGTTCTAATATAATAGTAAGTAATATTTTCAAAAGCCTGACAGAAGATTCCCTTATTGCCTACTTTCTTGATGTATGCAATAAAGTTCCTAAAGAAAATAAAATTGGTCCTGAGATAGAGATCTTACTCTTCCTATTTATAAAACAAATATACATGAAATGTATATGCATACATACAGAATAACTACAATATCAAAACTTTGTGGGCAATAAAATTAGGAAAAAACAGACACTGTCTTGCTGAAGTTGATGGTAATGAGCATTGCAGAAGCTTTTGCTTTAAATCCTGGGATTGAAATGCAATCCCATCTTCCCAGCATATGCAAAGCAGAGAGAGGAGAAATATAAGCTTGGGGCCAACACAGACTGCATAGCACATTCAAGGTCAGCTTTGACCGAATAGCAAGTTCAAGGACACCTGGAAGGCAGGGTAAGACCCTGTCTCAAAAAGAAAAAGATAATCCTTTGTCTTAATATATGGTTTGATAATTTGTAACATGTTATTTATTATATGGCTACATATTTCACCAAAGGTATTTAAGGCATCCTACTATATTACAAACTACAAATTAAGCAAGAAAGGTGCCAATCATCTGTAAGATGCCATGGATTATAAATACATTCCATATATATATATTATATATATATATATAATACTTACCACAGAGGCAAGGAAATACCTCCTGTTTTCTGGTGTACATGCTTAAATTCTGAACAAATTTCCTTGGCACGAGTTTTAAATTATATCCTCAGGTACTTAAATTTACTTGGCTTGTTTGTACTTCTCCTAAATATTTTAAGAATATTACAAAAAGTAAATAATATTAAAATAAATGTCCTTTATTTTAATGACAGGTTCTTACTATGTAGCCCAGCTAGCCTGGAACTTACAATACAGATGAGGCTGTCCTCAGACTCATAAAAGTCTGCTTCCCAAGTGCTAGTATTAAACTTGTGTAACCACCATATATGGTAATATTTATCATACAAAAAGGCATGGACCCTAAAGCAAGTCTGGGCACCACTAGCCATAACATAAAACTATCCATTGTCTGAATGGGTAGTAGATGTCAGACATAGAAAACAAATTTACTCTGGACTTTCTGGAAATTTCTCCAGTAATAATTGTCACTAGACTACAGTCTGTAGTTTCCCTCAAATATCACAATTATATAATTACTCTTACATTCCTCTAAAATATTTTACTTTAGAGTAGATTTTGTTCACATAATATATTCTAATTATGGTTTTGACTTTCCCAACTCTGAGATTCTCCCCACTCCCCTCCCATCCAAATTCACACTATTTCCACACCATTTATGCTCTCCCTTAGAAAACAAATGGGCATCTGAAGAATAATAATAAAATAAGATGAAAAAACAACAGGAAGCTAGGCGGTGGTGGTGCACACCTTTAATCCCAGCACTCGGGAGGCAGAGCCAGGCAGATCACTGTGAGTTTGAGGCCAGCCTGGTCTACAGAGCAAGATTCAGGACAAGTACCAAAATTACACAGAGAAACCCTGTCTCCAAAAACCAAAACCAAAAAAAAAAAAAAAAAAAAAAAAAACCAACCAGCAGAAGTACAATAAAACAAACGGAAGAAATAAACCAAAAACCCACAGGAAGCACATACAGATGCACACATACACACATATTTGCACATACAGATGCACACATACACACATATTTGCACACACAGGAAGCCAAAATATATACATAAAGTACCTATAAGGTTACAAAAAAAAAAAGAAGCTTTGACAGAACAATATGAGACAAAGAACCTCCAAAGATACCACTGAATTTGTTTTGTGTTAGCTATCTACTGCTGGACATTGTGTTTGTATATCCGGTGAGACTACAATGGAGAGAACTGGTTTTTCATTTGTGAGTGGTTATCAACTGGCAATAGCTTCTGGGTTAGGAATGGGGCTTGTTTTAAATTCGCCTCTTGGCTCTGGGACCTCATCTGGCACAGACCCAGGCAGGCTCTGTGTATGCTGTCACAGTCTCTGTGAGTTCATATGTGCACCAATCCTGCTGTGCTTAGAGGGCCATGGTTCCTCCATCCCCTCTGGCTCTTATACTCTTTCTGCCTGTTTCTATGTGGTTCTCTGAGCCCTGAGGGGGGCGGGTAGGATTTGATGAAATATCTCCATCAAATCCCACTCAGAACTTGAACTGAGTGTTCCAAGGTCTCTCACACTGTGCACACGTGTCTGACTGTGGGTCTCTGTATTTGTTCCAAACCATTGCAAGAGGAAGTTTTTCTAATGGTGATTGGAGCAAGGCATGGATCTATGAATATAGCAGAATATCATTAGGAGTCTTTTTTCTACAATCCTTATTCAGAACGGAAGTATTTGGTGTTCCCCTTAGTTCTCTGAGCTATTGAGTCTCATGGTTTTTGGTCACCTAAGGAGTGTTGGGGATGGCTTCTATTTCATGGAGTAGGCTTTAAGTCGAATCATATTCTGGTTGGTTACTCTCATAAGCTTTGTGCCACTATTGCATTAGCGTATCTTGCAGGCTGATCACCATTGTAGATTGAAGGGTTGATGTTTACCTTTTTCCTTTGGTAGCACACAGAGTATCTTCCAGTAGTACAGACACTAGTGTGTAGTGGTAAAGGCTCTGGGTAGGAACCAGCTTGACTTCTCTGTGTTCAATGAATTGTGTAAGTATTGTCTTGAGCAATACAGACTTGCTGTCAGTTTGTGGAGAGCAACCAATAATGCTGGCAATAGCATGGGTTATTGGAGGTTCCCATGGGGTCCTTTTGGCCAACAACTAGATTAGATATAATCCACTCCTGTCTTCATTTACTGATGAAATATGTCTAGTCAGGTCTTCTTTCCTCCCTTCATTTGGTCCTCCCATTCCTGCCCCACGCAGTCCATCTATACCTATCTATTCTATTTCCCCTGTCTAGGGAAATCCAATCTTTCCCCCTAGTCCCTTATTTTATACCTATTTATCAGTTCAACAAACATTTACTTAAAATCCTATGAGTATTGAGCATTAGAGAGTTTTTGCTAATCAAGAACAAGTCCTATTCTCTTGTATTTAATACCCTATTCAAAGACATGCAGATAAGACAAAGGAAAAAATGAGATATTGAGAGACCAAAACTTAGCTAAGTCCACACAGGAATCACATGGCAAAGTCAATTTATTAATCTACCTGACTCTAAAAAAAATTACCCTAAAATCACCTAGCAGGTTTTCCTAGTACATTCACTATGCCTTAAAAGAAACATAAGCAGATGTGGGACCATGGTTCCAAAAACAGTTGTGGGAGAACTCATAGCTTTTATAGCACAAATATAAACTGTCTTTAGAATAATCAAGAGTTGAAATTTTATTATAAAAATTATATGTATATGTCCACACATCAATTTTCATGAACACAAAGCATCCTAAAATATTTTCTACATGTATGATTTATTAACTATATAAATTTTGTCAAGATACAGACATTTCTAAAAATATTTAAAAGTTTGAAATACTTTACAATACAATTGCTTAGGTGAACTTGTTATTTACAAAATACCAATGAATTTATTCAATAAATATACATATAAGCAAACTCGATTAACTTTAAAGATTAACCAAATGAGAACTCTATTTTATATGTATAATTATGAAAAAATTGGGCATTGTTCAAAATTTATGAATTATTGTTGTAGAACAATATTGAATTTTTTAGAAATCTAAAATAAATAAATTACTGTCTTTCTCTAAGCTATTTGGAGAACACAAATTAAAAACTTTTGAAAGACAAGTAAGATGGCTCAGCAGATAAAGATATCTGCTGCCAAGACCAATGACCTAAGTTGAAGACTCTGGGACCCTGATGATCTAAAAAAAGAACTAACTCCCAAAGGTTGTGTTCTTATATCCATCAATACTCCGTGCCAGTCTTGTGTTGCCCCCGCCCCACTTAATAAAATGCAACAAAAAGTCTGAATGCACACAGTAAAATGTTTAAATGTTTTAAATAAATATTTAAATAAATAAATGTTTAAATATTTTAAAAGGCAAATGTCAGAAGTCACATCACATTCCTGTTTTGTTGTTTCTCTACCATATGTACATAAAATATGCAAGGGACAGTTTGTTTATTATTTTAATGTATGGGAGTAATATGCAGAATGTAGAATTCACAAGGAGTCCAAGAAGGTCAAAATCTTTGTTTTACAAAAGTATTGTTTTCATCATAACCCTTTGACTAGCTCTTACAGAAAATATATATGCTGACTCAAGATGTCTAAACAAAACATTATCTTTGGGTAAGTTTATTTCATTAAGATGAAAATCCTGGTCCTTTGAAAAATCAGGCATTAATTTTTATCTTACCAGGTCTTCAATTTCAGTCCCAGAACTGGTTGACAAATGCTGTGGTCCAATGTCTCCCTTAATGACTGCCATTTACAAAGTATCCCCAATCCACTTTGTAAAGCATGATTATATATGTAAAACTTACAAGGATAACTTTATCAATTAGCCCCATAGGCAATTGTTTACATGGAATACTTGAAAAGTGATGGATACTGACACTTCCCTTTTCCTAACTTCACACATATTATAGTCAGTTCTTAATTCTCTCCCTCACTTCCACTGACCTGCTTTTCTAACATTCAATCAGGGATGCTCCATCCCAATTCAATCCATTCCAAAGCCTAGTTGAAACTGTCCCTCTGGAGAAGGTCAATGCTGTAGCCTGCTCCTCTTTACATTCATGCCAGCAATCCCATTTGGATTCTTGGGTTTGTGAGCAATCAAACTGCACCTCCTGAGTCCATTCACTCTCAAAGTAACTGGAACCTGCTAACACCTCCCTTTGATTCTTCTTTCACTCATAAAATTGAATCATCAAAGAGACATTCTACAAGAACCAGCACCCACATTCATCCACCCACCTCCATCTGTTGTTCTCCTTCCTTCCTTTCTATTACAAGAGTCAACCCGGCTATCTCACTTTTCTCTCCAGATCCAGGGATTGCCTCGGCATCTCTTTCCATTTTCCCCAGCAGATCATCACTTTTCCCTTCTCCCACGGACATCCCTATCACCATAACATATGTCTTAATGTTCCCATTTCAAAAGGAACAAAATAAAAAATATGGACAAATTAGCTCTCTAGATCTCTCTTTATCTAAAATCCACCTAATTTTCTGCTTCCCTTCATGAAGAAATTTCTGTCAGGGGTTTCTGTGTTCAGTATTTCCATTTTTATAGTGTTTCTTATTCTTTCTTAAAAATCTACTCATTAGTTTCCTGCTGACCCATCTCCTGTAAAATTAGGGTTCTCATGATCAGCAATGGCCCAGTCCTGCTAACAACAGTCATATGTGCTCAGGTTTCATATTGCACTTTAAAAGGTTAATTATGGATGCTTCTTTGAAACACTTCCTTCACTTGACTCACAGCACTTTGCAGCTACCTAATTTTACCCTTCCTTAATACTCACCACCTTTTTTGGCTGAGATGTTCCATTAGAGCCAAATCCTTACTCATCTGCTCCTTTTGGTTTATATTTTTTTCACTTGACAAAATAATCTAGTTTGTGACTTAAATATCACTGACATTTAGTCAACTCCTAAATTTCCACACTGAGACCAGACTCTCCTCTCACTGCCTGTATCTAGTTAGCAGATATTTAATAAATACCTCATAATTAGCATGTCAAATGCAAAACTGTTGACATGTTTTCAAAACGTCTAGGTTAAAAAATCTTCTGAGAAGATGATCAAGACAAGTAATTACTGGTTTGTTGATGATGTTCAAGGTATTCATTGTGAAAGTGAACATGTGGACAATACAATATCAGAAAGTCAAACGAGGAGCCTTCAGATCATAGAGCAGATAGGAAAACTGTGATGAGGCTAGAGAAAGGAGGGAAAGATTGTTATGAATGAGGTTCTAAGACATTGTTGTCAGGTTAATAGAGAAGCCTTGAGCAATGGTAGCCACTGAGGAGTGTCCTAACTCTTAGAAATGGAACTATATTGTTACAGTTCATAGAGAAAGATCACAGCTGACTTAAACTGCCGTCACACTTCCCCTAAAAGGAGGACCAAGCAATGCATTTTCTTTGCATCATAGTCAGCCAGTTCATGTGGCTCCCCAGATTTTCTGCAGGCATTTCAGGCCCAACATCTTCATGAATCCCTTGAACCTCTTAGGACACGAGTAGCTTGGGACGAAAAAGGTAGATGGAATGAACTAAACCCTCAGTACTGTTGGCCTCTTAACAACTTTTCGTTGTCCTCTCCCTCCCTCACAATTTATAGCACCTAATCACAGAATGTTATTTTCCACACTACAGCTTAACATCCTAAAGAAATGATAAAGAAAATTCTAGTCATCTTCTGGTAGACTTGAACAATCATTTTCATTCAAGAAAACATTTTTTTAAAAGTCATTATTGTGTGCTGAAGCATATTGCATTATGGTTCACAGTATTATCATTTCCATCTGTTATTAAAGAAAGAGAATGCATAAAAATGGTATAGCAGAGGAATTTTCAAAATATTCTAAACCCTATTGTTTTCTGTTCTAAACTATTAACACCATACTCAGCATGATGCTGCTTTAATGGGCATTTCTAGTAACCCAAGGTTTCAAAACTCCTTTCATGTCTTCCTAGCAACTCGTGTAAGGCCACTGAGTTAGGTAAATATATTTAGCTTTGAGTAACACAATGCAGTTAAATCTGAAGTAACAGAGACTATACTTTACAATTTTTTTTATCTTCTACAGTTGAGTGGATACTCCCAATTATGTGAAACCTTATTTCTTTAATTCACCTTTTTTTTAAAAAGTCTTGTAATCTAAGAGGTTTTATAGGCAAAAAAAGGGAAAAATGAATACATATATATATATATATACATATATATACACAAAATCAAAAATAATTATATCAAAAAATAATTGAATTAAAGAAGATTTGACAGTTGAGTAAATGAATGTATATAAATGAAAAACTAAATGGTAAGTGACAACTCATGGTTAACAAATGTGATTTGGGAATTCAAGGCACAGACAGATTTCTCACTAATCACCTCAGTATTCTAGCAGGATATTTAGTCTGAATTTCAGCTATCTGCCTAGGAAAGCCGAACCTTCTTTAAAAAGTCATTTCAGTTTCTCTAAAAGAGGGCAATATTTCCGAAACCCCACCGTTACTCTTGTCTTTGCTGGTATAGCAAATGTTTTCTCTTAAGTGGTCTATAATTATCATTGTCAACTCACTCTAAATGGTGCATGTGAAAATAAAAGACAGTTATAGTTGCCATGGAAACTGTGCAGAGAATTTATTTCAACAGGCCTCACTTCTAAAGTTAAAAAAAAAATAAAAAAGAGGTTTACAGACAATAGTACTACCTTGACCACAAGCTGCTGGGGAAAGAAAGAAATGACACAGGTGTGCAAGTAAAAACCTTGCTTTTACCTTTAGCTGAACTCACAGCTTCTTGATTCATATGAGCTTATTATGTATAAATTTGTTATCTATTTTCTTTTCAAATGACCAAAGAAAGTGTTTTCCAAAACTCATCCTGCATAACAATGCAGCTTATTTTTTTGTAATATCGTAAGTTCATAATCAATACACAATAACTGTAAATCTTCATTAGAGGTAAGGTAAACATGTATACAATCTATGTAGGGAAAAGGGGCTAGCAAAAGAAACCCACCCTGACCCTGGAGCCCAGAACTAGGAAAAGATGGCTCAGATCAGAGGAGAAAGAAACACAGTTTGGCTCAGTCAGATCAGAGCCATCTCTGCCCCTGGCCAACTGACTTGCGAAACCAACCAATCACAGAGCAGGACAGTAGAATCCTGGGCCCCAAGTCAACCCCTGGTGGACTCCACCCCCAAGACATCCTGTGTAAACTGCCCTGCCTGGTCAGTTAGAAGGAAAAGGCTGTTCTCTCCACCCTAGGAGAGGCAGCTACTCTCCTGGACTCCTCCTTCCCAAATGAATCTCTTTCTCAAAAGAGTTTTGCATGTGAAGATCTTCATTCACTGGCTTTTTCTATTATCCCTCAGGGTTAAGACACGGGCAGTAAATTTCCTAGGTTAAGTTTCTATATCCAATAAACCAAATGAGAGTAGATGTAGGCGATTAATAGCTTTTTAGGATTAGAGCTGGGGGTCAGCGGAGGTTAGCACTTTCCCAAGTTCGCTGAGGGAAAATTTAGAGCATTCACTCTCCTTAATCAGGAGGAACCAGAACCAAAGGTTTTGGACATTCCTTAATCTCCCTAATGTGATCTATTTGAAAGACTCCTTTCCTGACTACATGTCCTGTCAAATGGAAGATAACTGCAGGAAGCTTGTTGGCTTCTAACGTTTGTCTCAGAGAACGGAGTGGTGATTAGGCTGTGGGAACCCAGGTTATTGACCACATGACTAAATTCTCTCACCGGAGATCCCACGAATGGGGGCGGAGGAGTCACCCAACATACCAGCACATGGAAGAAATTGTGCCCAATAATCTATACACTGTTGGGTCTTTTCTGGGGTGGGTCCCACTCAAAGAGGGGAGAGCTTATGGTTTCACACACGAAATCTACAGCAGAAAACAGGCAATTCATTCAAAAGGCAATAACTCCAACACACCCTGCGTTCTTGATTTAATCCTCCATGACAATCAAGGATTCTGATGGGTTGACCTTACAAATGACTGCACAGTTCTCCGGCCTGCAATGATGTACACTGGCCTTGCTGTATCTAGAAGGCCTTAATTCCGTGGTATCTTGCATCATCTCTGGCTCTTACACTCTTTCTCTCTTCTTCCATGGAGTTCCCTGAACCCCGAGAGGAGAGATTTGATGGAGACATACCATTTAGGACTAAGTGTTCCACAGTCTTTTGTCTGACGATGGGTCTCTAATTGTTCCTAGCTGCTGCAATCACAAGCTTCTTCAATGATGGCTGAGCAAGGCACTGACCGACCTATGAATACAGCAGAATGCCATTAGCTGTCATTTTATTGCTGTTCCTTTTTTTTTTTTCCGGGTTTTTTTTCTCTCTTTCTTTTTTATATATATATTTTATTTTACAATACCATTCAGTTCTACATATCAGCCATGGGTTCCCCTATTCTCCCCCCTCCCACCCCCTCCCCTTACTCCCAGCCTACCCCCCATTCCCACCTCCTCCAGGACAAGTCCTCCCCCAAGGACTGTGATCAACCTGGTAGACTCAGTCCAGGCAGGTCCAGTCCCTTCCTCCCAGACTGAGCCAAGTGTCCCTGCATAAGCTCAAGGTTTCAAACAGCCAACTCATGCAATGAGTACAGGACTTGGTCCCACTGCCTAGTTGCCTCCCAAACTGATCAAGCCAATCAACTGTCTCACCTATTCAGAGGGCCTGATCCAGCTGGGGGCCCCTCAACCTTTGGTTCATAGTTCATGTGTTTCCATTCATTTGGCTATTTTTTCAATAATTGAGTAAAACTGAAATTTATTATAGGCCACAGTCGTCCTAGGGACCTCCATGCTATATATATAGCCTCTATGGTTCTATGGGTTGTGGTCTGATTGTTCTTTATTTTATATCTAGAATCCACCTATGAGTGAGTACATACCATGACTGTCTTTCTGGGTTTGGGTTACCTCACTCAGGATGATTTTTTCTAGTTCCACCCATTTGCCTGCAAATTTCATGCTTTCATTGTTTTTCTCTGCTGAGTAGTACTCCGTTGTGTATATGTACCACATTTTTTCATCCATTCTTCCATTGATGGGCATCTAGGTTGCTTCCAGATTCTGGCTATTACAAATAGTGCTGCTATGAACATAGCTGAGCATGTATCTTTATGGTATGAATCAGCATTCCTTGGGTATATGCCCAAGAGTGGGATGGCTGGGTCTTGAGGTAGTTCGATTCCTAATTTTCTGAGAAACCGCCATACTGATTTCCACAGTGGTTGTACAAGTTTACATTCCTGCAGTAGTTATGCGGTTTTCCCATAGGTCCCTGGGTTGTCTGGTCTCAGAATCTTGACAGTTCCATCTCATGGAGTGAGCTTAACCCAAATCAGAAATCGATAGTTTACTCTCATTACCAGTGTGCCCCTATTGCACCAGCATATATTCCAGGCAGGTCACTCTTAAAAGATCAAAGAGTGATCTGCTAGTTTGGTGTTTATCTTTCTCCTTTTTTGGTAGCCTGCAGAGTACCTTCCAGTACCGTGAATACTAGTCCATAGTAGTGAAGGCTATAGGCAGGCACCAGTTCAACTTCTCCATTAACTATAATTAATTAAAGGTAACACATTCCCCATGCTGGAAACTTCATTTGGTGATGAGAGATGTCCAGTTGAGGCTTTGTCTATCCCTTCTTTTTGGCAATTTCATCTAGATCATCCTCATATATAAATATGAATGTGTAGTATATATATATGGAACATATGCTATACATAATATACATATATACTTTATAGTATATAAGGAACATATACTATATAATATAGTATATATATGCATGTATATTGGGAAGCTTATACTATCTATATTAGCTTTTCATACATCTCCTCAAATGGACTTTAGCAAATGGACTTTAGCTGTCCATCTCCTTATTCCTTCCCTTACTCCTCTCTTCCCTCCCCTTCCCTGTTTGATCCTCCAATTCCAGCCACCCACTTTCATCAGTCTATAACTATCTAACCTAGTTTCTTGTGGAGATCAGTATCCCCCCCCCCACTTCCTTAGTCTCCAGCTAACCACTGTGGTTATGTGGATTATAGCTTGGTTATTCTTTAGTTAACAGCTAACATCCACTTTTAAGCAAATACATGCTTTATTTGTCTTTCTGGGTCTGAGTCACCCCACTCAAGATGAATTTTCTAGTTTCTAGTTTCATCCATTTACCTGCAAATTTTATGACTTCATTTTTTTAAATGGCTGAGTAATAGCTCACTTTATAAATATACCATATTTTCTTTATGTGTTCATACATTGACAGACATCTAGGTTGTTTCCAGTTACTGGCTACTAGGAATAGAGCAGCAATGAAAATGTTTGAGCAAGTGTCTCTGTTGTTTGATGAAGCATCCTTTGGGTATATGTCCTTTGGTATAGTTGGATCTTGACACAGTTCTATTCTCATCTTTCTGATGAAACACCACACTAACAGTGTTTGTACAAGTTTGCACTCCCACTAACAATGGATGCACTCCCACTAGTATTCCCCTTCCTCAACATCCTGGCCAGCATTAGCTTTCTTTTGCCTTATTGATCTTAGCCATTCTGATTGGTGTGAGATAAAATCTTAAAGTAGTTTTTGTTTACATTTCACTGCAGGCTAAGAATGTTGACCTTTTAAAACATGTTTCTCAGCCATTTGAGTTTCTTCTTTTGAGAATTACCTGTTTAGATCTGTATCCCATTTTTAATTGGGTAGTCACATACAGAAAGACAAATGCCAGCTGTTTTTGTCTCACATGTAGATGTTGGAGAAAGTTGATGTGAGTGTAGAATCATTACTAAATATAAGGAAGAAGATGGAGTGGACTTGGAGAAGACAGGGTAACAAGCACCAAAGCACAGAGGTTAAAGCAATAAATTTTAGGGTTCTACAGCATGTTGTGACAAATATAGTTCATATGAATCTATTATCCACATCATATATAACAAGAAGAGAGGAAGTGAAAGGCTCACCATGAAAAGTAAGGGCAGGAAGATGGACTATTAACTACTATAATTTTATCAACATTCAGTAGGTTCATGTATTGAAATATACTGTACCTCCATAAATATTTATAATATTATATATTAGTCAAAACTTTTATATTTAAAGTTATTAAAATATTAACTACTCTAGTTTGAGCATTAAATACTAGTGACATGTATAATTGAAAAAATGTGCTAAACATATACATATCTCAGGATTGCAGAACTTTCTTAGCATCATCAAGGCAGTATTTAATCTCCAGCAACACACAAGTAAAAAGCAAAAAGTCTGTGCATAGTAGCCAGGCTCATGCCTGTAATTCCTGCACTTGTAAGGCTGAGGCAAGATGATGGTCTGAGTTCAAAGACAGAGTAGGCTACATATGATATGACTTCAAGGCACGATCTCCAAACAACAATAATGATAGGTATCAAAAAAAAAAAAAAACTTTTGCAAAGTTAAGAAATCAAAGAAATCAATTTGTTTCATCCCAAATCTTCAGTTCACAAATAAGACTCCACTCAGCATCCGTCACATCATATTATAAATATAACTCCAGAGAGTTTCCAGCAGCTATATATGAAAATCCAATTAGCAAAATCATCTTTCATATAGTGCTGACACATTTTCTAGAACTATCTTGTAAAACACAGAGCAAGATACAATCATTTAATTACACATGACACTTTCACAAGGACTTTGCTCATGTGCAAAGATAAACTAATTAACTGGTGCTATAGGGGCAGGTTAACATACAGCACCGAGAAAAGTATTGTGGCATAATTTGTTCAAGCCATACCAGAACTGGCAAGGATGGTATAATAATAGATTTTTTTCTGCCTTACTCCCAATTTTAAAGAAGAAAAAATTATAAATCAAAGAATGTGTATGAAATAAAACAATCACATATATCCAAGTTAGATTCAAGTAAGTTTTATAAAAAAAAATTCTGGGGTTATTTTTTAACCTATGTCATAAAGTTATTTCTCTGAATTATCATTTTAAACACTAAAATTAGAACTCTTTTATCAGTGGTCACATAATCATTAATCCATTATTTGGAGACAACATAAATTATTCTAGCATATAAGAGACATTTATGTACAGAATAAAAAATTATTAGAGTCTTAAATTTATTGATTTATGGCCATTACTACTCTTGGTAAAGTTGACGAAACACAATGTAACACGTAGGGTAGACTAGGAGGAAATGAGACAGATGTGAATGGGATGTACTATGGTGAGGCAGGGAGCTAGGAGCTAAGACTGGAAGAGATCCAAGCCCTCAACAAGAACTGCAAATTTCACTGCGGCAGCTTGTGGAAGAAATGACACAGGAACTTGCAGGGTGTGTCCTGAAAATGTATGTTAGCTGGAAGACTTCCTCAACCTTATTTCTTGATTTTTATGGCACATGATTTCATCATACAGCATCATGTGAGCATACTGTGTTTTTTGTATTTTGGGTTGTTTTTTTTTTTTATGAGCTAATGCAAGTCAGTTTTACCTTCTATTGGTAAAGTAGTTGAGCATTATAAGAAAGCTGGTTTTACAAATTTTTGTGCTGTTTTGAGTTTATAACAGTAACATGACCTCATTTTCTTTCTTCTTCTTCTTCTCCTTCTTCTTCTTCTTCTTCTTCTTTTTTTTTTTTTTTTTTTTGGTTTTTTGAGACAGGGTTTCTCTGTAGCTTTGCACCTTTCCTGGAACTCACTCTGTAGCCCAGGCTGGCCTCAAACTCACAAAGATCCACCTGGCTCTGCCTCCTGAGTACTGGGATTATAGGCGTGCGCCACCACCGCCCAGCTCATGACCTCATTTTCATCCCTGGTAACAATATTATAATTGAAACAAAACACTTATGTCAGAGATTGCTTTATTGTTTTTAAAATGACATTGTGGAATTTTCAGTTTCCCTTCTGCATGTTGGACTCTCTAAAATCCTCACTCTATTCCAGCAATGAAAAAAAACTAGGAAAAATTAAAACCCAACTATACTCCTGGAAGCTACATGAGAAAGGAGGACACAGAGAGACATCATGACCCATGGTTGGGAAAACAAGGAGTCACTGTCCTCCAGCAGAGATCATTACAGGAGCCCCTGCCAGTGTGCTCAGAGTAGGTAAGGCTGAGGGTTAGAAATCTCCAGAGGGAGACAAGAAGGGAGATAGTCAAGTCTAGCCCATCATAGCCTTTTATGTAAGAGAAAGAAAAGAACTCAAACCTTCTACCAAGCTGCCTCACCTATGGGAGGTAGGGTGTGGAGCTGACTAAGGAATGCCAATGGAGCTCTCAGGTTAGAAACGCAGATTCAGTGAATGACAGAGACATCCTGCAGGGCTCCCTTCTCTTTATAGCAAGATGTGACATAACCAAGGTCCCTTTGACCTCAGCTCTTGGAGCACAGCTTATCGTGTGTAAGTCTTACAGTAATTGCCTCTTGGGTTTCCAAAGGGATTTACAAGGCAAATAATTAAGAATAAGCAATAAGGGCCAGGGATATTGCTCACTGGAAGAGTGCTTGTGTAGCATATGTTGTGTCCTAGGTTCAATCCCCAGTAAAACAAAAGGAACTACCACCGATGATACTGTTTTCCTGGGTTGTGATAGGAGTCCAGAAATATCTGAGCTGGAGCAGAGATGAGAGGTACTCAAAACTGAAAAGCAAAGCTATCACACAGGCTTTTAGCAATGATTACAAATACACACATACATATAAATGTGCTACAGTGGATGTGTAGTGTCACAGTCACTCAGGCTTATCTGAAGTTATCAGTGCTTTTTTTTTTTTTTTTTTTTTTTTTACTGTTTAAAACCAGGACAGATAGCTATTGTGTTAATCAATGCTCTCCAGAGGAACAGAACTAGCAGGGTGTGTACGTGTGTGTGTGGTGTGTTAATATGCGTGTAAAACTGGCTCACACTATCAGGAGACTGGCAAGTTCACAAATTGCCATGCAGACCAACAAGAAAGTTGATAAGAGCTGTAGTTCAAGTCTGTGAGGTCAGTCTGCTAGCAGGTTCCCTCTTCCCCAGGTAGGTCTGCTTTGTTTGTCTATTTGTTTAGCAGTTTTTCTTTTCTTTTCTTTTGTTTTCTTTTGTTTTATTTTTTTTCTCTTAATGCTTTCAGAAGAGTAGATAAGCTTACCTATTTCATGAAGGGCAGCCTACTTTCCTGGAAGTTTACCAATTTAAATGTTAATCCTCTTAAAACTACCTTCCAATAAAAATATAGTATTTTATTTAACTAAACAACTGACAATGGAACCTAATCAAGTCCATCTGGTTGACATAAAATCAATTAACATATTTATCCATGGAAAAATTTCAATATCACTTGTCATGAGGGGATTCAGAACTAGTGAGATACCACCACTTCAAGGACGACACAGCAAATGGTAAAAAGAGTGAAGAAGACCCTGTGTTCATGCTGGTGGGAATGCAGTCACATGCAAAGATAAATTGGCAGTTTCTTAGGCAAAAAGAAAAATGTAGCTTTAGCATATGACCCAGCAATCACATTTCTAGATGTTTATCCAAACTTACTAAAAATGTATGATACAAAATATGAAGGCAAATATTTATATCAGATTTATTCAAAATCACAAAAACGGCAACAACCAAGAAGTTCTTCAATAAGCTAACATATAAATAAATTGTGATCTATCTATAAAATGGAATCTTATTTCTCCTTAAAGAGGAACAACTATGGAGAGAAGATGTTGAAGAATGTGGATTTAATCAAGTTCAATATGGCTAATTGAGACATACCAATTAAATGAAATCCTGGTAAATTCAAAGCCATAGAGCCAATGAAATAATCATTAGTTGTCTAAACTTAAATATTGAGGCAGGGACAGAGACATATAGGACAGTGAAATTATTTTGTATAATATGATAATAGTAAATGCATGAGATATTTATTTTTCATCAATAAAAAGCCACACAGCAATGCAAAAAAACTAGTATAGGTTATTTTTTAAATTGTTATATAGAATACCAGAGGATCTATGAAGGAAACCAGACTGATATAAGAGAATCAGCGTATAAGCAAACAAAATAAAGAAAAAGATGTAATGGTTGAGTTTTAATTGATGAAGTTTGCTGTGAGGCTAGTTAATAGTAAATGGTTATTATAGATGTATTTAATATACAACTATGCTGTAATTTAATTATTAAAGAAGTGAATAGTATCTAGTTTGAGCCAGGTCCTCACTGACAGGAGTAAGTAAGACAAGGAGTCTAGAAAAAACCATGTGATTTGAGTTGGATATATCAAGATAAAGTCTTGTTTAATACAATGCCATATAAAATAATAGTATATGCTATTTACATATATAATGTGGCTTGATCTAATTTTGTCATATTAAGTAAAAGGACATAACAGAAATACCATCTCAGTAACTGAGTATGCCTAGTCACCATTATTGGTTTTCTTTCCTTCCTTCTTTCTTTCTTTCCTTTCTTTCTTTCCTTCTTCCTTCCTTCCTTCCTTCCTTCCTTCCTTCCTTCCTTCCTTCCTTCCTTCCTTTCTTTCTTTCTTTCTTTCTTTCTTTCTTTCTTTCTTTCTTTCTTTCTTTTTTGAGATTTATTCATTTATTGTGTATACAGTGTTCTGCCTGCCTGCATGCCTGCAGGCCAGAAGAGGGCACTGGATCTCATTATAGAGGATTATGAGTCAACCTGTGGTTGCTGGGAATTGAACTCAGAACCTCTGGAAGAGCAGCCAGTGCTCTTAACCTCTGAACTATCTCTCCAGCCCTCAATATTGGTTAATAAATGCTATTTTCAGTATGGTTTTTGAAAAAATGATTAGTTATAATACTTGATCAGGAAATACACAAGATTAGTCCAGAATATTTTATGGTTCTAGAAAACTACAAAAAATTCAAAAATAAGTCCCCGAATAAAAAACCTCACACAGAGTACCTATGTCAATGGTATTTAATTAATGTAAAATCTCACAATGACTAAAGCTGACACATCAAGCAACAGAACGAATTAGAGTATTGCAATTTAACCCTATCCATAAATTAAACATTCATGATTCCATCCTGATATTAATTATTGAATAAATAAATTAAAGATGTAAAAGAGACAACTCTACCACACAGGAAAAGGAGCTAAATAATGTATGTAGATGATCCATCTTAGAGAACGGGGAGTAGAGTGTGCCACTCTTTGAGTGTTGGCCATGAAGGGACTTTCTCAGAAAAATAGTAGCAGAGATAATGGAAAAACAGATAGTATTCAGTTCAGAAGCCTGACAAAGACTTTGGCAAGCACTGATCAAAACAAAAGTTACATCTATAATCAAAAACCACATAGATAATGTCTATACTAAATGTATTTCTGAGATCTTCCACCCTTAAACCCACAGTCCAAGCCAGGAAAATTCCATAACAAATCTTATGATGATTTCAAATATACCTCTCAAAACTTTTACAGCAAAGAAAGTCACATACAAGCAGAGATTAACCAGACAGAATGCATGCAAAATGTTTCATGACATCTTATAGTTATGGATGGATGCATGTATGGATGCATGCTTGGATAGACAGATGGATGGATGGATGGATGGATAGGGGTCCTAGAATGAGATTATCAAAAAGGTAGGAATGGGATATAGGGAAATACAACTAAAATTAAGGGTCATTTGAGGGGAAATATGGAAACCTGATACAGTAGATACTTCCTAAAATATATACATATATGAAGGCAATCTAAATGAAATTGCCATATGATGGGCTAGAAAGAGCCTCAACCAATAATCTCTTGTCATCAAATGAAGCTTCTAGTATCAGGATTGGGTTACACATAAGTGATTTGTTGGCTAAAGAGGTTCCATGGGAATCTCAAAACAACCCAGGCTGTTGGCATGACTATAGGTTGCTCCCACAAATTTATGGAAAGACCCCATTGCTGAAGATGACATCTACCCAACTCATGGAAAAGTCAAGCTGGTGCCTATATAATGCCTTTACCCCTAAGTGCTAGTGTATTTGGTTCAGGAAGGTACTCTGGAAGCTACCAAAGGAGAAACATAAACACCAAACCAAGAACAAACCCTTGGATCAACAATGGTGTCCTGCCCTACAAGATATGCTAGCCAATGGTGGCACAAAGTTTGTGGAACTAACTAAAAAATATCTGATTTGACTGATGGCCCACTCTACAAAATGGAATAGACATCATACACCCAACATTGATTGGGTGACCAAGAACCTGAAACTAGATAGCCCAGGGACCTAGGCTAAAATCAAATACTACTGTTCTAGAAACAAAATAACAACAAAAAGTAGTAATAAAATGACTGCTAGTGACAATTCTGCAATATCCAGGTCTTGCTCAACCATCATCAAAGAAGCTTCCTCCTGCAGCACATAGAAACAAATACAGAGACTCACAGCCAGACATTATGCAGAGAGTGAGAGACCTTGCAATACTCATCCCTAAATAGGTTATCTCCATCAAATACCTCACCCCTGCTTAGAGAACCCCAATGAAGAGGAGGCAGAAAGAGTGTAAGAGCCAGAGGGGATGGAGGACAGGAAGAAAGCAAGGCCTTCTAAATCAACACGATAAAAGCATATATGAATTCACAGATACTGAGGAAACATGCACAGGGCCTGCATGAGATCGCACCAGTTGAGGCCCTAGAGCTGAAAGGAGAAGTAATCACATGTCCCCATTCCTGACTCAGGAGCAATCTCCAAATGACAAATGAAAATCCCTGCAAATGAAAATTTAGTTTCCTCCATAGGAGTCTCTTCACGGTAGCCTGCAAGCTCGGTAGTACATGGCCAATAGAAAACAAACTCTTTGGATGTTTCTTGTCTCATACTGTCATGTTAGGGCTTTTCCTCATTTTTTTAATCTTTATCTTACTTTTAATTCTTTTGTTTTTATTTTATTTTATTTATACATTTTTCTCTCTCTGTACTCTACAGGTCCTTTGTGGATATATTATGGCTTACAGTTTAGATTTTTAAGGGTTTCTTGAGTGAGAGAATGACTGGATCTGTTCTTGTATCTTCTCTTGAACTCTTTTCCTTCTTGTTTTGTTTTTTGTTCAATTCCAATGTGTTAACTTTTGTTTAATCATATCATATTATATTGTATTGTTTTATATTATATTACTATTATATTATTATCACATTGTAGCTTGTTTGTTTTCTAATGAGAGACAGAAAGTGGGTGAATCCTGATGGGAGGAGAAGTGTAATAGAGCTGGGAGGAATAGAGAGAGGAGAAACTGTAATCAAGATATATTATATAAGGAAAAAAATCTATTTTCAATAAAAGGAAAAAAATACATACATACACTAAAAAACCCTAAGAAACACCTGAATAACCCATGATCTTAGGTTACTAATATCACATTAATTAATCTTATTTAGTTATAATAATATCCCCCACTCAGACAGCATTCTAATGGGGTCTGTTTATTGAACATAGTGTGGGGACCTTTACTACCATCTTCTCACACTTTCTCTAAATGAAAAGCTCTCCCCAAAGAAACCCTGCTTAACAATTCACGTGATTAAAAATGTATTAACCTAATGAGTGCTGATAAAGTACATTAAATGATCTGTTCCAAAGAGATGATGAATTAAGCCGCAAAAAGAGTTGACATTAATGATTCACCAAATTTCATATCACTTCTCTAAAAAAATCACTAGACATTAAAGTGATCAAGATGTGACTGCACAGTTTAATAACAAGGCTTTTATGGGGAAAGAGGCAAGATAAGAGTTCAGAGAAAGAACAGAATTGTCAAATTTTTCCTTCAGTTTTCATTTTAGTTATTAAAAATTAAAAGCTCATTTAAATTTTAATTGACTTAATATCCACATTACGTTTAATTGTTTGATTCTCAATGGATAATTATCCTTCAGGATAAATGGGTCTATCTTTATTTCAGCATAATTACAAAGAGCACTAGCTATTTTTGCTTGTATTAGAAGCAATTTACCTCTTGTAAAAATGCTCAAAAAAGAGTCCTGTGGATGATTACAGATCATCTCAGATGGCCTTTGCGTTTAAAAGGAGACCCTATTATGTTGTCTATTATCCTCCATCACAACCTCATAGGCTCTTCATCTAACTTTGAGTAATACTGAGGCTTTGCAATCTCCCTGGCACTACGTAATGGCAGGACTTCAGTGGTTTTCCTCCGAAGTACTTGCTGATGCAAAAGGTTTTCACTGAGAATTTGTCACTTTTGAGCCACTTCTTTCCACGTCAGTTTGCCAAAAGTCAGCTTTCTCTCTCAAGCAAAAATACTCAGTGAAACAGCCCTCGAGGAAAAGCACACAAGTAGGATGTCATTAAGGTGTTTTCAATGTTTGTTTAGGTAAACAGTTCTACTTATGGTGTACAATCTACCAGACTAAAGAAACTATTACTTAGGATACCACTCATATAGGACTTTCTTGTTCATCCATTCAGTCTGCGTCTAATACTTTATACACAAAATACATCCAGAGAGTACTTAGATCCTCCAAACAATTTGCTGTGTTTCACATTACCATTCTAAAATATAAAAATAAATCACAATATACAAGTGTTATTGCTACTTACCTCTGATATTACCTACAATAGAAATCTTTGAAATTGACCACTTTCATTGCCTGGGGACATTAGGCTCCTGATTCTTCAGACTTCGAGGCAGATTCACACCACTGACTCTTCAGAGCACTTCCTGGTCTTCAGCCTCTTACCCAAATTGCATCATTCTTTCTCCTTGTGCTGAGTTTTCCAGCTAAAGAAACCAGTCCCTGGGTTCTACCTCTCCAGTATCCAAGAGACAATGGTGGCATATACAGCTGCCAATAGAGTCAATTAATTTAATTTTATGTAGAATATAAAATTTTGGAATTTCAAAGATTGTTTATTTTGTATATGTTACTTAAAAAATCAGGGTATAGATGCTGTAATTTCAAGAGTATTATTTAGTAAACATGAAATTGACTGTTACTATAATAATATACCTAATGAAACAACAATGAAAAAATTAGCTGTGTTTACAATCTCTGTAATTAAATAATTCATCATGGGCATTTAGAATCCATTCCCAGACAAGCAGGTACTAGACTATGAGAGTATGAGTGTGTGTGTGTGTGTGTGTGTGTGTGTGTGTGTGTGTGTGTGTGTGTTTGTGTGTGTGTGTTTTAAATAATTAAAATTCCCAGATACAGAAATTTAAAAAGACATTTTACATTCTGACAAGGTGAGGGCAACTAAATAATTGATATGGAAAAGAAAACACAGGAAAAGTAATTACTTTTTTCAAAATAAACAAATTGCTCCAATTAAACAGCAATATAAAAAATGTTCAGCTAATCTTTGAGTTGGAAGTAGATAGCACAATTAAGTGATCTAGACCCCAAAGCAAATAGAGTAGATAGAAACTGAAAGCATTTTAATGCAAGGGAAAAAGATATTCAATTGGACTTTAAATTACAGAACGGTTCATTTCTCATAGGATTTTTCCACATTAAACCTCAAAGCGAGTAATAACAGGATGTGGGGCCTCAGAAGGACCAAGCCTAATGACATCAGAAAACCCCCTCTTGCTCCAAATAGCTGAACATTTCAGAGACTGAGAAGGCTAATATTGTATCTACAGTTCATTTCATTATTTTGCTCTATTTGTCTTTATTGACAGAATTTCTGAGATCTTGTCTTTCCAATGATTTTATTACATTAAGAATTTTTGCTAAAAAAAATTCAACTGAATGTGCTGGTTGCAACTGTATTTTGGGGTTTGAAAGCATCAAGGCTTCTTCTAAAGAGTTCATTTTAGCATATGAAAGCAAACTGCAAATCAGAAAAAAACATTCCTCTCTCCCAAAGCTAACCTCTAAATGTAGGTTTTATTTTATTTTTAGAGAAAGTAACAGGCTTAGGCTGAAATTATTAAAATATGTATTAATTGTTTCATATAATATTCTTTGATCACATTATTCCCACCCCTACTTTTCACGGGTCCTCCCATCTTCCTCCCCACCCAATTTAATATTCTCCTCTCTAGATAAATTAATAAATAAGTAGGAAAAACAACAAGAAGCAAATTTCAGGAAGTAAAAGAAAGGTGTGAAGGAAGGAAAGAAAGCAAAAAAGAAAGAGAAGGGAAAATCAATAAGACAAAAGAGAGCTGGGCATGGTGGCACACACTTTTAAACTCAGCACTTGGGAGACAGAGTCAGGTGGACCTCTCTAAGTTTGAGGCCAGTCTCGGGTACATAAAGAGTTCCAGGACAACCAGAGTTATATAATGGAGACAAGCTATTATTTAAAAAAAAAAAAAAAGACAAAAAAAATCAAAACAAAACATTAAAAGCTCATGCACATGCGCGCGCGCGCGCGCACACACACACACACGCCCATGAAGTCAGTTCTATGATGTCCAAATATTCTTGGGCATGGGGCCTGTCCAGGGTGTGATTTCTCCTCTGGAGAAAACTGATTGTTTCCCAAAAAGGATCAATTACAAATGGCTTCTTGGTTAGGGGTGGGACTTTGTGTCCACTTCCCCTTCTCAGTGCGGGGATTTTTGTCTTATAGAACCCGTGCAGGTCTTGTGTGTGCTGCCATAATACCTGTGAATTCATATGTATCATTCGTGTTGTGTCTGGAAGATGCTGTTCCCTTGACGTCATCCATATCCTCTGGCCCTTATGGTCTTTCTGCCTCCTCCACTGCACAGATTCCTGAGCCTTCTTTGGGGTGAGAGGTATGATATAGACATCCCTTTTAGAGCTGAATGTTTCCAAGTGTCTCATTCTGCATGCTGCCAGTTGTGGAGCTCTTTGTTAATTACTATCCACTGCAAGAAGCAGCTTCTCTGATGAGGGTTAAAAGATGCACTGTTCAACAGGGAGTATGTCATTAGGAACAATTTTATTGTTATTGAAAACATATTTTAGTATATTTCTTAGTTTACTACTTGAGTGAGATGATATAACAGAATTTCTTATACTTGAATGTTTTCTATATTCATGGGTATTAAATGATTTCTTAAAATAGAATGTTTAATTTGGAATTTCTTTACACTGTTAGAAAAAAGCTCTGCTGGGTTTCTGGATGAAGATGGACATCTGAGACCATCACCACAGCAACCAAGACTTAAAATAATACTGAGTTAGTCATTGGGAACACGATGTAGGCTGCCTTTAATATTTCTGTTTGCCCTTTGTCCCTGCTAATTTATGTGCAATCTACCTCCAAATTTAGTCTATAAAAATTATCTCCCTCTGAGTTTGTAAAGGTATATAAATATTAATTTTTTTAAAAAAAATTCACGTTTAGCTTTATCCCCATAGAAGCCACCTGGTGGCCTCTGCTGATCATGATAGTTGTCAGCTGTTACTCGAAGTAAAAAGTATTACAGTGAAATGCAACTTGGCACAATGAAAAAAATCCAATTTGGGGAGTCAAAATGAATCTGTGTTCTAACCACAATTTTGCAACATTGACATATTTTCTATTCTTTAGATAAAAATAGGATGGCTTAGGTTTGTTATAGAGAGGAATATATATATATGGATATATATATATATATATGCAGGTCACAGATTAGGTGCTCAACATACAGTGAGTCTCAATATATTCTTTTTTCCCAATATAATATTTTTATTGATTATTTGGGACTTTAACACAAGAAAACATGCACACATATTGGGAAATGATGTGAGGTTCTGCAAAGATGGCTCAGTGAGTACAGGCACTTGCTTCCAAGCCCAGTGACCCGAGTTCAGTATCAGGAACCCACACACCAGAAATAATCTATTCTCAAAAATGTGCGCTTACCCACCCCACACACACTGTGGTACATATGCATCCCTGTACACACAGAGACACAGACGTAGACACATACTTACACAAATGTACACAGACAGATACACACATGCACACATAGAAACACACATACACACACATAGAGAAAATAAGTTAAAAAAGAGTTTCATGAAGCATTTTATTGGCCACTGTGATTCTCCCATATTACGCTCACATATAATTTTTAAGTTTGAGGACTAAAATTCATACACATATGTTTGCATATACCTATGTATGTGTATATATGCATTCATTCCCCTAAATAAATATCTATTTGAATATTATGTGTTAGCAGTATAAACAGTACAATTAAAATAAGCCTGTTTATTGTGCTTTTAAAATGGAAATAATTAAAAACTTTATCTTTGTATATGTCTGTGATATCTTTAAATATTTATTTGAATTAACTAATGAGTGAAAAAGATCATCCTCTTTAAGGTGAGTGATGACTTTGCACATAGCCATAAAAATAAAATAATATTTCTAAGTCCCATTCAATCACTATATATATATATAAAAATATATTTACATTTTTGTTCACAAATCTTTGTTTCTTTTTATTACGTTTCTTGTTTATTTATTTACTCCATTGTTTCACAGTTATTTTTACTTCTTCAATATTTTTTGTTACAAGATTTCGTTTTGAATAATTGGTATGTGGTGCTGATAGTTAAATTTTATTCCTACAGTACTAGGCATTAAATATCCAAATAGTAAAGGAAATATGCTTTCTTTCCTAGACTAAACCAAGAAAGTTGAAAACTCCTAATAAATAAATATAGATTAAATATGGGTAGATAAATAAAGCTAGGTAATTATGAATGTCATATGATTAGCTTTGATGTCAGATTTTCCTATGTTCTTTATTCGTGGTAGGCTACTGTACATTCTTCAATGAAAGCAATCAACCAAAATAGATCACATGAAGAAGCAGATAAAAAGCTTCTGAACAGCAAAAGACTCCATCATTCTAACAAAAGCAGCCTTCTGAGTGGAAAAAAAAACCTTCAAAAATCACCCTTCTGATGGAGGATTACTGTCTAGACCAATGGTTTTCAACCTTCCTAATGCTGAGACTCTTTAATACAGTTCCTCATGTGGTAGTGACCCCGACCATAAAATTATTTTTGTTTCTACTTCATAACTATAATTTTGCTACTGTTAGGAACCATAGTGTAAATATTTGATATTCAGGATATATGATATGAGACCCCTCTAAAAGGATCATTCGACGCCCAGAAGTGTTGTGACCCTGAGAACATTGAGAACCACTGATCTAGACTGTACAAAGAACTGAAAAAAGAAAAAAAAACCTGAACATCAAGAAAACAAATAATACAATTAAAAATGAGGTGTAGAACTAAACAGAGAGTTCTCAAATGATGAAAGAAAAATGACTGGCTGAGAAACACTTTCTAAAAGTGTTCAGCACAGACATCCTGTGCCCCTCCCTCACCCATCGCAGCCCCAGCAGCCAGTCAGCAGGTCAACCATCCCCCTGTGTCAGCACTCCCAGAGGCACAGGTATCACCTGCACTGATTGGAGGAAGAATCAACACCTGTACCGATAACTACATCAACCAAGATGGGTAGATGGCAGCGTAAGAACACATTCAGCAACATAAAGAGCAATATGGCACTTCCAGAACCTAGTAGTTCTACAAGAGCAAGACCTGAGCATCCCAGAGCAGATGAAGCAGAAGAAAACAACCTTAAAAATAACTTTATGAAGATGATAGAGGCCCTTAAAGAGGAAGTGAAAAATTCCCTTAAAGAGGTCGAGGAAAAGTCAAACAAAAAAAATTGGACGAAATCAATAAACACCTTAAAGAAAGCCAAGGAAAAACAATCAAACAGGTGAAGGAAACAGTTCAAGACTTGAAAATTGAAATAGAGGCAATAATCACCAAACAATAGTCCCAGTATTCAAACACATTGAATGTGGGACATTTCACATTCAAACTGTAACAAGTGGGCAGACAGGAAAGAAGATAGGGAAAGAGGAAGTAAAGACAGGAGGGAGGAAAGAAGGAGGGTCGAAGAGACAGGAAGGGAAGGAAAAAGGATGGCGAGTGAAAGGGGAGGAAGGATGGAGGGAGATAAGGTTTGTTCCTTTAGAAAACCTACTATATTTACATTTATAAAACACTTGTTCAGTTGAGATGCTTAAATGACAAAATTTTACCACAAAAATAAAAATATGTAGCATACAAGGTTTTCTGACAACAAAAAGAAATAAGCAAAAACAACTAATCTAATGAATCAGGGTTTAACTTCCTTGGCAGTCTCAAAGTGACAATACAAACAAATATTACACAACAATTTAAGTTGATAAAGTATTACATACCAACAGGGATATTTAATTCAGCAGGTTGTTAGTCACATATTTCCAGTATGTGCAATATGTACAAACTTAAGCTAGATCTTCTGTTATACAAATGTGTTACTTATATAAAGTAATAATCTCAGAAAGGAATTCTTTTTGGCTTTGAAATAATATTATTTCAAAGCTGAAAAGCCTTGAGTATAATGTTATCTAGAAAACACCAGATGGTAAATATATCATGCTATAATGAAATTTGCAAATGAAAAGTGGAGAGAGAGGGAAATAATATTCCCAATGGTTGATATACTGAAATAATTGTTTTCCTAAAGAGACAAAATTAAATCAAGCCTTATGTTAAAACTAAAATTCACCATATTAATACTTCACAAAATAATAATCTGTTGCATTCATACTAAAAATTTAAGCTTAGAATGCAATTTATAGAAATTCAAACAATACTAAGAGTAAATGTTACTTTGAGGAAGACAGAATGAAAATAATTATTTTCTTCTTTCATCTCCACTTTCTATAAAATTCAAACATTTAAAGCTATACTTGGTAATTTTCAGTGTTAAAGTATTTCTTTTTCTTTTTTTCTTGTTGTTCAATCTTTTCTTGTTTCTCTTAAGCAATCGCTATCATTTTAAGTGTTTTGTCCAGTTTTTATCTCCTCTCAAATAGCTACTTCCTACCACAAGTTTAAAAAGTTCAATAGGTTAATAGACTCCTCTTCACAAAACCAAACTCTCTCTGCATGAAACAGTAAGATAATTGAATAGAAAGTTCTCGAAGATTTGCTCCCATTGACTTAATTTAAATGGGTTGTAAAATAGTAACTTTGACAGCTTGTCACATAACATAAGTTAATATCATAATTGTAGATGTAAAACTAAGACATGGAACTTTTAGTTTTAAAAATCACATACAGTTTCTCCCACAATAATATTTCATCAAAGCATTGTAAAAGACTATGAGTATTTCTAGCAGACTTTGGTGAAATATATTCCTTGAATATATCAATAGACATTTGAAAATCTCAATGAATATGTCCTTCAAAGGTTGCTATATAGCCTGATAAAGTGTATTTAATGTGTGGATCACTGATCTTAACTCCTTTTCTCTCTTCTGTCAACCATGGTTTCAATTCTTCCCTGTAGTAATTTTCATAATAATTTTAATGAAAGGTTTGATAAAGGCAAGTCTTGGCTTTGTTAATGTAACACAAGCTAGAGTCATCTAAAAGAAGGGAACCACAATTGAGAAAACATCTCCATAAAATCCAGCAAAAGGGCATTGTTTTAAATCATAGTTAATGGGAGAGGGCCTAGCTCAAGGTGCGTGGTGCTATCTGTGGGCTAGTGGTCCTGGGTTCTATAAGAAAGCAGGCTGAGCAAACCGTAGGGAGCAAGCAAGTAAGGAGCACCCCTCCATGGCCGCTACATCAGATCCTGCCTCCAGGTTCCCGTCTTGACTTCCTTTGATGTTGAAGAGTGATATGGAATTGTAAGCCAAATAAACCCTTTCTTCCCCAACTTGCCTTTCAGTCTGATGTTTCATCACAGCAACAGAAACTCTAACCATGACAATGCACAGGCTGAAATTATACACTTACATACATTCTTTCGTCATATCACCTACCTGAAAGAATTTACTTGTTATTTTTAAACTTTTAATAAATTTGTACTGTGATAATAAATTTAATTTCTTTAATACTCACTTACCTCACAGTACAATATATGAATTTACTAAGATTTTATTCACTTCATCTTAAACAAATTTGCCTTCAATTTAAGGAGCTTCACCCACTGAGGAGTACAAGTGTTATGTTTAGAGTATCTCAGTGCTTTCAATACTTTTAAAAACCCTTGTACTGGACAAGAAGGAAGCCTATGTTTTTCTATGCTGTTTAGGTCCTGAGGAGGATGGTAGACTTCAAGGAAAACATTCTCATATATACTCAGACCTATGAGATATATCTTTGTAATTACAGGTCAAATTAAGCTTTTGTGCCAACATTATGATCTGTAAGCCTCATTCATCTGTAGCCTAACAGCTATTGACTTTATCTAGACAGATGAGCTGTTGTGTTCTCCTCTTCCCCTAAACATTAAAGGAGTTCCTTGCTCTCCAAGAACATGAGGAATCTTAGTAATATAGTCTTGACCTTTCCCAGGGATCACAGACCTCAGTTAAACAAGAGAAGCATTGCAGAAGTGATGTGCTACTGAGGTATTTTTTTTGTCAACTTGACACAAGCTGAAATGAGGGAATGTCAGTTGGAAAACTGCCTCCATGAGAATGGAGTGTAGGCAAGTCTGTGGGGAATTTTATTGATTGGCATGGGAGGGCCAAGACAACTTTTGGCAGTGTGGTGACTAGGCAGATGGACCTGGATTGTCTAAGCAAACAAATTCAGCAAGCCAGCGCAAAGCCTTCTTCCATGTCCTTTGCTTCAGTTTCTGTCTCTGTGTTCCTGTCTTGATTTCCTTATTTGACTTGCTTTCATGATGAACAGTAAGTTATAAGATGAAAAACAAAACACCACCACTAAAACACCAACTTTTCTTTCCAAGTTGCTTTTGGTCATGGTCTTTATCACAGTCATAGAAAGCAAACTAGGACACATGCTTGGCAGGGCTAGTGTTTTTCAAAAAATCTCAAATCAACATGAAATTGTGTCATTTTTCCTATATTAGGCAATCTGCCTTACCACTCTATTATCATACATCTCCACTTCCTTTCTCCATAAGCTTGGCAACATCCATCTAGCAACTCTGGTTGGTGATACCTAGCTGAGACCCAAGTGTAAAAATGACATGAGTGGGTTAGAGAGTTATCAAGTGCCACTCAAACATCTGTCTTTTCAGTTGGGATATCTAAAATCAAGATTATCACCTGAATATCTGAAACAATTGGGTATGAATTGAACTTGATATAGAAAATGAAAGTTGTTTCGATTTTTGCCTCTTGGGACTCCTATGCTCACTTTCATTTTCATATGCAGCATTTCACTGCCTGCATAAAGTAGTTAGTAAAAATTGGCTCTTTTAGAGTTGGGTATGTACTTCCTTCTTAACATTTAGAAATCGTTGATACTTTGAGGTATTATAGAGTCCTAGCCTTTAATTTGGTTAAAAGAATTCAAAATTCAATATAACTTCTAGAGGCTGGGAAAATGAAATAACAGTCATAAAAATGATTGGCATGCATAATAGTGAAGAAACGGAACCAATATAAAAACATTCAAAAATGTAAGATTGGACTGGTAATAACATTAAACTAAGGGGCATAGTTAATGGAGGCTCATTCAGAAAGAAAGTGGATTATCTCAGGGTTTCAGAGTTCTTATTAAACAAACACATCTTCTATCCTTTTTTTAAGGAGGAACATGTAAATCACAATAATAAGAATGTTACTGATTATCTTGTATTCTTAAAACACAAATTTTATTGAAACAGAAGTCTGTCCTAGAGTTTCTATAGATATAATGTTCATGTAGTCATAAAACACCACTAATCAGAATAAAAATTAGTTTAACAACTGTGGGTTCATCATGATTGTCAGTTTGATGAGAGTCGCAGTAACCTAGGAGATACACCTTTGGGAATGTATGTGAGAGCGCTTCTCAAGAGGACTGAGTAGATGATGACCTGCCCTCAAACTGAGCATCCAAAGGGCATCCCTAATGTAAAGACATTTGAAAAAAGGAAAGTGTTAACTGCTGTCCTTGCTTCTTCCTGAGTTTGTCTACTGCTACTGGCTTTGCCCACCTCTACTGAGCCAGGACTCCAGATTCTTTTGCTTTCTCATCTGCAGTGAATAGCAGCAACTCCCCAGGCATCTTCTAGGCTTACAGTGTCAGATTCAGACTGATGAAGAATCCAGCTTTGTTGGCTGAGCAACCACCAGGCTCTCTGCCACACCAGCATGTAGATAGTCATTGTAGAACTGCTCAACCTATGTAACACAATTAATAAAAAAATTTTATAGCATATATACATTATGTTAGTTATTTTCCTCTAGAAAAATCCTGCTTAATCCAACTATTCTACCAAACAACCATTTACTTAATGTAATTCATATTTAACATCAATACTACTTATAATTGCTATATTTATACCAAAAGAACCCACAACCATCACAATTCGACATAAGCCCTGCATAAAATGTCAATGAGTTCATGAATAAGTATCCATAAGGAGACCTGTAGAAATCATTACAGGAATATAAGCAGCAAAGTGGGTTAAGACTTGTTTGGTACTTTTGCGTTCGATGCACTGTTGTAATCTGTCATATATAATTCTCAAAAATGTTTTAATTATTAAAATGTCCATTTAAAGATCCAGATTAAATCAGACATGGTGAGTCATACCTAAGTTTAACACTCAGGAAGCTGAGGCAGGAGAATTGCAAAGGAGGTCAAAGTTCACCTGACTTGAGAAGCCAGTTATCTGTTAATGTGAGCTACATATCAAGACCATCTCTAATAATAATAATAACAACCAAACAGCATGCTTAACATAAGATCTAGTGCTGTGGATATCGCTCTATATAAATAAAACACTGACGGCCAGTGACCAGACAGGAAGTATAGGCGGGACAAGGAGAGAGGAGAATTGGGGAAACAGGAAGAAGGGGGGAGAGACACTGCAGCCACTGCCAGGACAAGCAACATGTAAAGCCGCTGGTAAGCCACCAGCCACGTGGCAAGGTATAGATTTATAGAAATGGGTTAATTTAAGATATAAGAACAGTTAGCAAGAAGCCTGCCATGGCCATACAGTTTATAAGTGATATAAGCGTCTGAGTAATTACTTTATATGTGGATTGTGGGACTGCAGGGCTTGGTGGAACCTGGAGAGAAGCCCTCCAGCAACAATCTAGAATAACTAATTAGCAAGGATCATGAAATTAAAAGTTGTGTGGCTTGTAAATGAGGGGACCTGTTCAATTCTGGACTCATCCATGTTCCTTCTCCACTTTCTGCCTGATGATCTTATCTAAACTAAAGAGAGAATTTATTCTCATGATAGTTTTGCATTCAAATAGTCTAGCCACCTCTTTTAAGTCGTCGAGTTTGATATGTAACTAAAATAATGATGGTCACTCTATCATAGCATCACTCAGTTTTTCCCAGGTTCATTTTTAACGAATCAGATTAATTTGTTCAGAGACATTTTATTAAAAAAAAATCCTTTTCCATTATAGACTTGATATAATCTGAGAATTTTCATAGTTACTAGCTGCAATTTCCCTCCTCTAACCCAACCTTTTATATGGTTTATAACCATCTTCTGCACCAGTAAAAACTATAATCATTTAATGCATACATGCTTCACACCTAGTTCTTATACCAGGTTTATGGTATAATGCTGGATCTTATTAAGAGACTTTAGACATTCTAGTTCTTTGAAATAAGTGACTTTAATATAAAAAAGCTGTTGATCCATGGACAGAGTGTTGCATGCCTATGATGCCAGTGCTTAAGAAGCTGAGGCAGGAAGGTTGTGAATTAGACATCAGCCTGAGGTGTGTAGTGAGACCCTCTCTCACAAACCAAAGTCCTGAAACAACTGTTAAATTACAAAATTGTTAAATAGTTTAAAAATCAAAATATAAGTGTTTTGCTGCCACAGGTTGAGGGGTGAGGGGAGGAGGGCATCTTTCCTTCACCATGCCACCACATGGCAGAGAGAGGGGCATGACCTGCTCATCCATTCTCATGTGCTCAGGGCCTGCCCATGCATGCCCCTGAGAACAGGGTCAGCTTTATTTTGCTGGCTAGATGAGGTCTAGGACCCTATTCCCTGAGTGCTTCAGTGGGTGAGGGGCAGGACCAGTTCTCCTAGTGTTGCAGCCAGTGAGGGTGTGGAGCCAACTCTGCATAGTGTATCCTCTGGGCCTTCGGTGGTTTCAGGAGCCTCAGACATCAACACAGAAAGGCTGCATCCAGGACATGAACCTAGACATGGGCACCAGCAGACATTACCATGGTCCTGGATGGTAATCAAGCCACCCACTTCAGCCTGTTCCTCATCACTTTCACCCCTTCAGATATGCTTATGTCCATAGGAAATGAATCTCTCTCTCCCTCTCTTCCCCCTGCATGTGGATCTCTTTGCCCCACTCAGTCTGTTCAGTCCATCATCTACAATATATTTTTAAAATATTGATATTTATAAAAACTTAGGTGAAATGTAAAATAAACTATAATGCATGAAATAAACCTGTGTGTACACCTAGCTAGTTTGTTAGTAAGATATCCTCACGTACTTAATTTTTGTCAGGAGAGTATTCAAAATCTCTCAGGAATGTTCTATAATATAGTAGTATTAACTATAGTTTGCACAGTATACAATAAATCTCTGGAAATTAGTTCACTTATTTTGGTGGATATTTAAAATCATTTTGCCAACATATTTTTATCTGCATTCTTACCCTAAACCCTGATAGTCACTGTTCTATTCTCTATAGGTTTATATTTGATAGATCCATATATAACCAAAGTTAGGTAATATTATTTGTCTTTCTGATCTTGTATCAGGGTTCTCTAGAGAAATAGAGCCAATATAATGCATAATTGTGAGCAGGAATATATTTGATTGGCTTGGGTCTCTGAGGGAGTTGAAGATTAGTTAGTTATAGTTGAAGATTAATTAGGATAGAAAGTGAATTAGATATAGTATGATAGATAATGGAATTATTTTCTCTGAATTTGTCAAATACAAATGAACTAGACATTGTTTAGGTATTTATTACTTGTATATATTGTATCCAAGATAGATAGTCAAGAAAATGAGATAAAAGCTGGAACAAGAGGAATCAATAATGCATCGAATCCCAAAGCTGAAAGTCTCAAATGTTCTTGAAGGTCATCTGATTCATGACCACAGCTCAAAGTTAGAAGAAACTAGTATCAGGAGCAAAAGAAAAGCATCTGGTCAAAAAGTCTCAAGCTTTCATACTAGCAACCTGTCCCCTTTTGGTTCCTTCATGGCCTATGAGACGATATGTGGATAGCACAAATGTTTCCCCCCTCAGTGTACTGACCCCCTGATAATTTAGGTATACAAAATTCTTAAATTTCATTTTTCCAAATACCCAGAAATAAGTTTGGTTATATATCATTAACTATTTAGGAAATTATATTATTGAGGAAACTCCATACTGTTTTCCAGAAAGGCCCTACTAAATTGCATTATTTTTCCGGTAACAGTACCTCAGAATTCCCTTAAATTCATTTCTTTATCAACACTTATCTTCTGTTTTCTTAGTTATTGTGAAGTAACAGCTCATGAATTTGGCCTAGTTTCGCCTAATAATTAGTGGTATTGAGTATTTTTCTTATATACCTAATAGTCACTTCTATGCCTTAAAAAAAAAAAAAAAAAAAGTCCACACAGGTCATTTTGCACTTTGAGCTGGTTTGTTTTCCAGCTATTTGATTATTTGTCTTCATTGTACATTTGAAACACTGACCTCTGCCTGTTACATGATTTGGAAATGTGTTCCCTTATTCTACAAATTGCCATTGCAATGCAGCTTGTTTTCTTTTCAATGCAGATGTTTTTTAGCTTGATACACCCCATTGGTCTACTTTGGGTTTTGTTGCCTCTTCATTCTTCATTGTGTTTTCGTTGCTTCTTCATTCATTTTTGCTGCTTCTTCATTCTTCATTGTGTTCTGGTAAAAATCTGCTTTTTAAAAAAATTTTTTTTCACCTATAGAATTTTTGGCTATAATTAGTGAACCAAAATTCAATAGTGTTATGCTGTAAATGTCTTTCTGTATGCTGTGAATATGTGTTGCTCTGATTGGTTGATAAATAAAGTCATCTGGCCTATGGTAAGGCAGTTTAGAGGCAGGTGGGAAATCCAAACAGAGAGATAGGAAGAGAAAGGAAAGCAGAGGAGACACTGCCAGCCACCACCATGAGAAGCAAGATGTAAAAGTACCAGTAAGCCACAAGCCACGTGGCTAAGTATAGATTTCTAGAAATGGGTTAATTTAAGATATAAGAACTAGCTAGCAATAAGCTCGCCATGGCCATAGTTTAAAAAATAATATAAGCATGTGCGTGTTTATTTGGATCCAAGTGGCTGTGGGACTGGCGGGTGAGAGAGATTTGTTCTGACTCTGGGCCAGGTGGTTCACAAGAAAACTTCAGCTACAAATGGCACCCAATGTGGGGCCATTCAGATAAGATAACCCCTGAACTATTTACACGTGTGTAAAAATATACATAGACTTAAAAGAAAGAGGAAAAGGAGGATAGACAGTCATATAATGAAATAGATAGTTTTAAAAAATAGTCTTTAAAGAGAAAGTAAAAGTAACATAAAAAATACGCTATGTAAAGATGCATATCACACAGAGAGTCTGGATTATGTTGTCTTTAGGATTTTTAACTACAGAGAGACATTTGATTGTAAAAACTGCTGAGTTAAATCAACATGCATATTTTAAAGATATCTTAATTTCAAAATTTATGTCTAAGGATATGTTGCTTTGGAAAAAAGGTTTTGCTTTTGTTTCCACAGAAGATGAGAACCTGTGGATTGCTTTCAGGCTAGTATGGTTTGACCAGCCAAGATCCCCTGAAAGGTCTCCTATGACACAATAGCCCAGATAATCCAACATCCAGAACGGCTTCAAAGCAATTGGCTCAGACAATGCAGCCTCATAGACTATTCCAGTCAGGACTTAACTATAATTCTTAATGTTCTCAGGATCCCCATAAGAATACAGTGCCCTCTATCAGGAAGAAGTAGCCTAGAAAACTATGTCCACATTCCCCCAAAATGGATTATGGACGTTTGTCTTTGTTTAGGTTGTTGATTACAAATTGCTATTGGTCATAGTCAATATTCTTCTAAAAAGGGGAATATGATATATAGATATAATATGATGAAATGGTAGATTATTGAATATACTTTTAAAGAACAACTTGTTTAAAAATGTTTTACAATGCTATGATTTTAGTTTATTGATACAAATTTAGAGTTGATTTTGTTTATATATATATATATATATATATATATATATATACTCTTGTTTAAGGTATTATGTTTATGTAACTCATTTAAATTGTAATGGATAATTAAGAAATACAGATTAATAATTAGTCATCCATGATTATCAAACATATAGTCATGTTCATTAAGTTTTCTAGGTATACATAGATATAATTCAATTAGGTAGATGATCTTCAAACACTTCAAAGACCTACAGAATATGGCATTGAAAATGTTTTAAAAACTTAGACTTTCCTAGACAATGAGACACGTCTGCTCCTGGCAGCACAGATTTACTTCAGAAAGAAAGATGGGCATTAAAGACACTCCATATGGAGTTTATCTTCTTCTTCGCAAAAATAGCCATTTGGACAAGAAACTGTTCTTGCCTAGACTGCTTGAAAAAAATGCTGTATCGGCTGGACATGCAGGACCCACAGGAAGGTGACCACTGAACTTTGCAAGGTCAGATAGTCCTTCAGGTTCCTGCTTCACAGAGGAAACTGCTAGACACTCTACAGTACATAGAGAGAAGCAACTGAGAGACTCTAAGCCTATAGGCTAAAGATGGATGCCCTAACATTGCAGAGAAACTCTGGGTTACTGTCCAGGCAACCAGCTGTCTCTGTCATTTCCAGAATTTTTGCAAGTTGCTTACAATGTACTTTCTGTTTACTTAGATAATATTGTATCCTTCTGAGGTCCTTGATGTAGTTGAGGATGAGATAGTTATAATTTTCCTTAGTTATGATAAAAGATAAGTTAGATTTGAAAACTTAGACTCACAAATATAGGATAAATAGGATATTTCCTTTGAATTTGCCAAATATAAAGACTAGATATTGTAACTGTAATTCTTGCTTGATAACTGCTTTGTTATATATAATTTTACCATGTTAAAGTTAAAATTTTCCTTTTTAATTAAACAGAAAAGGAGAAATCCTGTGGAATAATGCTTTTGTACACTGGTTCAATAAAATGCTGATTGGCCAGTAGCCAGGCACAAAGTATAGGTGAGATAAGCAGACAATGAGAATTCTGGGAAGAAGAAGGCTGAGTCAGGAGATGCCAGTCCACTGTTCAGGGAGCAGAATGTAATGGCCACATATAGACTAACAGAACACATGGCGACATATAGACTAACAGAAATGGGCTGAGTTTAAGTGTAAGAGCTAATCGGTAGTAAGCCTGAGCTAATGACTAAAAAGTTTTAACTAATATAAGCCTCTGTGTGTTTACTTGGGTTTGAGCAGCTGTGAACCAGGCAGGACACAGGAAAACTTTCAGCTATAGTGTTAACTAAATCTCCTTTTTTCCCCTTTCTGATATTGATTTTAAGTTATTCATTAAGGTTGTTACTTCAGTGTATATGGTATTTCTAGAAACTTAGGTTTGATCTTTTTCTCAGGTTTTTGCTGTAAATTCTTTCCTTCAAGTTATGAACATTATTTCTTTATGGGTTACATTCCCTCAACCTGTCTAATTATTTAGACATGTAAGTCCATACCACAGAAACTTCCTGATCAATATTTTCCTGGTAGCCTATTTTTATATATTCAAGATTCTTAAAAATACATTTTTTGATATCATGTTTTTTTGGCTGAAGTCAAGGTATGAGAAATTTGCATTTATACCTCTAGAATTCAATTCAACATCTTCACAAAGTGACATTTAAAGAAAAGTTTCACACTGCAGTCCAAATAAAATTGTTAAAATGTTATGTTGGATGGTTGCAGGAGGTGGGGTGGGAATCATACTATGTGCCAACCAAGGTAAAGAGTATTTTGAAAGTTGCAGGCTCCAGTACATCAGATCCCTAGAAAGTTCTTTGGCTGAAATAAGATGCTTGGGTCTGGAGATACCTGGCTGGTAACCATAAGAAAACTAAATCTTGGATCCTCTACTTCATTTTGCCTCTCCTTTGTCTTGAAACTGTGAGTCAAATTCCTGCTAAACTCTGCTTGTAGGGTTGTCAGTCATTCAATAAATATCTGTCTAAAAACATGATACAAAGTTGTTTAACCCTAAATTTACTAGTCTATCTCATCTGCCTTTAAAAGTGAAGACACAAAGTCAAGACTAACTGGAGGATTTTAGTATTATCTTTTTCAAATGTTTAGTACAATAACAAGGAACTTTAAGGGGCGTTCTAACCATGACAAGTCTCTAATCATTGCCCTAAACTTGAAATTATATTGGATCCTAGGATTGGTGGAACCTTACAGATGGATCGCCTCATGAAGGAATGATCTTCCTAAGTAGAAACAATTACCCCATAGTAGAAATTGAATCTGATTGTCCCCTCAAGCCATGAGGACATCTGTCGCAACCACTTCATACAGCCAAGATGGAAATAATGATCAACTAGACTACAGTTTAGTCAAAACTTCCTAATTATGTATACCTCCCCCATCTGTGTCCTATTTCTACCTCTATTTAAACCCAAAACTCAAAGGAGTAACCAAAGTTTGGCTGAGACACTTACTCCAATATGACATTCTGATTAAAATTATTTTTTATAACTTTATTTATTTTTGTTTATAGACAGTAGCTGGACCTGATTGATATGAATCTCTACCTGGAACTCTGGCCCAGGGCTCTGGTTATACTTGGAGAAAACTTACATTTTGTTTTGTCTTGTCTTGTTAATAAACATGTGTGATAATTAACCTAAAAACTTAAGATAGTGTAAGGCCTATGATAAATATAAGTGGCACCATCCCATGCCTCAGATGTCCAGATGAATTAAATGGGAAGGAGAAAAGTCTGTTAACACAGGTATGCACTCATATTCTTCCCTATCTGCCATGGGATGAGCAACTTGTGTTACCTGGTCCTATCGCCATGATGCTGGCCTCAGTGGGTACATAAGGAAAAGAGTAAGTACCATAGACTGAACTTTGTCAAACTGTGTTCCTCAGATGATGTTCACACAAATAGAAAGCTGGCTAACAATGCATGTATGAAGAACCACAGACTCTAAGAGATTTTATCATAAAGAACAAACCGTGACTTCTGAGCATTTTCTTCAAAGCTATTTTGTTCCAGGAAATCACAAAATAGTGAACTCATAATTATTTCTTAGACTCTGATATTTTGCCTGGAATCAGTTGTTTATTGCCATATGTCTATATGTACTACCAGTTTTGTAACTGGAAACAGAGAGATCATTTCAATGGTCTTCCCATTCTCCCTATTTTACCCTCTCCAAATCTTGACTTTTAATTCTTCTGTTTTGAATACAATTTTTTTTTTGAGACAGGGTTTCTCTGTATAGCTTTGGAGCCTGTCCTAGAATTCACTCTGTAGTCTAGGCTGGCCTTGAACTCACAGAGATCTGCCTGCCTCTACCTCCCGAATGCTGAGATTAAAGGTGTGCACCACCACCACCAGGCTTTTTTCTTCTTTTCTTTTTGGTTGAATAAAATTACTGACATGAGTCTGTCTTTGTTTTAAACATTTCTCCAATGTGTTATATATATATATATATATTTATCCAGTTTTGCAGTCATAGTCTGTGAACCATCTATAATAGAGCTAATAGAGCACCAATCAGACTCATCGTTATTATACACTCAGGAAACCATGCTTTATGTACTTCACATATCAATAGAAATGTTTTCTTATATTTAAGGTTTTTATTATGCCTTGGTTATTTTTATATTAACTGGGAGCTTAAGGGTCACAGAGAGTATTTTTCCCACTGAAAATAATGGAAATATGATGTTTCCAGTTACTATTTTACTACAAAATAATTGATTTTCAGTATTTTCAATAGACTAATCATGGTATGTAAGGGGTATACAGTTTATTAACTTAGTCATCTCTGTCCATAATCTCAGATTGTTTGTTTGTATGTTTTGCTGTTGTCCTTGCTGTTTGTTTTGTTTTATGTCTTTTTGGTCTATGGAGTGACATTCATGTGTAATACATCATTGTGTGGGACGGGGAGGGAGTGGGCAGGGAAGAAATGGTTCTTTTCCTGAAAGGAAGGAACAGTGTTCTTATAGAATTCTTTGCTCTGCTTTAAGAAATGCCTTTCTAGACAGACTTATTTGTGCTTGCTTCTTACTGTTCTGGTATTCATGATTAGCACCATACTGGGATCAGTTTTATGTTACCGTCTCATTTTCTCTAAAATATCTTCATCATTTGCAATTGTAACTTCAGAGATAATTTCATAGTCATTGGTGGATTTGGCATTTTTTCCATGCAGAGACTTTTTTACTCTGTGCAAAACATCAGAAGAAAGAAGTTTCATGCTGCCCGGGATGGTAGAGGGGGTTTTTACAGACTCAATTTCCAAAGATGCCTACATTAGCTTTTTGGGAAAATATTTATTGGAGTCCTAATTATGTCTCTTTTGGTGGGTCTGAGGTTTGAATTCCTTCATTTGTGAATGTCAAGCTCCTTGACATAGAGGGAGTATGTCTGGATATCTCGAATATCAAGGCTACCATCCTACCACATATCAGTACTATGATACTGGATTTTAACACCAAATTGTTGTTTTAATGCATGTTAATTTTCTCCATTCCTCTATCATGCACATGTAAAATAATTTTTAAGTTCCACATCTTTACAATGGGAAGCATTTGTATATTAATCTGGATCAAATGTATTTCTATACATGAATAATATTTGAATTAATTTTTTTATTTGAAGCGACTCAACCTATAACTATCTCTGTGCCTTTTCTTTGTAATGAATTGATTACACCTGATTTTCCTTTCTTTCTCCTTCCTTTTGTATGGCTACTACAACAATAGTAAGCCTCTTCTCGGGCAGAGCATAGTTATAGAGTGCCACCAAATCAAAGCAAAACTGTGGTGGAGTATACTTTGGTTCACAAATATGAACCTCTCCGCAAAGTTATGGAGTATTAATTTAAGATGTGTCACATTCATTTATGCTGTGGAATATTTGTTTAATGATGCAAGGATATGTTGCATTCTTTTAAGTTGCTTTTGTTTAATTCTGGAAAGATGTGTTACTGGGCCTGTCTAAAACACCTGGTTGGTCTAATAAAGAGCTGAACAGTCTATAGCTAGGCAGGAGAATGGATGGGCAGTGCTGCCAAGCAGAGAGAATAGGAGGAGAAATCTAGGCTCAAAAGAAGAGAAAAGAGGGAAGAGTGAGAAAAGGAGAAGGAGAGGAGGACGACAAGGGCCAGCCACCCAGCCAAACCAGCCAAGGAGTAAGAAGGGGAAAACAACATATATATAATAAAGAAAGGTTTAAAAAAAAAAAAAAAGCCCGGAGGAAAACTGTAGTTAAGGAGAAATGGGATAATGTAAGTTAGAAATGCTGGCTAGAAATAAGCCAAGCAAAGGCCAGGCATTCCTAAGTAAGATTAAGTCTCCATGTATTTAGTTGGAAGCTGGGTGGCATGCCCCCAAACAGTAAAAAAAAGACAACAACAACAACAAAAAAAAAAAACCAACTACATCTTAGCTCAGTTTATGATAAGAGAAACATGTTCTCTGGTGTAGTCAATATGACATGTTATCCAATAAGTAATATATAATACAGTTTTAAGGTTTGGATTGGAATCTATTTTTTTCTGACTTCAGAAAACAAAAGACTATATTGCAGACAGAATAAAGCAGGGAGTAAACTGAAAAAACTAGATACCACAGCTGCCAACACAGAGAATTTACAGCGGTTTTACAACTTCCAACAGCTGTGTCATCATGATAACTGCATCTCCCGTGGCTGGGGCACGGAAGAAGAAAGAGGATGCTAGCTTTTAATAGTCCTACAGTGGAATCCTCAAGTGGAAATGCAGCCTCAGTGGAACGGCAACCACAACAGGTAGAAGATTTTTATAAGATCCAGTACAAGAATGAAAGAAAAAAAAACTGGCATGTGTGTTCTTTTTGTTTTGTTTTGTTTTGTTTTGGCTTGGCTTGGTTTTCTTTTGTTTTGGGCATATGTTATCCCATAGTTTTGGAACATTCTGGAGGAAAAAACTGTTTACAGTAGCAAATCAAAATACCATGCAAAGATCTGGGAGAAATTACTATAACAACTTATATATAAGCACTAAAATACAAAAGTGTGTCTTAAAAAAAAGCACATGACATTGCTTGAACTACAGTTTTACATCGTGATTTATTATATTATTTATACTTCAAAGAATAACATGTACAAACTTAAAATACCTGATCTTGGTCAGATTTTAATTTTAGAAGAAAATGTTCTATTAAGTATTGTAGTTTACAACTTCCTAATATTCAAAAACTTTGCTGAAAAATATCAGTAGTGATATTTATACATGCATTTTTAATATTTTATCCTAATATAATATCTCTCAACATTTGAAAGGCCCAAATAACTCAGAGGACACATGACTCCCCAATGAACAATATTTTGGCTGCAGCAAAGGCATCTGAAGTACAAGAGAGATATGGACTTTAGCGTAGTTGAGCACCAAAAGTTAATATGGTTTAGGTTGCATGTTGCTGCTATACCTTATCACACAGTCACTAGTAGATTTTAGAGTAATACCAAAGAAAAAATATTCTTCTGCTTTCATCTTCATAGGGTTGGGACAGATAGTTTCTTCATATATTTCAACCCAACAATAAATTTCAAAGGCTCAATGTGTCAGATTCATATCCAGCTCTCTCCTATTTTGTCAGACATTAGAGTTTTGAAACCGTCAGATAATTACTCTTGGGGTTTGCTGCCTAAAAGTACTTGTTTTGACTTAATATTCATTACTGGTGTTCATATACAAGTGTTTTGCCATTGTCTTTAAATTAATTAATGACAATTTTTTAATTTTTTGTTTTTAATATAGTAAATATCATAAGACGTAATCTACATATATAAAAGGCTTTTGAAAACAACAATAATGTTTAAAACTATGAGGATTTCATGACATAAAATATTTAATGACTCATATTCTAACATATTGTCTAGAATGTAGAGAAAAATATCAGTATATTGTTTAACTCTCAACAATAATTCTTTTTTAAAATTTTTATTGATTCTTTACGGATTTTACATCATGCATCCCAATCCTACTCATTTCCCTATCCCCTTACCTCTGCCCTCGTGACCAGCCTTCAAAAACAAAACAAAATTTAAAACTATAACAAAAATAACAAAAAAAAAAAAAAAAAAAAAAAAAACCCTCATTGTGGAAGCTGTAGTGTTGCCCGGTGAGTCACATCATATACCCTTAGTGCATACATCTTTACTTGTAAGTGTTCATTGCAATGTATGATTGGTCTCACTCAAGGCATTTTGGCTTCTGCTACACTATGGACACTGGGCTCTCACTGGGACTCCTCTTGGATATCCTGTTGTTGTTCTGTGTCTTGGAAATTCTGTAGTTTGGTATCTACAGACCCAGCCCCTTCACATACTCCGGCAATTCATAGATGAGATGGATGTTGGGGTGGGCTAACTCATAGACCTGGCTCAGGGCCTCAGTGAAAACTGGGTTGGTCAGCCTATCTGCCTTCCCTCATCATGAACACTAGGGCAATCTCTCCAGCACTGCCACGGCTAGCTGACCCAATGCAATAGGCAGCAAGGAGCAGGGCCATTTCTCTTGCTCTAGCCCTTAGGTATGGATCTTTTGCCCTCAGACCACCAGGGCCAGCTTCACTGGTTTTCTCAGGCAAAACCAAATTGCTGCAGTTGTTGAGGGACAGAGGCCCTCATGCCTCCAAGGCCCACTCTCCCACTTGGCAAGGCATGGGGGAAGACGTATTTCCACCACCCATGCCTCCACATGGCATACGAGGAAGAGGGCAGGCGCCACTCTCCTGCTCTCACATCCACAATACCAACTCACCTGTATCCCCACCAACAGGGTCAGCTTTAGCCTGCTCCCTAGTCGAGGTGCTGGGCCTGCTCTTCCCCATGCTACATACAACAAGGGAGGGGCAGGACCAGATCTCCCCCTCTCATGACCCTAGAGCCAGCTCTCCTATCCGTCACAGGCCACGGGTGGCAAGGCACGGGGTGGAGGCTTCTTTCCCTCATCCATGCCACCACATGACAAGGACATGGGGTCAGCTCTCCTGCTCTCCGGGGTGGCTCACGTCTGCCCCCACCAAGAGGGGCAGCTCTACTGTGTTGCACAGGTGAGGTGCAGTGCCAATTCGCCCACTCTCATGACCCCAAGGCCAGCTCTCCCACCGGCCACAGGCAGTGAGGCAATCGGGGGAGGCCTTTTCACCCTCACCCACTCCATGATATGGCAGGTGAGGGATGGGGCCAGATCACCCATGAACTTTTGTGGGGGCGAATGACCTGTGCTGCCTTTAAGAGGGTCATCTCTACTGTGCTATCAGGGTGAGGTGCAGGGTCTGTGCTCTGGAGCGCTGCAGCCAGAGAGGGGCAGAGCAAACTGTGTAGCTCTATCCTCACTGCATTTGGTAGCAACAGGAGCGTCATGGACCTCACTACAGAGTGTGGCTGCTGTAGGGCCGTGATCTCAGGTATGCCCCCTACTCCCAGCCCCAGCAGCAGCCCAGGCCAAGGCAACACCACGGCCCCAGGTTGGCAATGCAGGCCACTCAGGTCTGTATTGGTCTGGCGGTGATGCAGCCCTCTAACAGCAACATGGCCTCAGGTAGCGGTGCAGATCCTGGACCTCCCTGTGGCCTTTGGTGACAACCTGGGCCACCACGGACATGGTTTTATTGCAGCCTGAGTCTATGTTGAGGTCCTTAGTTGGCAACCCAGACCTCAATCATCTGCTCTGTCTTCTATGGTAACCTGAACAATGGGCATCAACAGACACCAACCACAGTTGGGCCACAGACCCAGACATGGCCCTCGGCCACAGTTTGGGTCCTGAAGACACCATGGCCTCGGGAGGCAGCTCAGACCTCCCAGGTCTACATGGTCCTGGTGGCAGTTTAACCGTCAAAGACCAACAGTGCTTCATGGCTTGGCCCAGACCGTATATCTCTGCTCTGCCCTCAGTCACAATGGGAGCCATGGACATCAATTCAGAACCAGGACACAGCAGGGCCATGGAATCAGACATGGCCCCTGGCAGCAGTCCTGGGTGGCAGCTCAGACCTCCTGAATCAGCATGGCCCCATAGTGCTGAGTGGCAGTGCGGGCCTTTTAGATAGGCATGGCCCCTGTGGGGGCACATCCCTCAGACACCAACCTGGTCAGAAATGGTGGCCAAGACTCCGGGTCCGTAGAGCCCTCAGTGGTAACAGGAGCCACGAACATCAACACAGACCCTCATAGTTGCATCAGAGCCACAGACAGCCCAGGAACTGCCTTCACCATGGACTGGGTAGCAAACAGGCCATCCTTGTCAGCCTACACCTCGCCATCCTCCAGATCCACCTCTTTCTCCAGTGTATGAATCTTTCTGCCTCTCTCACACACACCTTTTCCTCTTTCTGTACTCACTCAGTGGTTGATTGTGGCCACCACTGCCTGGCTCTGTGGCTAACTAGTGGCTGGTTTTGCCCTCTGACCTTCAGGTAAGCTTTATTTATTAGAGCATACACAAAATATCACCACATCAATTCTTTGCCTTTAAGATTCAAGTGGGTTTTTCCCCCAATGTAATATTTTTATTGATTATTTGTGAATTTCACATCATGTACCCCATCACACTCATGTAGCTAGAGTTTTCCTGCCTTGCCCACAGTCAGGACAAATCTCTGTCACCTGCCAGTCCCACAGCCGCTTAGACCCAACCAAGTAAACACAGAGACTTATATTGCTTACAAACTGTATGGCCATGGCAGGCTTCTTGTTAACTGCTCTTATAGCTTAAATTAATCCATTTCCATAAATCTATACCTTGCCACGTGGCTGGTGGCTTACCAGAGTCTTCACATAGTGCTTGTCATGGCGGCAGCTGGCAGTGACTCTTCCTCAGCCTTCCACTTCCCAGAATTCTCCTCTCTCCTTGTCCCACCTACTTCCTGCCTGGCCACTGGCCAATCAGTGTTTTATTTATTGACCAATCAGAGCAATTTGACATACAGACCATCCCACAGCACACTCACTTTCCAATTCTCCCAGCTCTGCACCCCCACTTTTGTGACCTACCTCACACACACAAAAAAAGAAAAAAAAAAGCCCCATTTGTGTTGCCCATATACTCACTGGAGCATGGTCACACTACCCCTTAAAGAAAACTGAGTCCTTTCCCACCCTTACCCTTGAGATAAGCCATCATTTGTGGAGGGCTACACTTCTGCATCCTTATTACAAGTTTTTAGAGTTCTCTTCGATAGATTTCTGTCTAGGCTCTTACCTTTTAGGGGTGGTGGGGTTAGCAATTATACAACTCTTAATATTAACCCTAACTTTTTCTCAAAGCCTTAGTGATTGCTTTTAACAGAAATTGACCTGAACACAACTATGTTCATCTATTAGAATAGTTAACTGAATCAGACATTCTAGACAGTTTGCATGCCTCCATACCCACTAAAAAATAACCCCCTTAAGAACAGGAACAAGGAGGGATATATTGGAGCAGGTCAATTATTGAACAAATGAACTAGGGACTAATGGGCATGCCATTCATTTTCTTATATCACTTTTGAAATTCAGTCTCATTATCTATAGCTGTATTTGTAATTATAACTGATTACTTTCTTTTTAAATTTAGCTTCACTTACATCAGATTAGATTGCCTCTAGGCATTTAATTAAAATTCTACATCCCTGGATAGTTATTGCTTCTAGATTGTTAAATGTTTATAAATAGATTTGCCTACGCTGGAATCTTTCTTCTTCAAAATTGTGAACGTTTCTGAATTAATGGTGCTTCTTTGAAGCATTTTATATACATATAAAGCTTAAATTACTTTTTATGTTTCTTTTGCTTTCTAATTCCAAAGTCTTTTTTCTTAGTCAGCAATTCCAATGTATCTAGTTTGTTCATATACATTTTGTCATAGTAGAATATTTCATGTAACATTTGCAAAGATAGAAAATACCTAAAAGGTCAATAAAGATTACAGTACACTGTCAAAGCAAGCTGTATCTTCCAGTGTCTGTAAAAGCATTACTGTTTCTGCGTTATTCACTCCTCTGTCCTTAAATACAGGATTATTTCTTGAGCAGAACTATTTATTATTCAATGTCTATATATGTCCTAGTGTCTATGAAAGCATTGACTTTACTGCATTACTTATTTGGAAATTCTTCAACAGAATTCCGAGTTGTCAATAGAACTATTTACCAACATATATACATCTATAATTTCCTGAAAGCCCCAGTATTTGATCTTTGTCTAGTGTCAGTTGTACCCTTTAGTCAGCAAGTCGTATTCTGAACTCTTAGATGACCTACGTAACTCACATATCAATATAGTATAAGTATGAGAATTTACTAATTCAGCGTGACAAAGTTAATTTTTTTTTTAAGATTTATTTATTTTTACTATGTATACAGTGTTCTGCCTTCAGGCCAGAAGAGGGCGCCAGATCTCACTACAGATGGTTGTGAGCCACCATGTGGTTGCTGGGAATTGAACTCAGAACCTCTGGGAGAGCAGCCAGTGCTCTTAACCTCTGAGTCAACAAAGTTAATTTTACAGGTTGATCAGAATGTGAAAACCATTGTGTCTCAAAATGTTACGATATTTTCCATGTTAAATTTCAGTTTTCCAGAAGGCACTATTTGGATACAGATAATTTCTTGTATATCAAACAATTCTAATACCAAGTTTTGCTTTTCTGTTAATGTAGATCTTACCCAGAGAATCTCAATTTTCAAGAGCGAGGAGAGTCTAAAGTGTTATTTCACATTCAATCTAAGAAATTAGCTTCTCAAATGCTATGAGTGCTGAGAGAAGAACATGAATTTCTGGGTCAAAAACAAAGGTTTATTCTCACAGCTGTTCTGGCAGCATGATTATAGAGGATATTTGCCCTGCTCCATAAAGTTCTTCATGACATCTGCAAACACTGTGGTCTATATCTCAAGAGAAGCCAAGACCTTAGTACATTTGGAATGAGAAAAAGTCATTGAAGCTATCATACTACAAGCAATCCCTTCTCCAAGAGCAGAAACCAGTTACCAGCAACCCTGCTAGTGTCTTGACCTACTTTGTTGTCTGTATGACTAGCTACAAGGTGGCCCAGTATCAAGAGACAAATAAAAAAATGAGGTCTATAATTGCAACAAGAATGTTAGAAATGACCAGAACTGATGGCTGGTTGGCTTCCCAACTAACACTCTCTCTTTCTCTCTCTCTCTCTCTCTCTCTCTCTCTCTCTCTCTCTCTCTCTCTCTCTCTCTCTCTCTCTCTGTCTCTCTCTCTCTCTCTCCCTCTCTCCCTCCCTCCCTCCCTCCCTCCCTCCACATATCATTATATAATCTCATTCACATCTTAATTCTATGATAACTTCATATCCAAAACTATTAGAACAAAGCAGAACTTTCTAAAGCAGATAAGAACAGCTTGACCACATTCACAACCATTAATCTTTTCTAGCAGTTTTCAGAGGGATTTGTTTCAGTTCAAGCAACTGTAAGTTGCCTTCCATACAGAGATCCTGTATTCATTCGGAAAGCAATACAAATAATAGGGGAACCTTAATTTATGTCCTTTAATTTCAAAATAATCTATTGGCATCTACTTATTCAACTCCTACTCTTTTAAGTTGTTTTAGCTCCACATATTGATTTTTTAAAAAAAAATTCTTTAACTCATTTATTTCCTTTTAAATAAGTAATTTACCCATATTTCCCCAAAATTCTGTTATCATTTGAACACTGTTTGGTATGATTGCCTTTTAAGATACAGAGCTTGTAACAATAGAAGAGTTTATAAATTTGAGACAGAGCAGGGGTCATGGGGGCATTGTAATAGGGAGAGAAAGAAGTGGAAATGCTATAAATTTAGTGAGTATATATAAAAATTCCTCCAAAAAAGAAAAAAATAAACTACAAAAACATATATAATATTGGAAACAGTGGTCAAGATTATATTCAATGAAGGTGATGAAATAAATATTCAAATCTTATGTAAGTATTAATATTTACTGAAGTTTTATATTCAAAACATAGAAAATCAATATTTCTTTTAGTAAATGAATTCATAAAAATCAATTTACTAATTAATCAAAGTCTAATTATCTATAGTTACCTCATGTACATAACTTTGTTGAGCTTGATGAGTATGTTTTTAGGGTAAGAAATTTTCTGTTGGGTTTATTTACAAAGTTTTTTTTTTTTTCTTAGAAAGTTTGAAGGCCATCTGTTGAGTTATTTTTAAATATAAATGTAAAACCCCAGCTATTTACTTATTTGGACTGCAATACTAAGAATACTCCCCACAAAATAAAGAGTGAAAAAGGAAAAAGAAGTTGTCATTGGAAGCATTTTTTTTAACCCAGAAAACTTTCTCATAAACCAATTTCTTCTTAAGACTTCATTTGACCTATAGAGCTCTAGTCATAATTGTCAATTAGCTTTCAACTCTCTACATCCTTCTCTCCATTTTGCCTTAATCATCTTGGCACAATTTTTAGAGCACTTACTACAAACACATACACGTGCACATGCACACATAAGCAAACATATACATTCACAAGCACACATACACTCAACTTATTAAAATTATTTTATTATTTTTAATATGTTTTCCATTGGAATTGAATTACATCACTTTCCCCTCCTCAGTTTACTTTCTCCAGCCACTTTGAGATACCCTCCTAACTCTCAAGTTGATATAGGCTCTTTTTCTTTATTATGGTCACATACACATGTGCATACATGGTTGTGTGTGTGTGTGTGTGTGTGTGTGTGTGTGTGTGTGTAGATAGATACAACCTGCTGAGTTCATTTTTGTTGTTTGTGTGTATATGGTTTCAGGGCTGACCCTCTACATTGGACAACCAATAATTGGTGCTCATCCCTGGGAGGGGCTAATTCTCCTTAAATGGAGACCTTCATGCAAATCTCTTATCAATTCAGAACACCTGGATCTTAATCCTCTAAGAGTCCAAGCATTGACATTTAACTGCTAGAAGAAAGGCTAATACACATTCCTCTTCTTGTCTCATTGTAGGTCAGAGAAATGAACATATAATTTCAATGCAGGACAATAAGTGTATAAAGGAGACATTAATAGAACATTATAAAATTATTGAGGAAGAAGTAACTGCCTCTAGCTAGAGAACTGAGCAATCAGGACGAGTTTGTTAAAATTCCCACCCACGGCAATAGGAGAATCGAGCATCTGAAATAAAGTGACTAGTAAATTAAAAGGTCATGCCAGCTAGTGTGGTGTGCCTACAACAAAGGAGACATAATGGGGATTTTTAAGACAAATTAGATGGCAAGAAATCCAGAATTCAGTTGTAAATGGCTCAGTTTCTGTTACAGGGCTGCAGGTTGCCATAAGAGGCTTTGAAGTGTTCCGTGAAATGAGTTAGGTTCATACATTACCGGCTAGATCTGCAGAATACAGATTGATAGGGTAAGAAACTGGTCAGGGTGAGGGTAAATGGGAAGATTTTTAAAGGGACAAGCCAGGGTTAGCAAAGCTAGGCAGAGTGCAAAGGTCTCAGACCTGTTGAGATTCCTAAGGTCTGATTAAACATTTTTTTAAGTATATTTTTTACAATCACTTTACTTAAGAAAGTCACTAGGTAGCAATTTAACACATTTTTCTTCCTTAACTGCACATAAAAGGATAAAAGGTACTTCAACTAGCCAAAGACATCTTAGAATTGATGTGATTAAGCAAATTAGCATATCCAAAAAATGGCCTGGGCAAAAATATCTTAGTTTGGAGGCTCTGAATTAGAGGGGCTTTGATAAGGGAGGAGTGAACAAAGAGGTCTTTACAACTACTCCTGAATTCTCAACACAGGGCTTGGTCCACATAGATAACTATTCTTTATGTATTTCAACTGAAAATACATTTTTCCTCACATAATATATCCTGATTAAGGTTTCACCTCCCTCTACTCTTCCCAGAGCCTCCCCACTTTCCCTCATATCTGGATCCACTCTTTTTTTGTCTCTCATTAGAAAACAAACAGGTTTCTAAGGGATAATAATAAATAAAATAACATAAAACAAAAACTAACACATTGAAATTGAACAAAACACATCAACAGAAGGAAAAGAGCCCAAAAGAAGGCACAAGAAACAGAGATCCACCCATTCTCACACTCAGGAATCTCATAAAAACACTAAACTGGAAGGCATAATGCTATGGAATAATATTATATTGAAAAAAAGATACCAAGCCATGTGGCTAAACATAGATAAGAATTATGGGTTAATTTAAGTGTAAGATCTAGATACTAATAAGCCTGAGCTACCGGCTGAACATTTATAAGTAGGATTAAGCCTCCGAGTCAATTATTTGGGAAGCAGCTGCTGGATATTTGGGAGATTCTGGTGGGAAAGAAACTTCTGTTTACAGCATAAAATATACTCAGAGAATCTGGTGCAGATGTGTATGAGACCTAGAACACTGTTTCAGTCTGTAAATTCATATGTGCTTTGATTATGTTGATTTGTAAGGCCTTGATCTTTTGTTGTCCTCTATCCCCTCTGGTTCTTACACTCTTTCTGTCTCCTCTTCCACAGGGTTCCCTGATAACTGAGGGGAAGGATTTAATGGAGACATCCCTTTTAGGACTGAGTATTGCAAGGTCTCTCACTTGCTGCATAATGTCTGGCTGTGGGTCTTTGTATTTGTTCCCAGCTGCTGCAGGAGGAAGCTTCTCTGATGATGCCTAAGCAAGGCACTGAGCTATGAATATAACAGAATGTCATTAGGAGTCATTTTATTGTTCTGTTATTATTTATTTGTTTGTTTGTTTGTTTTAGAATACTAGTATTGTTTTTACCAAAGGTTCCTGGGCTATCTAGTTTCAGGTTCTTGGTCATTCAACCAAGTATAGGATACGGGTTACATCTTGTGGAATGGTTGCAGTCAGGATATCATTGTAGGTCAAAGGGATTGTGACTGGGTTGCTGTTTATACTTCCCTTTTGCTTGCATACAGAGTACTTTCCTGTCCCAAAGATGCTAGAAGATAGTGATGAAGGCTCTATGTAGCAACAGTTGAACTTCTCCATGCTCAACAAGTTGTGTGAGTGTTGTCTTCAACAGTGGGTCCTTGCAGTCAGTGTTTGGAGGGCAACGTAGTCTTGGCAACATGCTGGGTTATTTGAGGATTCCCATAGGACCCTTTTGGCCAACAACTCAATTATATGTAAACCAATCCCAGTACTAGAAGCTTCATTGGGTCAAACAGATAGCATTTAGGGCTCTCTGTCTCACCTACAGTTTGGTGATTGCATTTAGAATGCCTTCATATATGTATCTATTTTAGAAAGCTTTTACTGTACCAGGTTTCTATTCTACCCCTCAAATTTTTCCATAGTATCCTTCAAAAATGGCCCACAATTTTAGCTGTCTCTACTAGTATCCCCTCGACTTTCCCCTTCCACACTTGATCCTCCCATTTCAGCTCCTACATCCATCCATAACTATCCTATTTCACTTTTCTAATGAGATATATCTGTTCCCTCTAGTCCCTTACACTGTACCTAATCCCTGTGGTTCTACTTATTGTAGCTGATTATCATTGATTTAACAGTTAATCCATAAGCATGTGATGCTGATATTATCATTTGACAAGACTATGGTATGCTTTTTAGTGAAATTAGTTGCCATTTAAGTAAGCCTATTTAAACTATGTTTAAGGAGTTCACTCTTAGACTAGGATTTTAATCTCTATGATGAGATACCTAACATAAATAACTTAATGGGGGAAGGATTTATTTTAGCTACAAAGCTCAAAGATTCAAGTCCTTGGTCAGCCTGCACCATTGCTTTTTGGCCCCTGGCCCAGCAAAGCCATCATAGCAGAAGGGCATGGTGTATCTATTCGTCTGATGGCAGCCAGAAAGCATAGAAGAAAAAAGGGGGGAATTTAAGGTCAAAATATACTTTTCATAGATACAGCCACAGGGACACATTTGCAGCAAATAGGACTTACCTTCCACACTTCCACCACTTACCTCTCAATAGCGCATTTGAATTTTAAATAGATCATTGGATTAAACCTCTGACTGGGCTGAAACATTGCTTTTGTCAAAGTCTTATGGTCCAGTTCTCTCTGGAAGCATTTTTGTAGATGCTTTGCTGACTTTCCACATTTCTGAATCCCACCATAGATTTTGGGAATTAACCACAACACTCTTTTTACATGCATCTATTTCATTCTTGATGCTGAACAGTTCTCACCTGTATATTCAGCCCTTAACACACTCTAATCTTCTCACTCTCCTTCATTTCTCCCTCACTTCAACGCATGAATTCTAGTGATGTCTAGAAGCAAAGGAGTCAAACTGTAATTTGAAGGAGATTGTCTTTCCACACTTAGTTACTGTCCATGGCCATATTAAATCATGTAAACATAACAAGCATATAAATGATCTGTTTTCTCCTTGTGGTTTGCTTATCCTAATGAAGTGACACTAACTGAACAAATGAAAATAGTGACCTAAACCACTACTATAGAGAATTCTAGTAATATTATTTATTTTTAAGTTCAAATGGAGCTAAGAATAGTATTACAACACACCTATAATTATGACACTTCAAAAGCTGAGGCAGGAGGATTGCAGTGAACTTGAGGTCACACTGGGCCACATAGTGAATTAAAGGTTACCCTGGATTACATAATAGAACCTTGTCTCAGTACACTAAAATAAAGAAATTTAAAAAAAAAAGGGGGGGGTCAAATGACTGTTCAAACTTTATGTAAATATCTTAAATTACCATGGTATGCCCACAATGTGAGATGAAAATGAAAAAGGAAGAAAAGCTATGTTTCCTGTAGATAAAAGAGGAAGCTGATTTAAATACCCTTCACAGTGTGAAGTGTTTCAGTTCAGATGGTACACTGGGCAATTTTGCTTAGTCTAAATTGATGTATACTCAGGTAGTATATACAGATACTCAGTTCATTTGAAATTTTTACTTTAGTTATTAGCAATGCAAACAGGCCACCACCAAATATTGAATCAGCTAGTCAACACGCCCTGGGGGCAACATTGCAGAAAGGAAATGTTACTTCAACTAAGTTGATAAAATGTTGACTTCATACATACAGAGTATTTTAAATGAAACTTCTTGTCTTGCTTTTCCACAGAATAATATAATGCAAACCATGTCAAAAATTTTAGTGCCATTATTAGTTACAAGGCTGTCAATCATCATCTGGTCTTTTAGAAATACATGATGGAAATCTTCCTACTAATAAGTAACAATAAATCCTTCAGAGGAAATATCACAGCACACATACAGATGCCAAGTTAATTTGAAATCTCCTGTTTCAAATAAGAATACAGCTAGTACTTTCATCCTCCAACTGCTTATCCAAAGATGCATCTGGAAGCAACAATGGCTTTCCTGCATACTGAAGGGCACAAAGAGCTGAAATCTCATCATTTCTTCAGCTGTAAAGGTATTTCCTCTATATTGTGAAAAGCTAACTATTGTAGAATTATTGCATATTTAAATTTAAATGCCTAGAGTGAGCTAGAGATACAACTCAGTGATGAAGAACCAACTAATATGTGCAAGGTCCTGGGACTGAATCTCAACACTGGAAAAAAAATGAGATACAGGTGTGTATATTGTATTTCCCCCTTAAGGTGATAATACTGGTGTTGCATGTTAGGCTAGTAGTAGCCAGTAATTTATTTTACCACTTCAGTCAACATTTATAGAGAAAATGAATCTGGCAAAGAATACATGACAAAAGAGTCAGAGAAATGACATTTAAAAATAAAGCATGAGGAGCTGAAGGGATAGCTCAGCAGTTAAGAGCATGATGTAGTTCAGCAGTTAAGAGGATGGGATGGCCCTAAAGTTGAGAGCAGCATGGGATGATTCAGCAGGTAAGAGCATGGGATGACTCAGCAATTACGAGCATAGGATGACTCAACAGTTAAGAGCATGGGGTGTTCTTACCAAAGACTCAGGTTTTGTTTCCAGCACCTTCATGGTGCTCATGACCATGTGAACCAGGCTTTGGGGATCCCATGCCTTCTGATGTCCTCTTCTGGCTTCCATAGACACCAGGTATAAAAGTAGTACACAGATGTATAAGTAGGCAAAACATCTACACACATAAAATTAAAAGAACAAAATTAAACTAAGTAAGGGTAAATAATTTCTGAACTAAACCAGTCATTCTGTTTTCTCTCTCAACTAACTGATTCACAACAGTACCTATGTAGAAATCATAATGGTTTGGGTCTTATTTTTGTGCAGACTTAATAGCCATTGGTTCTGCTTAATAGTTTTGGGGTTTTGTTTGTTTTGTTTTGTTTTCTGTGACCACTAAACTTTCCAGTTAATAAAGACATGAAATATGCCATGAAAATTTTCACTCAGATAGTACTCAAAAAGTGACACTTATGTTCTTGGTAATATCATCTTTATTTCACCAAAGAGTCTACAAGAGTCTTGTATTTACCCAACACACAAAATGTTGCTCATTTTGTGTCTATCTGCTCCATGACATACCCGAATCTTTTTGAAACTACAGATTCCAGGAGCCTGTAGAAAGGTTCCTTTCTCTCACAGCATACATACTGGATGACAGTCACAATTATCACAAGTAGTCCATAATTCCCTGATTGTACCTTTTGTTTTACCTGGATAAAGTTTGTCAAACACTTTACCAAGAATCTCTTCAACTGCAGATACAAGTTAGCTCAGAAAAATAATCTACGTCAATCTGTGAAAATCCAAACTGATCTATTTGGTGGTTTGGGCCTTGTAGCAATCTTTAAAGACATTTTAATGTCTAATAATTTTATGGAAGTGACAGAATGACAGCTAAGAGCTAAATCTGCTTGGAACAGCATGAAGTAAACTTTCTACCTTTGCTGTCAGTTAGTCATGCAACAATTTCTTTTTTCTCATTTGATTCTAGTGTCAGGGAAATGAAACAAAAAAGCATATGTTCCTGTTAATTTGACAGCAGGTGATACAGCATGTCAATGAATGTTTTCTTCGGGGACTTCATTCTGTTCTCAAAAGAAAAATAAGTCTCTTTGTTTTTAGTTTTTCAAGACAGGGTTTCTCTGTGTAGTTTTGGTTCCTGTCCTGGATCTTGCTCTGTAGACCATGCTGGCCTCAAACTCAGAGATCTTCCTGGCTCTGCCTCCTGAGTGCTGGGATTAAAGGTGTGCACCACCGCCGCCCAGCAGAAAAATAATTCTTAATGTGTGCTACAGGGTGCTTTTTTTGTTGTTGTTGACAATCTTTTTGAAAGTTTTTCTATTATTCTCTAATGAGTTTTGCTTTTCTTTATATCCCAAAGTACTGGGATCAAGACTACTTCTAAATTTTATAAATGCAAATAATAAATCCAAGAAGATGGTTCTATGTAAGAAACAATAATAGACACAATCTAACAAGATGAAATTACAACTACTTAAGGAGTCTGGTAGAAATCTGGACTACAACTGTCTAGCCTTGGGCTTTTTTGGTTCATAGACTTTTAATTACTGCTTCTATTTCACAAGCAGTTACAGGTCCAATTAAATTGTTTATCCGATCTTAATGCAACTTTGGTAAGTGGAATATATTGATCAAATTATTTACTTCTTTTAGACTTTCCAATTTGTTGAAGTACAGGTTTATAAAGTATGTCCTTATAATTGTCTGGATTTCCTAAATGTCTATTATTATATCCCCCTTTTGTCTCTACCATTGTTAATTTGCATTTCTTTCTCTCTGTCTTTTGGATAATTTAGCTAAGGGTTTGTCACCCTTATGAATCTTCTCATAGAACCAACTCTTTGTTTCATTAATGTTTTATGTTTTTTATTTTGTTTGTTTCTACTTTATGGATTTCAGCCCGGAGTTTGATTATTTCTTGCCATCTATGCCCTCTCTCTCTCTCTCTCTCTCTCTCTCTCTCTTTCTCTCTCTCCCTATTTGAGGTGTGCTATGAAGTTACTAATATGAGATGCTTCTGCTTTACTTATTTAGGCACTTGGTGATATGGAACTGGTTCTTAGAACTGCTTTCATTGCATCCATAAGTTCGGGTATACTTTGTTTTCATTTTTGTTCAATTATAGAAAGTTTTTAATTTTTTCCTAATTTTACTAATTTATTTCCTAATTATTTTCACTCAGTGGTGAGTTGTTCAGTTTCCATGAGCTTGTAACCTTTCTGCTCTTTCTGTTGTTGTTGATATCCAGCTTTAATCTGTGGTGATGAGATAGGATGCAGAGTGTTCTTTCAATTTTCTTGAAAAAAAATATTGAGACTTGCTTTGTATATGAGTGTGTGGTCAATTTTGGAGGAAGTTCCATTAGCTGCTGAGAAGAAAATATATTCTTTTGTGTTTGAGTGAGATGTTCTGTAAATATCTGTTAGGCCCATTATGACATCAGCTCCAGCATTTCTCTGTTTAGTTTTTGTCTGGATGACCTAGATATTGGTGAGAATGGGATACTGAGGTTATCCACTATCACTATGTGAAGGTTGCTATGTGATCTAAACTGCAATAGTGTTTTGTTGTTGTTGTTGTTGTTGTTTGGTTTTTTGTTTTTGTTTTTGTTTTTGTTTTGTATGAACTTGGGTGCTCTTGTGTTTGTTGCAAGATGTTAATATCGTCTTGGTTTTTCCTTTGATAAGTATGTAGTTACCTTCTTTATCTATTGGTTTTGATTTGAAGTATATTTTGTCAGATAGTAAAATGGCTACACTGACTTGTTTCTTAGGTTTATTTACTTGGAATATTGTTTTTCATCCTTTTGCCCAAGCTGATGCCTAACCTTGATGTTAAGCTCTGTTTCTTGGATGCAGCAGGAGGATGGATTCTGTTTTCAAATCCATTTTGTTAGTCTGTGTCTTTTTATTAGGAACATTGGTATTGAGATTTTTCAGTGAGCTATATTTTTGATTCTCATTATTTTGTTGTGGTGGTGTGGGTTTTTTCTCCACCTCCTTTTGATTTGCTGGTCTGAGATTATTTGCTCCTTGTTTTTGTGGTTAGCCTCTGCAGATTAAAGCTTTCCTTCTAGCACCTTCTATAGGGCTGGGTTTGTGGACAGATACTGCTTAGATTTGATTTTGTGATGGAATGTCTTTCTTTCTCCATCTATTGTGATCGTTTTTTGGGGATCATAGTCTGTGCTGGCATCTGTGGTCTCTTTGAATTTGTAGAATTCAAAGGCCTTTCTGGTTTTTAGAGTCTCCATTGAGAAATCAGGTGTTATTAATACGTCTGCCTTTGTATACTGCTGTTCTTTTTTTCCTCGTGTCTTTTATTGTTCTTTTTCTTTTTTTTCTGTAATTTAGTGTTTTGATTATTGTGTGCTGAGGGAATTTTCTTATTTTTCCTAGATTTTGTGTTTTTATAGTGTCACAGATTTTCTAGATATTTTATAACTGGATTCACTTTGTTGTTGTTGTTTTTACTGAGGCATCTATTTCTTCTATCTTGCCTTAAATGCCTGAGATTTTCTCTTCCATCTCTTGTATTTGGTTGGGGAGGCTTTCCCCTGAGGTTCTTGTTTGAATTCCTAAATTTTTCATTTCCAACCTTCCCTCAATTTCAGTTTTCTTTATTGATTTTACATCCACTTGCAAGTCTTGAACTCTTTTCTTCATTTCAATCCATTTCATTGGTGTGTGTTTGTGTGTGTGTGTGTGTGTGTGTGTGTGTGTTTTCACAAATTTCTTTAATGGGTTTATTAATTTCCTCTTTAAGGACCTCTAACATAATAATGAAGGCTATTTTGAAGTCCATGCTTTGTGCTTCAGCTATATTGGTTGAATTTCTCAGGGGCTACTGTAGTAAGGATGCTGGGATTTAAGGAAGACATCTTTTTCTGGCTGTTATTATCTGGGTTCGGAATGATTGTAATTCTAGGTGCTCATATCTGGTCTTGTCTTTGTTGGGTAGATATTCTGGTTCTTTTTTTCTTTTGCCTTCTCTGGCCTTAGGGCATTGTGGTGGCTGTGGGTTGCCTGGTAGAGACTACTTCTGAGATACTTCTGTTAGAGTGGGTTTCTTGGTATTGGGAGTGGACACTTAAGACAGGCGTATGGGGCTGAGGGCATCTACAGTAGAGAGGTGGCAGGGTGTGCCACTTAGTCCCCTAAGAATTCAGGCAGAGATGAAGGAGAGTTCACAGCCAGTAGTCTGCATCAGAGCTGGGAATGAGATGGGGGCAGCGGGGATTGGCTTTGGATGAGAGGTGGGTGAATAAGGATCTGAAGATTGCCTACCTGTTTTGCTGACATATCTGCTCCCCTGCCAGCATGACCATAGTTTTCAGGGAGTGCCTGTGGAAATGAGTGGCAGAGGCGAAGGGATAGTGATAAGAGAAGCTCCTGGAGATCTGAGTGAACTGATGGAGCTTGGGCTGAGAAGAAGTGGGAAGTCCCGCAGATTTTCTGCTACAATGCTGGGGATGAGATTGGGGAGGAGGAAGGAGATTGAAGGTTGGAAGATGCCCTACATTTTGTCTTCCAAGGATACATCTTCAGTAGCAAGGAAAAAAGCAATATTGAATGTATGCTCTTATATAGTTAGCTTGGTAGACACATCATATAAAATTTAAAAATAATATTACTTTTAGCCAAATGCAAAGATGTTTAAATTTAATTTCTAACTGTAAGCTGGTAGGTGCAGTACAATGTGGGAATACTTAAAAACTCAGAGAATTTTAATAGCTCTGCTATTTTAGCATCCACGTTGTAGCTAAAGTTTTTCTGTGTCCTGTTCGGTCCACAGCCACTCAGACCCAAGTAAACACACAGAGGCTTATATTAATTAAAACTGTTTGGCCATTAGCTCAGGCTAACTACTGACTAGCTCTTACATTTAAACTCAGCCCATTTCTGTTAATCTATATGTTGCCACGTGTTCTGTGGCTTTATCTGTGTGACATTACATGCTGTTCCCTGAACAGTGGGCTGGCATCTCCTGACTCAGCCTTCCTCTTCCCAGAATTCCCCTTTTCTGTTTATCCTACCTATACTTCCTGCCTGGCTACTGGCCAATCAGCATTTTATTGAACCAGTATACAAAAACATTATCCCACAGCACCACATTGCCTTTAGCTTACAATAATTCACTGACAAGTTTATTGATAATTACACACTGTCCTGGAAGTCAAAGGTAACATTCATGAAGGCTATGTAACATGGAGGCCAGGATGATTAACAAAGCCATTTGCCCTCAGGGGCATTCCTATTCCCTGTTTCATCTATGGCCTATGGTCCTCTACAATTATCACTGTTTATCCTGATGTTTCTACTGTCACTGTGCTATTACCACAACCATTATGAGCCTAGTTAAAAAATAGACACCTTCCCAAGAGCCAGGCACTGCCTGTCCCTCACCCGTTCTCAATCAATGAGCAAAAATGTGCATGTATCAAGCAACCAGACCATGTTGCCCACCGGCCTGAGCCTGCACAAGGATAGCCCTGCTGTTACCATAGCCCTCAGCCCAAGCACATGCCCCCTTGTCACTACCAACTTCCTTAACAAAAATTAAAGAAGTTCAAATACAAGATAAAATATCAACACCTAGACAGCAGAGCAAAGGAGCTCACATCATGGTAGTTAAGAAGCCAAGAGGAAGGGAAAAGAAAGATAAAAAAAAAAAAAATAGATATACAAAGGCAGACTCTCAGTGCCCTACTTCCTATAAGTAGTCCCTACTTCCTAATAGTCCAAATAACTATGAATTCTTTTCTTTTCTTTTCTTTTCTTTTTTGTTTTTTGTTTTTTGAGACGGTTTCTCTGTGTAGCTTTGCACCTTTCCTGGAACTTGCTTTGTAGACCAGGCTGGCCTCAAACTCACAGAGATCTGCCTGCTTCTGCCTCCTGAGTGCTGGGATTAAAGGCATGTGCCACCACAGCCCAGCATAACTATGAATTCTTAAATGGTATCTCCATTGATAAAATCATCACCAATCACTTCTCATTAGCACAAGTTGGGAAAGCAAGTCTATATCACATGAACTCTTTATGGAGACAGTTCATGTTCAAATTACAATACTTCTGCTAAGTGGGATTCTAATATTCTCCCCAATTTCTCAATACTCAATTGGTCAATCACATAGCAACCTGCTTACCACTATGTACTTTGTAGGTGTTGTTAAGGTTATGGACATACTTGGTTTATGCTAGATTATCTAGATGGGTCCATTGCTATCACTTGAAAGTTGCAACAGCAAAAAAGAAAGCAGATGCAAGATGAGACTGGAGAGATGATTGAAGCAAACACTGGACTTGCATCAACATTCCTGGTATTAAATATGGGGGAAAGACTTCTGGGAACATGGGCACCTAGTCCATAGAATGCTTTTCAGTATTCATGAAGACCTTCCCCAGGGAAAGGTAGGGGATATGCCGGAGAATCCAAATACCTTCTAAAACAGTGGTTCTCAATCTTCCTAATGCTGTGACCCTTTAATACTGTTCCTCATGCTGTGGTGACCCCCAACCATAAAGTTATTTTTGTTGCTTCTTCATAACTGTAATTTTGCCATCTTTATAAATCATGCTATCTGTGTTATCCGATAGTCTTAGGTGACCCCTGTGAAAGGGGTATTAGATACCCCCCAAAAAAGGCCATGATCCACAGACTGAGAACCCCTGCTATAAAAGCTGAAAATCTAAAGGAAGCAGGCAAGTGGGAAAAAAGAATCTTCTTTGAACAACCTGTGATGAAAAAAAAAAAAATCACTTCTGCAGTCTCTGGAAAGGAAGGCACCATCTCAACACCTTGAATTTGGCTCCCAAGTGCAAGAAGCAGCTCAGGCGCCTGCCTCTGATTTATGATACACAGAAAAAAGGTAACAAATTATTATTATCTAAAACTGCTGAACTTATGATAACTTACGGCATCAATAGTGAATTAATATATCCACTGTGGAATAGATTCACAAAAATGATGCTTTGAAAACAGGCAGCATTTGAATCAATTAAAAGATGCAGTTCCCCATCTTTCTTAATCCTCACTATTGTTCACATGTAGCTAATAGTTTTAGATCTGCAAAGCCTCTTTATGAAACTAAAACTGAATCCTAAAAAGAAAAGCACATGTTATCATCCTGTTATTATTAACAGAGCCTATGAATAACAGCAACAGAATGCAACTTCCAAATAGGTCCACTTCCATTTCAACTCTGGTGTCATCTGTTATGCCAGCAAATGAGTCTCCTAGCACCCAGCATCCCAAGCTTCTTGAGAAATAGAAAGGAACTTTAAGAGCTCTGGTTGATGGACACCTTCAGTCACATTATTAGGAAGCAAATTTTGGTATCTGCAAACAACATGCACAGCTATCCCTCTGTGTGCTGAAGAGGAAAAATTAACACAAATGTTCATGACAGCTGAGGCTGAGCTATTAAAAACTGTTGGAATGCTTGCAGTAGAGATGCTACCAAAATAGAATGCACTCTGTAAGTGAAGAATGACAACTTGTAAGAAGTCTCTCTGCTTCACACTCTCCCCTTCCATGGCCCAATTTCTACTTCATATGCTATGTAGCAGATTGTCTACCTATGATCTTCCTTTTAAGTATTGATTTCACATAAACATCTTTAGAATTCTCTAGCCACTAGTTTAAAAATATCTTTTGATAGTGTTCTTATTCACCAAGATTTTAAAAGACTGTTTTATTATATCCCCTAAATTATCAAAATGTTCAATCCAAGAACTGAAGAATGCCCTGTCTCTGATCTAAATTGACATTCTTAGATACCAGTCGAAGATGAAGGTACAATGAACCAGGCTTTCCTCCATTCGTGGACTCAATAACCACCGATCAACGAACAGCTACTGCATCCTAAGATTTATAAAGGAGTGAGCAGAACATGTGCAGTTCTTTCATGTTGGAGACTAAGAAGAGAGTAGACAGTGAAAGCTGCCCAGTTGCATAAATAGGATAGAAACCATAGGGAAATATACACTACAAAGGGCTAAATAAGGAAGCAAAAGCCAGTTGAAAAGCAAAGGCTCCCTAAATCATACAAATAATGGGAAAGATCCTGGTGCGATTCTGAGGCTCCAGAATTTCTGCTCAGGGGTGTATTATAAAGTACATCAGGAATCTCTCGTGAGTGGATGGGAAAGTATTATTGGCATGAAGTGTGCATGTTCACCCAAAAATCCTGAAATAGAAGGCTTAAAGTGTCCAAATAAAGAAAAGCTGATTCCAATTCAATTCAATCCTCTTGTCTTTTCATACAAAATAGTGAGAGACTCAGGCATGCCACCCTTACTCATACTCAGTGGAACTCTAGAACTGGGCACTGAAGAAGCTGTTCCCCAAACACTTTTTAAGGTTTCTAGTTTAGTTTAGTTTAGTTTTTGTTTTATATGTATAGGAGTTTTGCCTACATGTAAGTCTGTATATCCCATGCCTCTGATCTTCTGGGGCTGGGGTTACAGATGGCTGTGAACCTATCTTATGGCATTTGGAATTGGACCATGATTCTCTGAAAGAGAACACAGAGTTATTAACTCTTATGCCATCTCTCCAGCTTCCAAATTATTTCTATACAGGCTCCCCAGAAAGCCAGTGCTTTGTATCTATAACATGAAGGACGATGCATTTGAAAGCAGTATTGTGAGCCAGCCTTAACTAACAGGCATGGGGTTGATTTAATAGACCTTTAGGAAAGTAATTCAGTAGTTAAGAAAAGAGATCCTTAACAAGAATAAGTTAAGCTAAATGTTTAAAAAATAGAAACAAAAAAAATACAGGGTAGACATATTCTTAGTCCATGTCTTAATTCTTCCCAACACTGACCATGGAGATGTCAGCAAAAGACCTTATAAGTGATGCTTAGATTCACTAGTAATGAGAGAAAGAATATTTTATATAAAACTAGCCAACACCTCCCTACTGGGGATGTCAAGAAAATTATCAAAACAACCATCCAAGACATCTAATTACATTTCTGAGCCAATGTGAAAAGAGAATGGTTTGTTTGCTCAATGTTATTTTTGTTGTTGTTGTTGTTTGGTTGTGGATAGGGGCTGAGGGGCATGGCATAGGTAGAAATTGGTTATAAATATTTTCAGACTTTTAGTATTCTTGTAGTATAAGATGCCAATTTGGAAGGTCCCCAAGATCACCCTCAGTGCAATGCCTTCCTAGGAGGACTCACAGAGCTCAGAAAGTCATTATGCTCACAGCCACAGTGTATTATTGTGAAAGGACACAGATGCAAGCTGGCAAAGGGAAGATGCTTATCAAGCAGAGTCCACAGGAGTCCCAGGTGCAGTTTCCAGCTCTTCCTCTCAGTGGAGTCATGCAGATGGCTGTTGTGGTTTAATGTAAAATGCCCCCCCCCCCATAGGCACACATGTTTGAACATTTGGTTCTCAGCTAGCAGCATTGTTCAGGGAGTTTGTGAAACCTGTAGGAGTCAGAGCCTCGCTAGAGGAAGTTGGATCACTGGGACAGGACTTGAGGTTTTATTGCCTAGTGATACTTCTTGTCCCATGTCTGCTTCCTGATCTCCAGCAGGCTTCTGCCACCACTGAGAAGGCCACTTCCTTGACCTTCCTTTCTATATCACCCAAGACCATGAGACAAATAAACCTCTCCTCCCTTAAGCTGTTTCTTGACAGGTATTCATTTGGTCACCATAACTAGAAAAGTAGCTAATGTAATGGCTGTGTCCTAGATAGACTTACTATTGCTACGATGAAACACCATGAACAAAAGACAAGTTGGGGAGGAAAGGGTTTATTTGGCTTACACTTCCATATCACTCTTCATTATTGAAGGATGTCAGTATAGAAACTCAAGCGTGGCAGGAACCTGGAAGCAGGAGCTGATACAGAGGGCAAGGAGGAATGTTGCTTGCTGGCTTGTTCTTTCTGACTTGCTCAGCCTGCTTGCTTATGGAACCCAGGACCACCAACTAGCCTAGAGATGGAACCACTGACAATAGACTGGGCCCTCCTCATCAATAGCTAATTAAGAAAACATCATTCACCTAGATCTTATTTTCCAAATTGAAGCTCCTTCCTTTCACATGATTCTAGCTTGTGTCAAGTTGACATAAAACTAGCCAGTGCAGACATTTAACCTTTTTCAGCAATTGTATGTGAAAATATGCATTTTTAAAACAGAAGAACTTGCAAACTTTAGTGTTCAGAGTTTTATTGAGGTATGGCCACACAGACATAACCTCCTCCTGTGGAGGTATCCTGCCATGAGCCCCTTGGATATAAGGTACTTCATGATCCAATTAGCCCTACCATGAATCATATTCCTATTGTGAAGTATCACACATCACCCTATGAAAAAGACAAAGTCACAGTTTTATCAGCAGGCCATCCCAAGAGTTTAAGAGATTACCCTGCAGAAGCCAATTGAAGGCCAAACCATTCTTTTGGAGAAGTTAAGATTTTAACGGAGACTGTGCAGATGAACCTACTCGTGTCACAAAGGCTATCACCATCCTTTAGTGGGGTTGGTTTCTAACCTTTTTGGTAACAAAATAAAGTTAAATTTCATCTCGTTCATAGCATTCAGCAACCTGGTCATGCTATAAACATTGTGTAGGGCATTCTGAAACCTTTAATTTTAATATGTAGTTAATATAGGACAAAATTGACTCCAATTATGTTTTAGGGGGTCCTTATGGCTCCACATAGCATAGTATGTTCACAGGAGTGAGATCTAGTCTCAAGCCTCATGGATTCCAAAGTGGGTCCTGAGGCCAGTCCCTGGTCATATCCTATAAATGATCCATGTTGCCTAATGACATCTGAATAAACTATTCAATCAATGGAGAAGATGCAGGGGTATGGTATTTGGAACACAGAAGCCTCTGTTGGGTGCCTGGTTGGATTGAAGCAATTGCAACGTGAAGCAGAACCATGTCTTCAAGAATTATAACCTTGATGACCAAGGCAAACCCAGAGAGCAACCTCTTCAGTCCAGTCTCACACATGTCAAAATGATGAGACAATGTGCATTATCAGCCCCAAAGGAGAAGAAGAGTGGGGTCGGCAGGCTCAGCCCTGTCTGATCGTTAAACTCTCTGCAAGGAAGTGACAAAATGACCAGTAACTATATTTTTAAACCAAATCTAGAGAGTCCTCAAGTTTGAGAGGAACTGTTATTTGAGTGCCTGTCTTCTCAGCCACCACCCCCACACATATGTTGGACACATTATACCATCAACAGAGGGTTTTTAAATATAAAAGGCGATACTGGTTTTGTATCATGTACATTGAGAAGTCCAGATTGAAAATGGAATTTTCATTGAAAAGTTCAAGAAAGGACAAACACAGAACATATAATTTCATCAAATTGGAAAATATGAAAAAGTGGAAGCGTGGTTGCCTGTTAAAACTCACAACTCTAATATTCACTAAGAGAATAGAATGAGTCATACATTGATTTCAAGTCTCCCAAAGGACATAGTTTGGGTAATCTGAAACAATTTCATAATCTTTTTTAAATTTATGTTATGTGCATTGATGTGAAGGTGTCAGATCCTCTGGAACTAGAGTTACAGACAGTTGTGAGCTGCCATGTGGGTGTTGGGAATTGAACCCAGTCTCCTCTGAAAGAGCAATCAACTGCTCTTAACCACTAAGCCATCTTTCCAGCCCCCAATTGCTTAATATTTTTAAGAGACTATTTTTTTTCTTTTGTGGAAGAACATGGGTTGCAATTTAATTTTTCATAGCCAATGACATGTCTTGCATCAGGGAATATTCACAAAGAGGATACCCGGCATCTGCCAGTTTTTAAATTACAGCCTACATAAGTGCCTAGTAACAATCTGCATGATTGGGTTTAGCTCATGAAACTGCTCAGTTAGGATGGAGTGTTGGGGAGGATTACTTCAAAATGCAGCTTTCTGTAGTCCATTAATGACTAGAAATGGATGTTTTAGGTGATTCTTGTTAAGGTGTAGACAAATAATCACATCAGTTATTTTCATCTTAAGAGAAAAAATGAGCTCTTTCCATATTAATCGTATCTTTGTGGTACATACTATCCGTTGTCCATGTGACATTCTAGCCCTTCACTATCTACCCAGTTTTGGGAGGAAGGATAACACTACGCCCCTTTTTTCCAGCTTCCCTCCTAACAAGTAGAAGCCATTAACCTAGTCCTGCTCTCAAACAGCTATAACAGAATTTCTAAAAACTTTCCAGAATTATTTTTTTCCGTTCTAGGTAAAGTAAACCACACAAATTCTACCTTACCAATTCTTCCTATTTTGAATACAAAAATGATACCTGAAGTTCCAGCAACCATTTTTGAGACTATGGAGTGACTAAACAAGGAAAATGAAAGATAACCAAACAGAGAAAGATGATCCAATGTGTCTTTTGTCTGTGAGGACACTTTGTTGCCCCAACAAGCATCCTAGAACCATTAATGGGCAGGGAAGCCTGCACTCCATAGCTGTCACGTGGCATGTCGCCTATCACCATGGCACAGGGAAGAGAACTTGGCAGAAACACTCACTCTTAAAGGTTCCTGTCCAGAAATAGCATGAGCTACATCTGCTCCCATACCAATGGCCAAAGCATGTTACATAACTACACCTAACATCAAGGAGGAAAGTAGCAAAATTCTGCCATGTGTCAAAAAGGAAAAAAAAATCAAAATATTGATTAACAGCTTCAATGAACAGTTACAATTTTCCTTATGTGAAGAAAAATGAAAACCTGTTTGTTTGAGTCACTTCAAGTTGGATTTTCTATAACTTCTAACCAAAAATTGTTTTAGTCAATAAGCCCTTAAATTAGTCTGCATTGCTAAGATTGTCTTTGGAACAGTGTATAAAATTACATAGCATTTTTCCGGTCTTGCTTTTGCAGCCATTTCTAAGAAAGATCGTTTCACAGTAGGCTTCCTGGTATTCTGACTCCTGGAATCTTTCACCCCTCCTCCATGATGCTTCCTGAGTCATAAAGGCAGGAACTGCGATGTTGATGTGTCAGCTGGGGCTGTGCTGCCAGAGTTCTGTTGATCTCTGCATTATGTGCAATGTGGCTTTCTGTGATTGTCTCCAATTTCTGTAAAGAGAAGGTTCCTTGAGAAGGGGTGATTGATAGATTCACAGCATGACCCCATGGTTGGGCATGCCCAGCAGACCCAGACACTTCACCTAGCCATTTCCAGGTCAAAACAGCCATTTCTGGGTCAAAACATCTCACATGACCAGGACCCTGTGACTTTGCATGGTTGCATAAAGCACGTAACACATGTGTGAAGTAGCCACATGAGCTTGTGTATGCAGGTGCAGCCCAGCCTTTATAAGTCGATGCCATATTCCCGGCTTCTCTCCTTATGCACTTGTCTTTCCGCAGGCCTGAGCACACCTGTCTGTCTGTCTGTCTGTCTGTCTGTCTGTCTGTCTGTCTCTCTCTCTCTCTCTCTCTCTCTCTCTCTCTCTCATCTTAATAAAACTCTTGTTAGTGGATTCTGTCTTGTTTTGTGACATTTCCTCACAGGGTAAGAGTGCCGCCAAATAACGAACAGTGATAGTTACACTTATATGAGGATAAGATTTAAAATGTAGTAAGGAATAATGCTGGTCTAACAAAGTGCTGGTAGTAGATTCTTTGCTAAGGTCCATGACCTCACTAAATCTGAGTAATTGGCTGGGTTCCTAGTACCTGGCAGGATTTGTTTTCTGTTAAGTGGGTCTTAAGTCCGATTTGACAGCTCTTGGTTACTACCAACATGTGAATGCCTTTGGGAATATCTTTTCATGCTAGCCATTACTGCGATTCATAGGTGTTGTGACTGGGTAGGACTATTAATTGCTTCTCTTTCTCAGCAGCTTGCATAGTATTTTGTGGTACTATGAAAATTAGACCCCAGAAAGGAGGCTTCCAGGTTAGATCCCGCTTAAATCATTCAAGCCCTGAATCTTAAATGTGTGGTGTCTTCAGCAAAGGGTCTTACCTTGAAGCTCTGAGGGGAGTCATTAGGATTACCATGACTAACCATGAAGAAAGAGACATGCTAATGTGGAAGTGAGGAAATTTCCTGGGATACAACCCTAGACAGAGAACTAAAGGCAATTTGTGACTGCTAGGAAAAGAATAATTAGCCCCTCTCTCAGAAGAGCCTCTTTGGTAGTTTAAATAAGAATGGCTCCCATAGACTCATATACTTCAGTTTTTGATCCCCAGTCAGTGGAATTTTTAGGGAAGAATTAGGAAATGTGTCCTTGCTGGAAGGTGTGCATCACTAGACTGGGCGTGGACTTTGAGGCTTCAAAAACCTACATCATTCCAAGTTAGCTCTCTCTGACTCTAGCTTGTGGATAAGAGTGTAAGCTCTCATCTATTGCTCCAGTACCATGCCAGCCAGCTGCCATGCTCCCCCGTCATAGTTTTAATGGACTCTTGCCCTCTGGAACTGTGACACCAAAATTAAATGCCATGCTCATGGTGTATTGTCACAGCAATTGAAAAGTAACTAAGACAGAATTTATTATGAGGGTGGGGCATTGCTGGGACATCTCTAGGCATGCTGTTTTCTGTGGAGGAGGGGATGTATAAAACTTTAGGACGCCGGGTGGTGGTGGCGCACACCTTTAATCCCAACACTCGGGAGGCAGAGCCAGACGGATCTCTGAGTTCAAGGCCAGCCTGGGCTACCAAGTGAGTTCCAGGAAAGGCGCAAAGCTACACAGAGAAACCCTGTCTCGAAGGAAAAAAAAAAAACTTTAGGACTTTGCATTAAAAATGTGATTGAATATTGAATACTATAAGCAGAGTCTTATGGACTATCCTAGTAGGAATTTGGAAGGGAATAATGGCAAAAGCAATGTGGACAATGTAGGTCCATCTTGAGAGGTTTCCTAGGAGAATAATATTAGGAACTAGGTTAGAGACCATTCTTGTAACATTTTGGCAAAGAATGTGACTGTGCCTTTTGTTCACGTCAAAAGAATATGCCTCAGGTTCAATTGAAAAGTATTGAATTGATTTATTTCATGGAGAAAATCCCAAGACAGCCTAATATTGATTCTGCCATGTGCTTATTAGTAATCACTTTTATGCAGATATGGAATAAAAAGAACAAGCAGGGCAAAAGGATAAAAAACACACAGTTTGAAGCAAAAAAAAAAAAAAAAAAAAAAAAAAACCCGAGGAAATTTAATGTTGGAGCCAAAGCTTATGCTAAAAGAGACAAGATTAGGGCCGTGTGGTGGTGACACATGCCTTTAATCCCAGCACTCGGGAGGCAGAGCCAGGCAGATCTCTGAGTTTGAGGCCAGCCTGGTCTCCAAAGCGAGTTCCAGGAAAGGTGCAAAGCTATACAGAGAAACCCTGTCTTGAAAAAAAAGAAAGAAAGAAAGAAAGAGATAAGATTAAAGAAAAGTCTGCTCTGAATTAGAATAAAAAGAGAGAAAGGAGAGAAAGGCCCCACTCAGGTAAACTTCTAACTTGTAAAAAGGAAAGCCCTGAGGTATTTCCTATTCTTTAAATGACACTACAAGGAAATGTAGGGGGCTGGGGTCCACCCAAATGATCAGCTAACTTAATAAGGTTGTCTATGTAGCTCTGGATTTAGAGTCATGAAGGATACACCAGTAAAGGGATAATGGAATCTTCCTCTACAGTTAAAGAAGAGCTGCTGAGTCCAAGCACTGACAGGGAATTCCTTGAATGGAGTCCCTGAATGGCCATTGCTTGATGTTGTGAAAGTGAAGCCTGAATTGTACTGGGGGCCTCAAGATGTTAGAGATGCAAGAACCATGAGCGATCTGTCAAGGAGAGCTGCACACATGGAGTGGAACCAGCCCAAGAGAGAAGTGTGTTGCAGAGAGCAAAGCCAGAAGGGCAGAGCCATCTAAGCACTTTGGCGTCAGATAGGAAGCTGCAGAATTTGGAGCTTTCCCTATGTGATTTCAGCCTTGCTTTGGTCCAAGTATTTCTTCACCATGCTCCCATCTCTGTGTATCATTGAATGTTGTCCATTTATTATTTGCCTTTTGTTTCGAGGGGTTTTTTTTTTTTGGTGGGGGGAGGGGATAACAATTAAGAGATTGCCTTGAGTCTCAGAAGAGACTTTGGAATTTTAGACTCTCCTGACTGTGAAAGACTATGAGGACATTTGAAGTTGGACTAACTGCAGTTTTCCATTATGAAAGAGCTCATAGCCTCTGGAGGCCAGGGAATAGAGTATGGTGGTTTAAGTGAAAGTGACTCCCATAGTTCATGTGTTCGGCTAGCTGGTCCCCAGGTGGTAGAACTGTTTGGGGAGGAGTAGAAAGGATGGACTTGTTGGAAGAGGTGTCCCAGCGTCTCCCTTCTGCTGCCAACTTTCCCCATTATTTGGTTATTTAATACAAAGTGGTCAGCCCCCAAACTATATACATGCAAATCACAGAAATGAACTCAACAAGTTGTATTATATATTTGTGCATATTAATAATAATAATAAACTAACAATTTGACAGTAGGTCATATGGGCAGCGTTGGAGGGAAAGTACCTGGGAGGGACCAGAGGGAAGAGAGAAAAAATGAAAAGTGATATAATCCTATTTTAATTAAAATTTTATTTACAATACAATAAAATTTACATAGCAAAGTAGGGCTCAGTTCTACTTGGGAGCATTACAGATTCTTCTTTAAAAATTATAGTTAACCTCCAAATGCTTTCTCTTTGAGAATAGATTCAGTGGAAAGCTCTAAAATGAGTGTTTTTCTTTGACCCTTTATTGGAACTCAAAACTGAAGTTAAAGGACTTTGGACCTAGTTCTACACTGTAGAAATATCTCAGGATGATTAATAAGAGTTAATTTATTAAATCGTTACTGTTCTAAAGGGCTGATATTGTGTCTACCTCTTTAGATATATTTTGGCAGATGAGAATAAAATTATCTAGTTTTGAGAGTATAAAATACCTCTAAATTTGTTCTAGATGATTAGAACAATGTTCTTTAAGCCTTACAAATGTCTTCTATAGTAGATTAACCTTAATAATGTTCAATTTCACGTATGCTAAGGTTAAGGAGTTTGATAGGGATGTAGCTCAGTGATAGAGAGCTTGAAGGACATGCATGAGATCCTGGGTTTTAATCCCATCACGGATAAATCATTTAAAATTGTGAATTTATTAAACCTACTGGGAGAGTGAATAGTACATTCATGATTGAACGCCAAATCTAACCACAAATCACAATCACAAGCTGCTACCTGCTAAGCAGTCATAATCCTCTACACTCTAGAAGAATGATATTCCACGTCACTGATGCCCTTTTGTTAAGTGCTAAATCTTATTTGCACTGCTTCAAAATCATATTTTAATTTAGATCTTAGATCCTCATTTTCTGACTCCAACGTCTGCTCTTTCAAACCCACACTCTACTGCCTCTCTTGTACTTACTGAAACAAAATTAACTTCACAGAGAAGAACATCTAAACTAGTCACCAGAAGAAGAGAGAATGGTCTAGAAGATTGGCTAAAACTCAAAATGAACTTGGGCTTTCAACATCAGGATGCCACTTTAAGACCCAGATACAGGCCATTGGCATACATGAGGTGCATATCAATAACAATAGAGAACAGTTGGAACTCTGTCTGTACAGAACTCTGTCTGTCTACCACAACTTACCCAAACACCCATATGAACTTGCATTTGTCTATCCATCCTATGCATTGTGAACTGTCAGGTATGTTCTAAGGAGTTCTAGTTTGTGATGTTCAATACCCACAGAAACACAATGATCTGAAGCCTATCCTGCCTTATACAGGACACCTGGTGTGAAGAGAACACAATCACTTGGTCACATGTTATGAAAGCAGCACCTGCAATGGCATCTGGTGACGGATAAAAGTGGCTCAGCTTCCAGGGAATCCATGGAGCATCCCCTAATTATGTCACATTTATTTATTTATTTATTTATTTATTTATTTATTTATTTATTTACTTACTTATTTACTTATTGTTTGTCAGTGTGTGTGTGAATGCCATAACACTTGTGTGGATGTCAGAAGACAACTTGAAAGAATCTGTGCTCTCCTCTCAACCATGTGAATCCCAGCGATTCTAACTATTTCATCAGGCTGGGCAGTAAGCCCTTGTACATGTGGAGCTATCTGAGTCCAACCTGAGATATGGTTTATGAAATTCAAATTAAGTCACGTTTCTTCCCTTTTTAAACAACCTCTTTGATGATATTCCAAGGAATTCTTACTACAGTCTGAACATCTTGCTTTGATGCCTCTACCTCATCTCTCTAGCCTGTTTTTTACTCACTGGAAAGCTAACTCTGTCTTTAGGAAATACAAAGGCTTTGTGGTTCCAGGTCTTTGCCCATTCATTTTCTCCACCTGTAATGCAATTTATTCAGACTGCTTATTCAGAAAAGCCTTAGGGCTTTTCATTTTCATTCTGCAAATTACAGGGAAAGGTCATTTTCACAGAATGGCCTTTATTCAGTCCTCTCTCTGCTTTATCCCAATAAATGAAATGATCACATTAATTTCTTTACATTGTCTTTATCTGCTTCTGTCAACTCAAATGCAACCTCTAGGAGGCCTGCCACCTTCTCTGAATACCTAATTTCTAAAGGTATGCCTACACACACGATCTCAGTAAACAAACATTTATTGACAAATACTAATTTAAAAGTAAGCTAGCTGCCGCTGTAAATTTGGCCTCAACAAGGAAAAAGAATGTTGAAATAGCAAGTTGAGCAGAAATTCAAGTCATACAACAGCAGAAGTGTTTGTGTCACATGTGATGTTGGTAATTGTTGTACAAGAGTTCAAATCCCAACCTCACAATACTCACTCCAGCCAGTGCTATGAAACTAAAGAACAAATAGTTGTCACACTATTTGGCAGCAATGACTCTGCCAATGCATTTTCTAAGATTTCCTTGATCAACAGCACCCCCATCAAAGAAACCAAACCAAAACAAAACAAAACAAAGAACCCCAAAACAAGTGCATGACTTTTTGTTTTATCCTGTTTTTCCATGTACATTACCATATCATTTTTGCACAAGGCTCTGTTATAGCGTCGACTGTGTGAAAAGGCAGGGCAGTTATACCATACCATGCAAATAAATGAATAAATATATGTCTACTTAGAAAAAATATACACCCTACTCAAGATTCTAAATACATATTCTATAAACAATTTGAAATCCTTGAGAAATAAATGGGAAAGTAAAGATGATTGCTGTTAGGAAAATCGTGTTACTGATAGTGTGAAGGCTGAATTAGGAAAATGAAGGCAGGTATTATGTAAGTCACTGGGATATACAACTAATAAAATAGGAAACAATGAATGATTCAATGTCACCAGTAAAAATACAGAAGAGAGGTGGGGAAATGCTATGTCAGTAATATAAACTCCATAGAAACATGTGGATATGAATTCTGTTCTAAGAATCCACATTTTAAAAGCCACAAGACCTGAATGCTTATAATCCCAGCACTGAGGAGGTGGAGACAGGTGAATGCCTGAGCTCACCAGCCAGCAAGGTTAGTCTACTTAGCAAGCTTTGGTCAAGTGAAAGATTCTGTTTCAAACAATAAATTAAATGGTTCCTGAGAAACAGCTCTCAAGATTTTCCTCTGACATCCAATTGCACACAGGAACACATGCACTCCCTTGCTCATACATATACCAATACATATAAGGAAAGAAAAATAAAATGAGGGGAAAAGAGTGAGAAAACTATAATGTTTCCAAAATGAATGGTGATGTTTTATGAGGACTTTGGAGCAGGGAGAGAGATCTTTACTTGTCCTGAGAAGCACAGGTGCCAGAACCGTCACAGTGGAATTATCTTCTGTTTATTCAGTTCTTTGCAAGGCTGAGTACACAACTCCTCCAAGAAAGCCGCATCATGGGATTTGCAAAACTGTGACACCTGGTTCCTCAAAACTCATAAAATTAGTACCTATTTATTTCAGGACTCCTCAAACAGAAGCCAAATGGAAAAACACTGAGACCTCTAAAGAACTCTCAAACTGACAATCCGTAATAGCATTATGAAAAATATTGTACGTGTTTTCCTTAAAGGTAAGTGTTAGTAAGATTCCTTTAGTGTCACCTGTTATTTGGGAAATGTATGTCTACTTTATTTCACACGTGTGGAAACTGGAGAGAGGTGAGATGATCATATTTTAGCCATGCTGTATAGGCAGAGTGTTAAGTGAAAGTGAAGGCTGTAAGCTCAAAGCACATCCCAGTCCATCGGGACAGGACAACTCTGCAAATCAAATGCATTTGACAATGGGTCAGGTCACTAGCTGGAGAAGGCCAAAAATGAGAAACGGCCTGGTTCATAAGTAATGATTGCCCGTTAAAATCTCACAAGACCAAAAAATGATGTAAATCTGAAGACGCAGAAGGCTCTTCTGCTTACTGTAACAGGAAGTATGTATATAATGGAATTTTTAATATGAATGAATACTGATTATTTGTTAGTAATTTCATTTCATTGTACTAGGAACAGGACAATCTAAATATAATATTGAAGAATCTGACAAGACAACTCAATTACAAGATGTAGAAGAATACAGAGAAATGTTGCCTATGGACGCAGTGCACAGCTAGCTGACCTTTACAGTCTTTGATTATATTGAATTAATAGCCTGAGTACTAATAGTAATGACTTAAAATGGCATAGTGAAAAGGCCATTGTGTTATATAAAATCTCCAAGGAAATCGAGACCTACAAGCTTATCTCAAGTGCACTCATTTGTCATGATAAACACTTTCTTACTGGGTAAGTCTCGACTTTATTTGTGAAGTAAATCTCCATCCTGAGACATTTATTTCTCTGCTCCTGACACAAGAGCCTCTGCTAGTCTCCTCACTGCTAATCTGTGTGAAAACTACTCAGTAATTGGCCCCAACCCACACTACAGATATGTCACAGCGCTTTAGAACTGAAACCGAGGTCTGAAAAGGACTGCTACAGTTGTTCTTATGAATAAAGTTTTATTTGAAAGTGGCCAAAGCAAGAGTTTATGTACTCTCTATGGCTATCCTCCCACTACAATGAGAGAGTATTTGGGACACACAGTATAGCAAATATAAAGTCTAAAATATTTTTCCTCTAGCTGTTTACAAAAGTAGTTTGCCCATGCCTAATCTTCACTGAAGCTCTTAAAATCAATACTGATCATGCTGACATCTGGGCATCAGAATAGCTACCAAGATAGTTACAAGATTTTGATAATATATAACATACTTTTCTCTTCAACCCTAAGATTATCTTCAAATCTTAAAATTTGAACAGAGGGAAGTTACACGTGTTCTTAAGAAATGGACGGACTTATTCACTGCTGTGATAAATACCCTGACACAGCAGCTTAAGGGAGAAATTTTGTAATTTGAATTAGGGTTCCAGAGGGATAGAGTTTATCAAGCAGGGGAGACATGGTAGCAGAGACAGGAAACTGACTGGTGATGCTGCATCCACACTTGGGAAAGTGGAACAGGAACCGAGACAAATTTATTAAGTCCCAGAACCCATCCCTAGTGATCCACTTTCTCCAATGAGGCTCCATCTCCTGAGGTATCCACAACTCCCCAAACAGTGCTTCTAGCTGAGAACTAAATGTTTAAATATACAGCCTATGTGAGACATGTTGCATTCAAGCCAGCATATGGACAATTGGGTCCTTTCAGATTCTAGGCATGAGTATGGAAAATTGGCCATTTTGTTCTTTAAATGTTCTGTTTTTTCTGCATTAGTATACTTTTCTCTTTACTTTTTTGCCAGAAATATCACTTAAGGTATGATGTCATGTAAGAAAATGAGGAATTGTGTGTCACTATATGATTTGAAACACATTAAGATTTGTATAGAAATGAAATAGTTCCAATAGTAGAAACTATTGATGGAAACATGGTCCAATTGGGAGCACTGAACCTTCTGGATAGAGAAAACTGCAATTAAGTTGTCCTGTCAGTAATTTCTGTAGAGTAAATTTTAGAATCAAAATATGGAGAGAATTATGGAAAACTGGTGTTTCCTAGGAAGAAACAAATTCTACTTATATGCTCCAGCTAAAAGAAAGAATTAATCCAACATTTTAAAACATGGAAAGAATTGCCAGTTTCAGAGTGAGTTTAAATAGGAATGATGTGGGAGTTAGAAATCTGAATTTTAAACCATTCTCCATGTTCTCATGGAGACAACCTTTAACTATGCTTTGTGAGACACCATGCTTATTTTTCCACTGGTAGTACACATGCATACAACCTACCTGACAGTTGATTTAAGACTGGCAAAGTCAGGCCGGACAGTGGTGGCACATGCCTTTAATCACAGCACTTGGGAGGCAGAGGCAGGCAGATAGAGCTCTGTGAGTTTGAGGCCAGCCTGAGCTACAGAGTGAGTTCCAGGAAAGGTTCCAAAGCTACAGAGAGAAACCTTGTCTGGAAAACCAAAACCAACCAACCAACCAAACAAACAAACAAAGACTGGCAAAGTCATATACACATATAGCAAGACAAGAAAATTCCATTTTCAAAGATTTGTAAAGTAATAGAATTTTTCTTAACATGCAGTTTTAAATGACTGAGAGTCTAAACCTTGGTAGATTTAGACATTGAAATTTTTCTCTGTCATTGTGTCATCCATCTGTTAATGTCACCCATTGTAACTTGTCTTAGTTGGGGTTTCAATTGCTGCATTAAAACACCAAGACTGAAAGCAACTTGGGGGAATAGTTTAATTTACACTTCTGGATTACAGTTCATCACTGACATAAATCAGAAACTCAAACAGGAAAGGAACCTGAAGGCAGGAACTAGAGCAGAGGCCATGAAGGAGTGCTACTTACTGGTTTGATTTCCATAGCTTGCTAAGCCTGCTTTCTTATAGCACCAAGGACTACCAGCCCTGGGGTGACACCTCCCATAGTAAGCTGGTTCTTCCCCCATCAATAATGAATCCAGATAATGTATCACAGACAATCAAGTGGGGGGGCATGTATTTTCTCAGGTGAGATTCCCTCTTCCAAAATAATTCTAGCTTGTGTCAAGTTGACATAAAACTAGCTAGCACATATCTTTTCTTGAATAGAAATATTTTGTTTAGATATAATGATACTGATTTCTTTGCTTATGAGTTGTACTTTGAAATTTTAAGACATTTTTCTTTATTAGGTTGACTATATTATTAGGTTTACCCTTTACAATTAAATTTAATCCAATTTTTTTTAAAAAAAAATCACCATTGTAATATTGGTAAATTTTTATTTTCATTTTTTCCTAGACTGTCTTTGCCATTGAGACAGGCTCATATAGTTCTCCCCAGCCCAGAGTGAGACCCCAGCCCAGATCTCCACATTCTCTTTGCAAAAGAACTAACTCTACCAATACTGACTACCCAGCAACATTTCACACTACACAGTCCTTATAAACACACTGAAACACAGAGCCCCTCCTGCACCCACAGAAGTTAGTCTCTGGCACACCAGGCATGTCTGTTGGATAGTTAGTTTTTGTTTGTTTGAAAAGCATCACTTTATGATTGCTTTATGATACTTTTATTCATACATATGTATTGCAAAATTAACTATTTATGTAGATGTCTATCTCTATTGTTCTTTGATCCCTTTTGCTGATCTGTTTGGTTTTTAACACATACACACTGCGTTATACTTAAATTACTGTCTACGGAAGTAATACATAGCTTGTGGAGAACTGACATGTATTATAATGTTAGGTAATATCACCCAAATCTAAGAAAGAGCTTTCTATATACTAACTTCGTCCTATAGAGCCTATATTCTTGATTGAGCCCAAAATATCATTAAATTCTACTTGACGTTATATATTACATGAAGAAAACACAAAAATAATAACATATGTATTCACTTACAAAGCTAGGTGCACCTTTAAATTTTAGCTATCAAAAAGTGACAAAAATGTTGGCGTGCTGCTCTCTTGGATAGTTTACGTAATATATTAAATGTAACATAATATTAACCATGGGAATAATTAGAATTTTTGAGAGAGTTCTGCAAAGGTGCCACATCAAGGAACAATGCACAGTATGAAGCAACAATCAACAATAAACGTTAACTGAACTCATTGTTCCTGTATTTAAAACTGGCACATCAACTGCTGGACACTACGACTAACACAGGATTGTTTACAGGTGCAGATATGTGTAATCTCAGTTCTCCTAGGGATATTATTCTCAGATAAGCTATGGCCCTTTTAGAGAAAAACGGGGAGAAACACAGCATGCACTTCTCCCTTTTTCTGAAACTAATCCAATGCTTTGAGTTAATGAAGCTGGCTAGCTTCGTCAGGTAAATCTATTAGAGAAGGTGAAGCATCAGGTAGACATGTAAAAAACGAGGGCCAGTGACAAGAACTTGAGGCTAGCTTCAAGGATTCAGGGCTATTTTTCCACCCAGCAAGAATCAAGGAAAGGAAGTTCCACCTCTGTCATGTGCTCATACAATGTCTTTTACCAGGAACCAGTGGCCTCTGGTAAGGACTCTGAACTTCTGAGGAGATCGCACTCCGGTTAACACCAGTGTGGTGGATTGAACAAAAATGGCTGCCAAAGGGAGTGGCACTATTAGCAGGGGTGGTCTTATTGGAGTGGGTGTGGCCTTGTGGGCGGAATTGTGTCACTGTGGGGATGGGCTTTTAGTTCCCCTATGCTTTTTCTACTCTCAGTATCACAGTCCACTTCCTGTTGCCTGCAAGATGAAGGACTCTCAGCTACTCCTCCAGTACCATGCCTCCCTCACCTTACCATGTCCCACCATGATGAAAATGGACTGAACCTCTGAACTGTAAGCGAGCCACCCAATTAAAGGTTTTCCTTTGTAAGAGTTGCTGTGGTTGTGATGTCTCTCCACAGCAAGAGAAACCCTAACTAAGACAGAGTTGGTACCAGGGACTGAGGTACTGTTATGATAAGCCTGACCATGTTTTTGTTTGGAGGAATTTGGACTTTGGTACTTTGGGTTAGGAAAGCAGTGGAATGCTTTAAGTACTGCTTAATGAAACATACAGTTAGGAGCATGGAAAACAGTGGTACAAGGAGTTATTTGAACTGTGGGGGGAGGGGGAGACCCTAGCTCCAGAAGTTTCAGAGAAGAATTTTAATATGTTGCCTAGAGATCATTCTTGTGATATTTCGGTGAAGAATGTGGCTGCTTTTTGCCCTTGTCTGAAAAGTCTGCCTGAGGCTAAAGTGAAGGGATTTCAGTTCATTCTATTGGCAGGAGAACTCTCAAACAGCCCACTATAGAATCTGTTGTGTGGTCATTAGTGGTAACTCTAATGAAGATATATAATGAAAAGGAACAAGGTGAGAAAACAAATGTGCAAATTGAGAAAAGGGGCATCAGTAAGTTTTCAAGGAGATAAACAGATTTTTAAAAAAATGGAATAAAGGGAGTGGTGACCTCAGGGCAAGATGCCATCCACCTAGCTAAATTTTCAACTTGTGAAAAGGAATTAAAGAAAAGCTTAGAGTCGGGTGTGGTGGTACACACTTTTAATCCCAGCACTCCAGAGGCAGAGGCTGGCAGATCTCTGAGTTTGAGGCCAGCCTGGTCTACAGAGCAAGTTCCAGAACAACCAAGCTTAGGCAGTGAAGAAAAACATAGAAAATAGAAAGCTGGTGATAATATAATTGAGCAAGGGGGCCATGTTCCAGCCCCAGCAAAGAGCAAAACTTGGCAGATTCAGCCATGTGGTTCTGGCTTAGGAGTCAAGGATGGAAGAATGAGGTTATGGAATTTGCTCCCACACCTAAGAAAGCCACTGAAGCCAGGCACGTGTCAGGGGTGTCTCTGAATGGAGGCCTAAACAGATCATTTTGTGAACCTGTGAGGGTGAAACCTAGATTCCCTTGGAGACTCCAAGACATGCCAGAGTCAAGGGATACTTATTGAGGAAAGCTGCTAACAGGGAGTGGAACCTCCAGATCCACAGATTAAAATAACCCATACATTAAGACAGACAAAACCAAAAAAATCTCTAGGATTACTTTCAATGTTACCTTGATACCCTATTCAGACCTTTCTCAAAACTGCAGCCTCAGGAAGATGCAAGTGGATATAAAATGAAAATTGTGTTTGAAACTTGGAGGTTTGAGCAGTCAGCAGGTGGCTGGAAGACAGCCTGGATAAGGAGCTGGCTTCGAAGACAGCCCTGATTCAAGCTCCCTTCACTAAAAGGAATTGCTATCTCATCTTTGTTCTCTTGTTGTATATTCTGGTATTCTTCATTGATCTCTTTGAAAACGTTGTAGTAAAGTATTGCTATCCATGTCTTCCTAAGTTCTAAAACAATAATGAGTAATATTATAATTCTTGACTTTATTTTTCCATCACCTAACACATTATATAGAAATTCTTCTTTTAAAATGTTCTATTAATTTTTTTCTTAGAGGACAAAATAACAGCTTTCACTGTGACATTTCCACACTTGTATGACTTTGTACTTTTTTATACATACCCCTGAGCACTCTACCTTAGTGTTTCTTAGTAAATTATGTTAAAAGAACAAATTCAGGAATCCATGAAATGTTCTCTACACAATTTGGTACAGCTTGGAGCTATTGAATTCAAGCTGTAACAACCTCTAAGAGGAAATGTAAAGAAAAAGTAAAGGAAGTTCTCCTGAGAGGGGAGTACATTTAAGGAATATGAGAAATATAGAACATTTGAATGGCTATAAAGGCCTCTTGTAGCACGTATCTTAAAAGGTCTTATTAATAAAAACCAACCTGGAGCCAGGCATTGGGGTGAATGCTGGAAGATCAGAGAAGCAGAACAAGTCACAGCCATCTCACCTCACAATTTCTCAGCTGATCCTGTTTCTTCAAACTGGAAGCCTCTGTGTCCTCATCCAAATGGTTCTCGGCTGAACTGATGCTCAAAGGCCTAAAAGCTTAACCAGCTCTAGTTCCTGGTCCTCATGCCTTATATACCTTTCTGCTTTCTGCCATCACTTCTTGGAATTAAAGGTATGAGTCACCATGCCTGGCTGTTTCTAGTGTGGCTTTGAACGCACAGAGATCCAGATGGGTCTCCGCCTCTGGAATGCTAGGATTAAAGTCATGTGCTACCACTGCCTAAACTCTATTTAATATTATGGCTGTTCTGTTCTCTGACTCCCAGATAAGTTTATCGGGGTGTACAATATATCAACCACAGCCTCTGTAATACTGTTGTGTGCTTCTCAGGCCTCCTGAATGGGACTGATTCAGGATGTGAAGCAAAGCTTCATGGGAGAGGAAATGAAATGGAACAGGAAGTGAAAGTAAGATTTAGAGATGTGAGAAGACAATTGTACCTCTTAGATTTACTTTATTCTTGAGATAAAATTTCTGAGGTCAGTAGAAACAGTGTTGAACACTGTGTTTTATATCACTCTACATAACAAATGTTTATATCATTCTATAAGAAAAGGTGTTCGCATCCTGCCGACTACGTCCACAAGTAGCTTTTGCCGGGCGAAAAAACCAAAAAAAAAAAAAAGAAAAGGTGTAAGATTCCTAGATGGAATTAAAATATAAATATTTGCCCATAAATGCAAAATATTTCACATGCTTCACTCTGTAAAATACTTATAAGTCTACTATATGCAAAGAAAAATTTGATAAGTTACATTTACAGTCACAGAAAAACAACAGTTAAGATAGTCACAAGATTAATCCATAATGACTCATGATGAGTACAGACAATGACAGAATTTTCTTTATTATACATACAGCAAATTTTAATGGTAACATATTCAGTTTTATCCATATTTACCTGAAAATAACCTCTGAAACATTGTCTTTTATTCCATTGTTTCTCCAAAAGACAACTTGCCATAATTTACAGTTTCAAAAAGCCATTTTTAAAGTATTGTATTGTACAAGAATCTTGGCAGCAGGAATCCCTTCAATGTTGATTCACTTTTATTTTTAAATTGTAGGTTGTTCTTCCTTAAAATTATTGGTGTTATGACAGTAATAACAATGTTGATTTTCGTGAACTTGCCACATACCAGGCATGGCACCAAGAGTTAGCTAAATCCCTGCTCCTTGGGAGCTGTGATAAAAACTGTGTGTTTAATCCTGAGTTTCACCATGTTGGGAGCAGGGTTGGTGGAAGAAGCATGCTTGAAATTAAGTATGAAGTCAAAAACTCTAAGCACTAAATGGTTTTGAATTGGATATTTTATTAGATTCAAATTACTGATGTGAAATTGTTAGTAACCCTATTCTCTGGTGCAAAAGGTATATTTTAAATTATTTTTTCTAATAAAGCATTTTAACCTAAGGAAGTACATTTTCTTTATAGGTATTTTTAAAGATTAAAAAAAATAAAGATGAAAGAAATATAATTGACAGTTCATCCAAAGTCAGAAAATGGCTTCCGATAAAGAGATAAATGTCATCGATAAGTGCAAAAGAAAAAAATTCAGTGCTTCAGCCAGAAATCTTTATTGTGACAATATAACAAAAAATTAAAATACGTATGTGCTGGTAGAGACCATACTTTCTACCCAGCAAATTAATAGTAGATTATCACAATTAAATCAAGAAAATTAAATATTTTGTTTAAAAATATTAAAAGACAGAACTTTCAGCCCTTGACAGTAACTAGATGCCCAGAGAAGACTCTCCCAAGAGAACAGCTCCTTCATTCTCTGGGTATCCCCCAACCCCGAGATCTTAGGATTCAGTGTTCTCAGTCCAAACACAGATAGTATGTATGCCAGTAAGACTGGGAAGGAGGTTCAGGAAGAGTGAATGAAGTGTAGACCTTAGTTGGTCAGTTAAAATAGAGGAGAGTACGTAGGAAGTTATTTTGGAAATAAATTAATAACTGTAATCTATTATAACAGATATTCTATCTGATTGAATTTTGGAGCTATAAGAAAGGACCCAGCTATAAACCATTTTATTATTTTCTGTTCCTATAAAGAGACAAATATGTCCTGGAAATCATGAATTATAACTAAATAGGACCCAATTCTAGCTTTCTTATGGACATAAACATTATATTACCCAAAACCATTTAGAGGATATTTATCTATTTTTATAAGCTTTGTCTGTTCTAGAGAGAATTTTAGTATATTTTCTACTTGTTATGGAATTCACTTTTTTATTTTAAGTTTTTGTACTTTTGAATTGTACTTCATAAATGAAGAAAATAAAATTAATCTTTCTTGTTCTTTAATTCAGTACATGACTTTTACCATACAAGTAGGAGGAACTAGGGATAATTCCCTAGAGAGATCTATATTGTTAGCAAACAAAATAATAGAACAATTTTTTATCATAATGTCATTATTTTCTAGATTTGGTTTAAAGCCTGAGAGCCTTCATTAAGGCACATTAGCTTGAAAGACAAAAAAAAAAAAAAAAAAAAAAAAAAAAATATCTCCTCATGCAAATGGCTACTTTACTTTCCAAGGAGATTTTCTTTTATGCCGACAGAGATAATATCCCAACTCACAAGTACCAGAGTCTAAATACCACATTGTCAAGTGGGATCCATATGCAGTACATTATAAAAATGTCAACCCACTCCATCATCCAGGGACAGCCTTGCAAAAGCATGCTTTATGAAGTACTTACTCTTTATTGACTTTTAGTGAGCAAACAAAAAAAATGAGAGCACACTTACAAAAGTCATAACCTCTTTAAATGACATTCATAAGTTTTAAAATTGTAGCTAACACTGAGCTGTCTGAGACATCCAGAAGAGTTTTTTTAAGTACAGCCTGTGAAGCCAAGTTCCTCACTTACCAGTCCCTTCATTTTCTCTGAGGCTCTGGACATGGTCCTGTGTCTTTCAAGCACCCAGGATGTACAAGCACTACTCTAAGGTTTTCCTTCATTGATCAACTTAATTACCTTTCACAGATGAGGCACTAAAGACACTGAGAAGCGATTAATTTGCAAAATACTATACATATAATTAAAAGCAGTGCTCAGATTCCAATCAAGGTCACCTGACACCCCACCCAAGCTTACCTTAAATTTTAAGCTATTTCGTTTTAATACTTTGGCTGAATTCATTATTTAGAAATGATCACATGAAATTTTTGAGGTCCCCAGCCAAGCTTCTTTGATTAAACACAAATGGGTCTAATAAAGGAGCATGGCATTCTGTTTGGGGAATGTTGCTAACCACTGTACTCCATTTCCTTCATGAAAAACAAAAACAAATAAAAACCACCTGTTGCAGAGGGCGCTGCAGTTTGGTCTCTAAATCACCCACTAATTACTGTCTCAGTAGTCTTAAAATGCATTCACACTACTGATCTCTTTAATATTCTACTATAATTGACAAGTAACTTTAAATATCTTAGATCATGAAACTTCTCGCTCCTGGCACCTATGAGTCACTGACATAAAGCCTCTGGTGGGACAGCTTCCCCTTCTTGATTCCAAACGTTGAGTCCTGCATATGCAGTTTGCCCATTCCTATCCTCTTTGCCCTCTAAGTAACGTGTGAACACATGTCTCTACCTGTCTGAAATCCCACTCTTGCATTAGCATTCTAGACCCTACCCTACCCAGTTAACCTGGAAAACCTAAGCATCTGTTTTGTCTTTTCCATCATATTCATAAGCATTCTTGTGTTTCTATAATTTCTCCTCTTAGCCGCACAAACTCCCTCAATTTACAAGAGCCAAACTTTGTCTTCAGGGTATCACCTGCATTGAAAAAAAAATTGAGGATCCCCTACCTGCATATTCACATTATTTCCACTCCTCCCTCACTGTCTCCAACTCCTCTGGCTCCCTCTACCATGTGTGACCTCTCCTTAAAGTATTGCTGTGTGTGCACATATATGTACATGTGTGTTTTTATAATTCCCCATTCCCGCTGAACACTCACTTTGCTGGCCAGGATCCTACTAGTAATATGCCAAAGAAACAGTGTTTACTGAGGTTATCTATAACCCACTGGTAGCTAAATCACGCCCTATCTTGCCTGAAATCACAGCTGCTACTTCTGAAACAAAATGTCATTCCTCATCAGAATCTTTCCTTTCTAGCCACATCAATATATTCAACTGTCTAATCAACTGATTTCTTAAAGCCACATCCAACTAGATTTGTGATTCCTTCAAATGCACTGAGATGGTCTCCATTTCATTAAACAGTTCAATAGTACACATAGGTTTGCAAGTCATCAACCAATGACTTTCTCTCAAGCCCCTCCCTCTCTACAGTTGGTCTTTATATCTGAAGTATCCATCCAAAGACATTACACAGGTCACGTGTGTGTATCTTCAGTAACCTTCGGACATCACCCGTATTCAAAAGCATCAGTGTTTAATCAGTAAAACATTAATGGGACATGACACCAGATTAAAAGCTTCCTATCAGATCATTTCAAGTTTTACTATATCACAGTTTCAGCTAGGGTAGTTTTTCAATTAGGTATTACACAGCAAGAGGTTTGGGTTGTCAGAATCATTGCTGAATAATTACTCTAGTTTCACTCTGCTGCTGTGATGAGAACACTCTCACTAGAAGCAGCTGAATGGAGGAAAGGGTTTATTCCAGCTTCCAATTCCAGACCACAGCTTTATCACTGATGGGAGTCCAGAGAGGAACTCAAGGCAGGAACTTGAAGGCAGGAAGCCTACTTGCTATTCCACACAGTATTGCCTCCAACAAAAAACTCACTTCACAGTCTGAGAAGTATAGCAGGAACCATGGAGGACACTGATTGTTAGCTAACTCACAGTCCATCTTATCCTAAGGTGGCTTTCATATACAACTCAGAACTACCTACCTAGGGATGGTACTACCCACACCAATAACTACCCAATACAATCCCCCACAGACATGGGCAATATGAACTATGTCATTCCTCGATTGACGATTTCCTGCAAGAGGACTCTAGGCTGACTAGTTTTAGCTACTCCGGACAATAGCTATGAGTTTGTACTTCAACTTATCAAAAATAATGCATGTTATGGTTGAGAGAATGAAAACTAGAGACAGAATATATGGCTCATTTTCATTTCTACTACTCTCCACTCATTTTTTTCAACTTCAAAATGAAATAACCAATTATCTATGGCTAATAATATGGAGATTAAATGACCTATTAAATGCAAAATCCTTAGTACAGTATTTGGCATAATGAACACTCAATCAGTATTAACGGCCACAAGTTTGTTTGTTATTTGTTTGTTCGTCTGTTTGTTTCTATATCCTTTTACTTAGGCGATTATTAAAACTTCCTATCTATGAGGTAGTTGGGTTAAAGGAAATATAATTTACAAACAGTAAGGACGTGGGATATAGCTCAGTGGGTAGAGTGCTTGCTGTGCAGTGGGATGAGGATGTGAGTTCAAATCCCCATAACCATCCAAAAGCCAGGCATAGCAGCACAAACACATAAACTCTGTGATGAGGAAAAGAAATGGACCTACCCTGGGGCTCACAGCTCATCAATCCTCTCCCCAATAAGAGTTGTTGACTTCTGCCATAGTGGCATTTCCCCCAGTTTCAAGACATACAATGTCCAAAATATATAAAAAACTGATAATTATTTAATGGGTACCTGGCTGTGTCTCCTGTCAAGAACAATCCACCTTTAGAAAACAAAACTTCCAATCTTGTAAGTGTAGAGTTTGAGGAACAGAAAGCATAGTCTCTCACTATGTCATTGGGAATGATGGAATGATTAAGTAAGACCACTCTTAATCCTTTGTTCCTAGACTCATACATTCTACTTTTTGAGGATTCAGAACTCTAGGGATGTGTCTGATTCAATGTACATTGTGCCCTTAATAATGGTATCCCACTCTTTCAGAGTGTTGCCTTTGTAGCTATGAACTTTCAGAAGGGCATGCCAGCATTCTGTGATGAAATTGCCTCTTCATGGCTTCAGAAATATTCCCCGACTCCTGACAATACCTTATAACTAAGTCTTAGAAGGCCTTCAGTCTATAATCTCTCCCTCCCCAGGCCTCTTTGTTAAGATATGCTTGGAATTAACTTTAACTAGCCTGGAGGCAGGGAAGGGACTGAAAAGAGCCCCTAATGGGGATATTTATTATCTTACTAAGTAAGGCTACTTCAGTCTTCTAACAAAGGTGAACTACTTTTCTCCAATTCTGTGGAAACCAGAGCATCTGAAAAGCCAGCTGTCTTAGCATTATCAAGTTAAATCTCCTACACTGTTTCTGGGTCCCAGGTGTCCAATAGAGAACCCTGAATTTATTAGCAAAGCAGATCATTTTTCAGTCCTGAGCATTCAAATGTCTCCAGAGTCCTTACTTCATCACATCACTATTGCAGAACTCAATCACATCCTTATCTTCTCTGCAGCTGTGGCTGCTCATCTGCTAAGAAGGTAAGCAAGCTACCAAATAAGGATGCCAGTTCCTATGTCTGGCTTTTAACAACTAAGTTTTTCCTTACCCATCTGCAGGATGGAAATACAACTTAGTACTAAACAAGATAACAATAACAATCTTGCTGGGTAAACAATGCCTTCTGGTTTACATCACTTAAATATCTGAGTCATCACACTTGCAATCAGATCCCTCTCATTGGAATGTTTTCCCAAGTTACCCCTAATGAAACATTTAACAATTGGGCCACCAACTTGTGCCAGGGATTTCTGCTCACAATGGCATCTTCGTTCCTGAAAAGTTGCTAAGTGAGCTTGCTCTATATCCTCATCATGCTTTATTGGGCCATTCTCTTTATCACTTGTGCTCATTAAGGTCCAGTTGGAAGCTCTTTGCAATATGAGATTATGCATGTGAGAGATTTATTTTAAATGGGAACACGAAAAGGCAAAGAGAGACTTTAGCTTGTGATTGCCATGGAAAGAGACTAAGCAAAGCTAAGGAAGGAGGAATCACAAACAGCACCAGAGCTCCAGGAAGGATTCAGCCAAGCCAGCGGGGCACCCTTATTCAGAGGCAACAATGGCAGGATTCTACCGTTTTGCACTAATGGACTTCCTTTTCTAGGCTCAGTCATTGGCTACAAGAAGCTTAGCAAGAAATACAGCCCTATCACTAAGGCACATATCCTGGGACAGTAGTCAATACCATCAGTCAACTACACTTTCTGTAGATAGAGATCTAAGAAGTAACCTTTGATAACTCTCATATCTGACATTCTACTTCCCTATAATCCACAACAAATTTAAGATTCTTGGTATAAAATAGATAACCAAGTCTGTTTAATCAAATCCTCATTTTAAGACAGGATTCTAGGTCATTAAATTCTTAGATCACAATCCCACACCTCTCATTAAGAACAAAAATTTTGTAGCTCATGGCTGTATTTTCTTTCTCCTCTGAGCACATTCATCATGAATATGTTTTTAATTATGGAAGTTAAACACAGCTTATCTGTATATGCTACATAAAGCAAAGGATCTATAAAATAAAAAGTTAATTTATGGTACTGACTTTCTAACAATGGTAGAAGTTCCAAGATGCACTGTGATGCATTTGCTGTTATGTTGGCCCTTCAATAAATCTAGAAGTATTGGTCATTGAGCACTGATGTATGGCTGCAAAACTGAATTGACTTGAAATTTGCCTGGGTGTGTTATGAAACTCTGATGTATTCCCAATTTCTTTCAGTCTCAGGAGCAATTTATAACCATACTCAAAAGGCATATGAAGCACTATTTATAACAGCTGTTGTTTTTCCTATTAATGCATTTTAAATTGGCTTCTTTCTCTAGACTGACAACTTCCATTACAGATCAGATTGTTGGGGATTTGAATACAAAAGGAACTCTGCACAATTAGCATACTATACTACCTCTGGGAAGAAGTCATACTTTTGATAAACACTTCTAAGTACATGTAATATATAGTTCTTATGTGTTTTCTACCAAATTTAAAATTACCTCACATCATGGGAAGCCCAGCTATTAAGAATTTTGTTTTATCAGACACATTCTTGCGAGCACAATAGTTCTTTGTCCCTTAGATCCTGAGATGCTCATTATTCAGAAATAAACAGGCTACATGGGCTACAGTAGCCTAATATAGTATAATATATATATATGTATATATATATATAGTATTTGCTATATATACTATATATAATATATATTACTAGCTTATATAGATGTAATATTCTATATGACTGTTGATGACATTGGAACTGTTACATGTACAGAAACATGTTACATGTACATTGTTGGTGCTCACATGAGATTCCCTTTTTCCATTCTTTGTGGCCTACATGGTCTATGATACTCTTTCCTTCTCTGGAGAACTTTGCTCAACCAATGAGACCAGGCCACCTACTCACAGTGTTTCTCTCCTATTGCACTCTGGGAAATCCATACACAAGAAATGCCTCATGTAGAAGTGAAAAACATCAGCACCCTTCTTTCAAAACTCTGTGGGGTGATTCATATTTGCTGGCACCATCAAATAACTTGTTCCACTCAGACTCCTCATGCTGGGGTCCCCAAATTAGCACAGCACCTAATAACTTTGTTTTGATAATCTCTTTGATGATTGCATATGATCCACAGTTCTTTCAAGGGATCAATAAAGTTATCATCAATGAAGTCCTAGAAGGTTAAATCAGGTTTAAAAAAAATGAGTGGATACACAGTTCCACTCCAGATTTCTAGACCTAGCACAAGAAGATATCATTCAGGAGCAGTTCAGTGCTTCCAGGCCAGTCAGTCACCATTATGGTGAGTAGGTGAGGAAATAGGAGAGAGGGGGGCAGAATGATTCATATGCTGTGGAAAGAGGTAGATCTGAAGAGGCAAGGGCGGGAGGAACATCCTGATGTGAATGCCCTGCTTGTCACACAGTGTTGTGGGGATGTCTATGCCAGGGCTGCTGCCAAGGGCCATGGCTTGATCTGTGGCCCTGGTACAGCCAGTGGGACTCTGTATTGATTGATGTCTGTGGCTCCTGTTACCACTGAGGGAATGTGGGAATGTTGCTCCATATGGAGTTTCTTTGATGTCCATTATCTTCTCTGAATTAAACTAATGCTGCCAGGAGCAGACATGTCTCACTTTCATGAAAGGCCTCAGGTTACTAAACATCTTAAATGAAATACTCTGTAGGTCTCTGAAGTATTTGAAAATCACCTATATATCTAAAATATGGTAACTTTGAAAACCTACCTAATATGGCTAAAAGTTAGATTTTTATGGATGACTAACCATTAACCTGCATTTCTTAATTGTACATTTCATTTTTAAATGAACTGCATAAGCATTATATCCCAAATAAGAGTAGAAATACATAAACAGTATAACAAAAATAACTAAATTTGAATCAATATACCAAAATCCATATCAATGTAAAATAACAAAATATTTGAGGCTAATAGTTGCCATTTTATCCTATATTCCTCCTAAGTGACAACAAACACCCACAGCCCACTGAATAACCAAAAACCACCCACCCAACCTATTGGGAATGTGAGCATTGTGTTCTCTAGACTGCTTCCTGTTATCTTTGGGCAAAGACATCCCCAGGGGACCCTGGGAAAATTGGAATTTCATCCAATCTCAGAACTGTTCCCATAGTAGAGGGGTCAGTATGTACATCACCTATCTTGTAGCTTTTTCTTGGTTTATTTCTTGATATCTCTAGTCAAGATTTCAGGGTTTCCCCCTAGATCAACCCTGATCTCTATCAACCTTGAAGGAATCCACAACCTCTCCTTTGCTGTGGAAACATAAGCAAAACCTCTTCTCCTACATAATATATTTTTTGACTTTTTTAAAGTTCATATATTCCCAAAGTATCTAGGTTGGTTCAATTTAGCAGTCCTGTTTGCAATACAGTATTTCTCAGCAGCTATTATTCGCTCATCAGCATTCAAAAATTCAAAGACAGCACAACACCATACAGGATCCATACTCTGTGTATTTCCCATCTGTATGTGACTTATTCTTTTAGATCACTTTACTCTTTCTTTAAAGACTTGATTACTTATAAACTATTTTTTCTATGACTGTCTATACCCATTTTCTTTACTTTCTTAAGCCTATATACATTTCAAATACACTGTAACCTGTTTAGAGGTATTTTACCCCCTGGCTCTGTCTTTACTGCATGTTTGAAGACTTTTCTGAGGAGCCAGACTTCAACTCCTAGGCTACAGCTGGATCCTCTGCCAAGGTTCTGGTGGCTGGCTCTGCCCCCTTCTCAGGTTGTGAAAGCCAAGCCTAAGCCTACAGCCCCATCCTGGACTGCATTCAACTCAGAGCTGTGTGTGGCCAGGAACTGCATTCAACCTACCTAGCTCTAGGAAGTGGGTACCCACACTATGGCAGGTGTTTTTACTTCTTAGCTTGCTGTTTCTACTTAACATGCCATTTTTTGTTCATTTGTTTGTTTGTTTGTTCAGCTTTACCAAGCCCAAGGAGGAAACTCAGACCCTACTTCAGTGTGCCAAAATGTAGTTGGCTTTTTTTCCTTTTGGAGGTCCACCACCCAGATCCCAATTACAGACAGAGACTTTTTTTTATTCTTTGTCACAAATGCCCAGCCTCGTCTTAGAACTGTTTCTAGCCAGCTTTTCTAGCTTTAATTCTGCTGTTTCTCTTTATCTATGTTTTGCCTCAGGGCTTTTTACCTTTTTTTCATTGTCTTACTTTCCTGCTTTCTCTGTGGCTGGCTAGCTGGCTGGCTGAGTGGCTGAGTGGCTGGGCCCTGGCATCCCCATCTCCTTCTCCTTCTCTTCTCCTTTCCTCCAGAGCCCAGATTCCTTCTCTATTTATTCTCTCTGCCTGCCAGCCCCACCTATCCTTCCTCTGCCTAGCTATTGGCTGCTCAGCTCTTTATTAGACCAATCAGGTACTTTAGGCAGGCAAGGCAAAACAGCAACACATCTTTTCATAATTAAACAAATACAACATAAACAAATGCAACAAATCTTTACGTAATTGAAGCTGTCCCTGCTGGTGGAGAGGCGGGTGAGTAGGCCCTGAAGACATGAGAGTGGGAGAGCTAGTCCCACGGTCTGTCATGTGGTGGCATGGGTTGGGGAGAGATAACCTCCTTGCCCCTTGCTACCTACTGCAGGCAGGAAAAGCTGGTCCCAGGATCAAGAGAGTGGGAGAGCTGATCCTGCCCCTCACTAACTGCAGCATTCAAGAGTGGGCCCTGGACCTCACTTAGGCAGCACAGTAGAGCTGATCCTGTTGGCAGGATCACAGGCAAGCCAGGCCAATGGGCATGAGAGCAGGAGATCTTCCTCTACCCCCTCTCTCCTATGTAATGGGGTGGCAAGGGTGAGGAAAATATGCCCTTCACCCTACCCCTTGCTGCCTATGGGAGAGTCAGCCTCAGGGGCATGAGAACAGAAGAAGCCCTACCCTCACCAAGGTTAGCAATTCAGAAAGCAGGCCCTGCACCTCCTCTGAGCAAAACAATAGAGCTGGCCCTGGTGATGTGAGTGCAGGTCAGTCAGACCCAAGGGCTTGACAGCAGGAGAACTAGCCTTGCTCCTTGCTGTCCGCTACATTGGGTGGGCTAGTGGGCAGTGCTGGAGAGCCCACCTGGGTGGTGTGCATGAGGGAAAGCTGGCAGGCTGACCAAGGCTGGCTACCACCGAGGCCCAGAGCTGGAACCACAAGGTAGCCCACCCCAACAACCCCCTCATCTATGAACTGCCAGAGCCTGTGAAGGTGCCAGACCTGCAGATCCAAAACTACAGTACCTCCGTGACTCAAGGCAGCAACAAGATATTCAAGAGGAGCCCTAGGGAGGGCCCAGTATTAATAGTTTAGCAGAAACCAGAGGCTTCAAAACAGATCAGTGATTCCTTGCAATGAACAAGTAAAGATATAGACTGAAGGGTGAATTGTGTGACTCACTGGGCCAAACTACAGCTTCTGCACCAAGATTTTGTTGTTGTTGTTTGATTTTTTGGTTTTTGTTTGGGGGTTTTGGTTTTATTTTGTTTTGTTATTGGTTTTTGTTTTTGTTTTACTATTAAATTTTGTTTTTTGAGGGGAGGTTAAAAGAGCAGAGGGAAGAAGTGAGGGGATGAGGAGATGAGTGTGATCAGGATGCATGATGTGAAATCCACAAAGAACCAATAACAAGTTAAAAATAAATAAATAAAACGAGTGGAAAAATATACGAATTGAGATGTGGGGAGTTTTACATGCATGCTGCTGCAAATTACCAATAGACCCTAAAATATGGAGAAAAAAAACCCAAAAACAATTAAACCTATCATTTCTAGTTTAACTCTATATTTAAGGAAAGACTCAAAGACCCAGACAATATGAGATGGAAATCATCTCATATCTATCATCAAGCAAATATTTTTCCATATAGATAAGCAAATAAGGAGAAAGAAAGTACCAATTTCATAGAAAGACTCGTTTCAATGAAGATGACACTGAAAGTTAAAGCAACTTTTCTTATAAATTAAATTTGCAACAAGAATGATATATTTTTAAAACCTCCAACTTAACAAATGGGACCTTAAGAAAGAATATTTTGAGATCAGAAAAAATACATTTTTGAAATGCAAAACTTTTCTCACCCCCAAACTAAACCGATACCACTTCAATCCTAGCAGGAAAAAAAAATGTGTTACTATTTTTTCTTCCATATTTTATGACTTAATATATCGGTGTATGTAGTATATGGCATGACAGACTCTTTAAAGAAAATGAATTCCTAGGTATAAGTACATGACTCACTTGTTAGCAAGCCTTTGTTTTGACACTAAACCAGACAGATGCATGGTCCAAATCAACTTCTTTATTTGGAACTCATACTTTGGGCCACTATACAATTTTTCGATACTTGACAGCTAGAGACAATCACAGAACTACTTCTTATTCCATCTGAAGCTTTACCACAGTAAGCTTTAGTGCCATATGTACACCACATTTCTGTTCATGGTACATATATTCTGTATGAAGGCTGTATTAGTCAATGTTCTGTTGCTGTAAAGAGACACCATGACCCAGGCAACTCTTATAAAAGAAGCATTTAATTGAGGCTTGCTTACAGTTCAGAGGTTTAGGCCATTGTCATCATGGTAGGGAGCATGGTGGCATGCAGGCAGACATGGCAGGGGAGGAGCTGAGAGTTCTGCATCTGTATCCACAGGCAGCAGGTAAAGAGAGACACTGAGAATGACTTGAGCATTTGAAACCACAAAGCCCAACCCCAGTGGCACACTTCCTCCAACAAGGCCACACCTTCTTCAAGAAGGCCACACCTCCTAATCCCTGTCAAGTAGCACCACTCCCTAATAACCAAGCATTCAAATATATGAGCCTAAGGGGATAATTCTCATTCAAACCACCACCACCATCACCACCACCACTCCACCCCCCACCCCCACTCCCACCCCCTGCTGCCACTCATTGGTTATGGCAACTTCTTCACAGTCAATGCTAAGGAAACAATGGAATGTTCTTTGTGCTTATGACAGATGCTTCTTCCCCTATGCATGTTCATAAGTTAACTCTGAAACTAACCTGCTCTTCTGGTGGCTGATCTACATCCATATTGACATCCTGTTCCATAACTGCTGTGCTGGAACTGAGTTTGACTGGGAAGGCTGGACGTTATAGCCTCCTCAGGCTTTCCAGAACTGTCACCAGTGAGATTGAAAGCAGTATGAAAACATGGGTGGGTCCTGAAAGTTTAGACAATCAGTAATGAACATGGATTCAGAAAAGCTGTAACAAGAAGCAGTAGCTTCAAGCCAAACCTGGAAGACATTCACTCATTCAACAATGAAAAAGTTAAACCCATATCTGAGCTGCTTCTTATCTAGATAATGTCTGAGAGTAGCCAATGATGATACTCCTTGACTCTCATCTCTCTTTTCTCTTCAGGTTTCTCAAAAAAACCAAAAGTGACATTTGAGATAGAATTTTAATGTGTCAAGTCCCATCAGTCAATGTCTTAGTTAAGTTTTGTATTTCTGGGATGAAATACAATGACCAAAAGTGTTGCTGGAGGGCTTCTCTCTAGGTTCCCCAAGCCCCACAGTCCCACAATCCACTTATAAAATAATCACTCAGACGTTTATATCACTTACAAACTGTATGGCCGTGGCAGGCTTCTTGCTAACCATTCTTATATCTTAAATTAACCCATTTCTATAAATCTATACCTTGCCACGTGGCTGGTGGCTTACCGGCGTCTTCACATGCTGCTTATCCTGGCAGTGGCTGTAGTGTCTCTCCCTTAGCCTTCCACTTCCCAGAATTCTCCTCTCTCCTTGTTTCACCTACTTCCTGCCTGGCCACCTACTTCCTGCCTGGTCACTGGCCATCAGTGTTTTATTTATATAGAATGATATCCACAGCATTTCCCCTTTTTTTCTTTTTTTAAAAAGTAAGATTTTAACTTTAACATGGTAAAATTACATATAACAAAACAATTATCGAGCAAGAATTACAGTTACAATATTAAAGATGTCCTATCTATCTTATATTTGTGAGTTTAAGGTTTTATATCTAACTTATCTTTTATCATAATTGAGGAAATTACAACTATCTAGTTTTCAACCACATCAAAGACCTGAGAAGGAACATAATGGTACCTGAGAAATGGTAGATGGATGCAAGCAACTTTCGGGAATCTTGCAAGAGTAGACCAAGACAGCTGGCAGCCTGGACAGTCACCTAATGTTTCTCAGCATTGTTGGTACATTCTAATTGGCTACAGGCCTAGAGTATCTGACAGACCATTTTCAGAAGCAGGATTTCTGAAAGACCATCTTACCCTGTCTTGGCAGAGTACAGTGGTTGCTTTCCTTGTGTCCCACTTCTCCAGAAAGGACAGCATTGCATTTGTACTGTCAGCCATCAAGGCAAGGGCAGTTCTTTGCCCAGTAGGCCATTTTGTGCCAAAAAGACAAACTTCCAAATGGAAATGTCTTAGAAGCCCAACATTCTCTCAGGATCAATTGGTGCAGCCAGGAGCAATTGTGTCTCACGTCAACAGAATTTTAAGTTATTTAAATGCCATATTCTCTAGGTCTATGAAGTGTTTGAAGATTACCTATCTATCTGAAATATATCTATGTATACCTAGAAAACTTAACTAACATGGCTACAGATATGATTATCATAGATGACTAATTATTAATCTATTTTTTAATTATCCATTACAATTTTAAATGAGTTACATAAACATAATACCTCAAACAAGAATAGAAATATATATATACACAGTATAACAATATTAACTTCAAGTTTGTATCAATAAACTAAAATTTATACCAATGTAAAACATTTTAAACATAAACTAAAATCTATACCAATGTAAAACATTTTTAACAAGTTGTTCTTTAAAAGTAGGTTGATTAATCTATCCTTTTATCTTATCATCTCTATATCCTCCTATATATCTATATCATATCCCCTTTTCTTTTTTAGAAAGAGATCACATTTATAATCAACCTGTTTTAAATAAAAATATTGGTTTTTCTCTGTCCCACACCAGAGGGCTCTTCTGATTTGGGACACAAGAATCGCTTAACCATTTTTTTTTAAAGCAATATGTCTTGGTTTAGAGGGGGAGTGAGCCAATTCCACCTCTAAAGCCAGCTTGGTATATTTGGGAATTTGGGCATAGCAGCTCTTACTACTTCCTGCTGGAGGGGGGCGCTGTATCTTATGGGGACGCAAAGAAAATTTTAGGCCTATGGGGTAGTCCGTGAGGCTGTATTGTTTGAACCAGTTGTCTTGAAACCGCTCTGGATGTTGGATCATCTGGGCCATGGTGTCATCGGAGACCTTTCAGGGGGTCTTGGCTGGTGAAACCTGATGTATCTTAATCTGGAACAAATCCACAGCCTCTGGCTTTCTGTGGAAACAAAAGCAGAACCTCTTTTCCAAAGCAACATATCCTTAAATCCAAATTTTGAAGTCAAGGTACCTTTAATATATACATTTTGGCATAACTCAACAGCTTTTGTAATCAAATGTTTTTCTTCAGTTACGAATATCAAAGACAACATAATCCAGATTCTCTGTGTGGTAGCCATTGTTACGTGGCTTATTTTTTATATTACCTTGAGCCTTGAGCCTATTGCTTTAAACTGCACCATTCTAAGACTGAAACGGCGCTGTGGCTGCTGGCTCCGCCCACTTCAGCTTCCCAACATGGCAGTGGTACATTTTCCGCCAGCTCTGGGAGTCATCAAGTCTCAGAAATAGTGGGTCTAAGCTTTTATCAAAGCAGCGTGTAGCCCAGAAACCTTTTTTTTTTTTTTAAATAATAGTAAAGATAAAATCTACCACACAGCTTAATGTGCCCTGGCAGACGCCTCATTTCTGCCATACTGCCGGTCAAACGCACACGCCAGGAACCCGCCAGTGTTCAAACCCTCGTTTTGTGGCGACTAGCTGCTCGTATGAGACAAGAAGCAGGAACCTAGTTTTGGCTCTGTTTAGAATTGGTTATTAAATATTCTCAGGTTTAAGGTGGAAACTCAGAGCCGTTGGGCACCATTTGTTGCTGGAGGGCTTCTCTCTAGGTTCCCCAAGCCCCACAGTCCCACAATCCACTTATAAAATAATCACTCAGACGTTTATATAGCTTACAAACTGTATGGCCGTGGCAGGCTTCTTGCTAACCGTTCTTATATCTTAAATTAACCCATTTCTATAAATCTATACCTTGCCACGTGGCTGGTGGCTTACCGGCGTCTTCACATGCTGCTTATCCTGGCAGTGGCTGTAGTGTCTCTCCCTTGGCCTTCCACTTCCCAGAATTCTCCTCTCTCCTTGTTTCACCTACTTCCTGCCTGGCCACCTACTTCCTGCCTGGTCACTGGCCATCGGTGTTTTATTTATAGAGAATGATATCCACAGCACAAAAGCAACTTGGAGAGGAAAGGATTTATTTTTTATTTGGCTTATGCTTCCCCATATTGTCTGTTATTGAAGAACATCAGGGTAGGAAATCAAGACTGGAGTCAGGAGTCCAGGACTGAAGCAGAGGCCATGGATGAACCTTGCTTACTGACTTGCTCTCCTTGACTTGCTCAGTCTTCCTTTTCATACATCTGAGGACCACATGTCCAGGGATGGCACCACCCACAGTGGACTGGGTCCTCCCACATCAACCAATAATCAAGGAAATGCCCCACCAACTTTCCTATAGGCCAATCATATGGAAAAATGTTCTCAATTGTTCTTTTCCCCAAAGAAAAGCATGTATCAAGTTGACAAAAGCTAATCAATACAGTTATCCCACACCAGGAAGATATAAGAAATAGTCATGATCCATGAACATTGCTTCTTTTCCTTTCTGTCCAACAACGAACATATTTAGACTCATTACTCCCCCCAACATTATTCAGAACAAAAGAAAAGTATATCCATATTAAGAATCAGTATGCAATGATTTTAGCTACATTGGCATTATATTCTGGAGCACAGCCTAATGTGGAGTGGGAGAAAGAATTCAGGGGCCACCATGGTGTCATCTGGGCCAGGGCTGCTATGGAAGGCCATGGCTGGATCCACCTAGAGCCATGAAAATGATTGAGATCTTTTCAGCCCACCTGAGACCATGTTGGTGTCTAAGGACCATGGTGCTGATGGAGCCATACTGATCTGGATGGTGGGGGGGGGTGATGCTACCTGGGACCATGTAGATGTCAGGTCATGGGCTACTGCCTAGGGCCATGTTTAAAATGGTATCCATGGCCTCTGCAGATGCCAAGGATCTAGTCAGCCACCTGAAATCATGTTGATGGCCGAGAGCCATGCTGCCACTGGCGCCATACTGATCTGGGTGGCCTTTGCTGTCCCTGGGCCACAGTGTTGTCAGGGCCAAGCCGCTGTCAAGGGCCATGTCTGGGTCCTTGGTTTTGCTGCAGCTGGGGTCTATGATGTTGTCTATGGCCCCCATTAGCACTAGGGCTCATTGGAGCCATCGCTACCCTTCATTGGCCTAGGGATAGCTGGCTCTGCTACTCACTGGATACTGCAACAGAAAAGCTGACCTGGGCCCTGTAGCAGGGTCCTTGCTGTTGTTCCCTTTGGGGGTGGGGGCCAAGTAGGCGCAGAGTCAATCCACACAGACTCCGGGAGAATGTTGAAACAATAAGCTAGTTTATTCAGGAAGAGGCAAGCCTTATATACCCTCCACCCCACCCTTGGGGGAGGTATGATGAATATGCATCTGCTGGTGTGACATGGCTGCCTCTCATTGGTCCAGGTCATCTCCTGGACCAATCTTAGCTGCTGTTGCTAAGACCATCAGGCAGACCCAGGCTGGCTCTCAGAAAGTATCTTTTTTACTTGTTTGGGCCGTCTGGCCCTCAAGCAGGTGAGGGATGAGTCATCCCACAGGGCCCCACTCATCTGCCGTGTGGTGGCGTGAGTGAGAGAAAGATGCATTCCCACATCACCCATTACCTCCTGCAGCAGGTGAGAGAGCTGTTCACTGGTTGCAGGGCAGAAGAGAGCCATCTCGGCTCCCCTTTGGATGGCATGCGAGAGCTGACCCTGCTGTTGGGGATGAAGGTGAGCCAGCCCTGAGGGTGTGAGAGAAACAGAATTGGCACCCCCTGCTTTGTCTACCATGCCATGCAAGGGTATGGATGAGGAAAGATTTTGCCCCCACCCCCAACCTCTTGCTACCTGTGGCGGGTGAGGGAGCTGGCCTCCAGAACACAAGAGTAAAAGAACTAGCCCTGCCCCTCACCAGCTGCAACACTAAAAAAAGCGGGCCCTGCACCCTGTCTGGGCAACACAGTAGAGTTGACCCTGTTGTTGGGGTGCAGGTGAGCCGGCCTTGAAGGAGAGAGAGCAAGAGAGCTGACCTTGCCCGCCCCATATACCCCCTACAGCAATCAGGAGAGAAGACCCTGCATCTTGCCTGGGCAAAACAGTAGAGCTGGTCCTGTGGAGTGAGTGTGGGTGAGCAAGACCTGAGTTCCTGAGAACAGGAGAACTGGCCCTGCTCCTTGCTGCAGGCTGCATTGGGTGAGCTAGCCAAGGCCGTGTTGGAGAGCTTGCCCAGGTAGTGACAGATGATGAAAAGCTAGTGGGCTACCAATCCAGCTACCACCCAGGTTCAGAACCAGGACTACGAGTTGGCCCAACCCAAAATCAACCTTATCTTTGAACTGTTGTAGCATGTGAAGGAACCTACAGATCCAAAACAGGAGGATCTCTGTAAGCAGACGTTTCCTGTCCTCACTGCCTGATCCCAAATAATTACATGGAGGCTTATATTAATTGTAAATGCTCAGCCGATAACTCAGACTTATTACTAACTAGCTCTTAGATTTAAATTGACCCATTTATATTCATCTATGTTTTGCCATGTGGCTCGTGGCTTTACCTGTCCTTCAGCACATCTTGTTCCTGGCATCTCTCCTGACTCTGCCTTCTTTCCCATCTCTCTCAATTTGGCTTTCCCACCTAACTTCCTGCCCAGCTATTGGCCTGCCAGCTTTGTATTAACCAATGAGAATAATGCATATTCATGGTGTAGAAAAGGATTGTTGCACCCCAGATCTACATGACACAGGGCAATAGGCTATCTAAGAGGAGCCCCAGTGAGAGCCCTTTAATGGTGGTAGAGCAGAAACTAGAGGGAGCCAGAACAGTAACGCAGGCAATGAACACTTGCAAGTAAAAATGAATGGACTGAAGGGTAAACTGTGTGACTCAACTGGCCACACTACAGCTTCCATGACAAGATTCTTCTCCCTTTCTATTTTGTTTTTGCTTATTTGGTTGGTTTGGTTTTTGGTTTTTCTTTTAAATTTGTTTTTGTTTGGGGGTGGTTTGCAAGGGCAGAGGGCAGATTTGAGGAGACAGGGAGATAAGTGGGATTGGAATGCATGATGTACACAAAGAATCAATAAACCTTTTTTTAAAAAAAACAAAAAGAACTCAGGGGGCTACCAAGTCAATGGATCATCACAATTGTGTATCTCTGTGAGTGTGACTGTGTGTGTGACTTTCTTTGTGTGTCTGAGTGTGTCCATTCAGTTGTACAGGAATTTATGTGCATGTGTCTGGAGGCCAAAGGAACCTCTGGAATCATCCTCAGGTGCACCATCCACCTCCTTTAAACAAGTTATCTCTCTGTCTTATAGTTCACCAAGTAGGCTAGCCAGTTACCTAGGGATCCTCCTGTCTCTACTTACTTAGAAAGAAGACTGTAGATACATAACAATATGCCCATCATCTTCTTTTTCATTTTTAATAAGCTCTAGTATAGTTGATACTAGCCAAGTCCCCAAATACTAGTGCCTAATATAATCATCCTAAAGCTAATTTTTGCACTACTGTTGTATTGCTTTCCCATCCTTTAAGAAGAAAAGGACAACTTTCTGTGTAGTGTCCTTTCCAAGTGCCACTCAGGCCATTTAGAATGGAGGGAGCAAAAATATAAGAATGTTGTCTGTTTGCTGCTGTCTCCCTGGCACAGTGTTTGTGATGTGAAAGATATCAGATACGTGTTGTAATTTAATTTTCTGATTTTAAAATGATTTTTGTTTGGGAGTACCCCACTGATTGCCATTCCCTCCAAGCCAAATATAAAATTACTTCCAGAAAGGAAATGATGAATTTTCAATAATAAACAAGACTTGAACTACATTCTAATTTCTTGAGTTTATTCACAGGGGAGATCCCAGGAAGCACAGAAGGTTTGCATACTGTGAAAATTCTCTGAGCTTCTAAAACAAGGGCCAGGCCTGCAGGCAATCCCAGGTGCTCCAACTCCTGGATGAATGGCTTTCCTCTTGCCTCATTGAATTTTCCTTTGTTAACTCACCTGACCCACTGAATAAACAAATCCATTTATTGTTTCTAATCATTTCTGGATTTGAAGATTATTTCCATCATAATGACCTTTTCTAACTTGTAGCTAAAATAGAATATAAATCTTCACTTGCCGCAAACACAGGGAAGGAACACTTTTAACACTAAGACAGCTGACTTTTCCCCAAGAAATGCAAATTCCATCCCAAGTTATTAATGCTGAAGATGAAAAATACAATTCAATTCCATTTTCTATGTACTCAATTTTGTGAGATGACCTAGAAAAGTGAGAAATTATTAAACTCCAGAGGAAACTCCGGAAGAGAAACTTATACCAAGATAATTTATCTTCCAAATGCAAACATCGCTCTCTTACTTTCTTAAAAGATTTCCTTTTGAATAAAGCATTTTGATTGCAGTAGGAAGGGCATCTGAAGCCCATTAGCAGTTTTCTAACTTCTGAACGTGTGATTCATTCCAAATGTAAAAAGTATCACTGTGGCAAAGCATTTGTCTTAATGAGAAAATTCCCTAAGAGAAAACCGGCCTCTGAGTACCACACTGATCATTCAGCATTCCCAGAGTCACTGTACTATGCATAGCTCCTGACACTTTCTGTGTAGAGCTGAAATTTCTTTAAATCTTAAGATGGAAAGCTATTGCTTCAATGGGATGGCCTTTTCCACTTAGCTCCTTGCAGTCCTCTGTTCTAGCCGAACAGGATGCTGATGCAAGTCTTTGAACCTAACTATAATGATGATGTAAAATCATTTCTGTTTTTGTTGTTGTGTTGATTGCTAGGAATAAATTAGGTTCAAGTTGAGGAGATTCAGATGCCAGGTGTCTTTTCAACAAAGGAAATAAAAAATTGGTCTCCTGATCTTGAGAGGTCAGATCCTGGAAGTTCTTCAAATTTAGTGATCTAATTCTTGGTGTAGACTTAGGGAAACTGAATCAAATCTCAATATGACTTTCTTCCTGAAGATGGAAAAAACTTTAAGCAAGACTTAATGATCCAAACAGCAAACAGTGATTCCTAGACCTACTTTCTGTCTCCTCAGAAATTTTAAAATTGTACCTTTTTTACCTTTAATAATTGGAATGTATCTCCATGATAAGAAATCTGTGCAAGAATAGCAGGAAATGCTTAGCTTCATTTCATTAAATCACGATTAACACATTCCCTAATAATTTATGTTAAACATAACCATTTGAATTTTAGATTAACAATGAACAGTTTGGGCTTGTCAGGAGGTGCTGATTTTGCTGTTATCAATATTCTAAATTGGGCTGGGAAGACAAATTAAGTCTCAGAATTGAATGTTGGTTATTTTCTCCAAATAATCTCCAACAGTACTGTGGAAGAGATATTATACCAAAAGTTAATAAACAAATAAAGCCACAGTGATATTTCTCTTCTATAACAAATTAGCAGAAATGATTAAAAATAAAAACATAGCCAATCATAGCTGCTGAGTTGTCTCAGCCTGAGTTGTTAGTAATGGCTCATCTTTACTTGAGACCAGGAAAACTTGAACCCACAGAGCCCTTGGAAATTGATTGTCTTTCATATGTACAGAGAGACAGACAGACAGACAGACACACACACACACACACACACACACACACACACACACACACTGGTCTACAGCATTATTAGACAGGAGCTCAGATAATACTGAAGAGCAATAAGTCCTTCACCACCAACATGCGCTGTCATTAATTAAATACACATCCGGTATTTAAGGCACACACAATCCTAAGGAACATGATTTCTCTGACTTTAGAAAACTCAAGCCAAAAATGGATAAAACAGAAACATAGAAAAGCAACATAAGTGGAAAGCAACTATAATAGCAGGATGGTTGTAGCTAGAGTTTTCTTCAGTTCTGCCTGACCCATGGTTAGGACAAATCTCTCTCACCTGCCAGTCCCGCAGTTGCTCAGACCCAACCAAGTAAACACACAGAGACTGATATTATTTACAAACTGTATGGCCATGGCAGGCTTCTTTTTAACTGTTCTTATATCTTAAATCAATCCATTTTTATTAATCTGTAAGTTGCCACGTGGCTCATGACTTACCGGTATCTTAACATCTGCTTCTCATCGTGGTGGCTAGCAGCATCTCCTGACTCAGCCTTCCTGTTTTCAGAATTTTCTTTTTTGCTTGTCCCACCTATACTTCCTGCCTGGCTACTGCCCAATCAGCATTTTATTTATACAGAGCAATATCCACAGTACTTCCCCCTTTTCTTTCTTTTTTTTTTTTCAAAAAGTAAGGTTTTAGCTTTCACATAGTAAAATTAAATATAGCAAAACAATTATCAAGCAAGAATTACAATTACAATATCTAGTCTATTTATAATATCTAGTCTATTTGTCTTGGCAAAATTAAAGAAGATGTCTTATCTATTTTATATTTGTGAGTCTAAGGTTTCATATCTAACTTATCTTTTATCATAACTAAGGAAATTATAACTATCTAGTCTTTAACCACATCAAAGACCCCAAAAGGATATACTATTACCTGAGAAATGGAAGAAAGGATGCAAGCAACTTTTGGGAGTCTTGCAGGGTAGACAGAGACAGCTGGTAGCCTAGACAGTCATCTAAAGTTTCTTTGTAAAGTTGGGGCATCTGTCTTCAGCCCATAGGCTTAGAGTCTCTCAGTCACTTCTCTCTGTGTCCTGAAGAATGTCTGGCAGTTTCCTCTGCGAAGCAGGAACCTGAAGGACCATTTTGCCAAGCAAAGTTCAGTGGTCACCTTCCAATGGGTCCCTGCATGTCTAGTTGATCAAGCAGTCTAGGCAAGAACAGTTTCTTGCCCAAATAGCTATTTTTGCCAAGAAGAACATAAACTCTATATAGAGTGTCTTCTGTAGAAGGATTCTTAAAAGTTCTTATTAATAAAATCAAACCTGGGGCCAGTTATTGGGGTGAAATTCTGGATGGCCAGAGAGACAGAACAAACCACAGCTAACCTCACCTGGCCAACTTCTCAGCTGGTCTTGTTTCCTCAGACTGGAAGCCTCTGTGTCCTCATATCCGAATGGCTCTCAGCTGAACTGTGGTGCTCAAAACCTAAGAGCTTAACCAGCCAAATGCTTAACCAGGCCAAATGCTTCTAGTTTCTGGTCCTCATGCCTTATATACCTTTCTGCTTTCTACCACCACTCCCTGGGATTAAAGGCTTGCTTTCTGGGTTTAAAGGTGTGATGAGTCACCATGCCTGTCTGTATCCTTGAACACATGGATTTCTGCCTCTGGAATGCTAGGATTAAAGGCATGCCTATCCTTTATGTTTAATATTGTGGCTGCTCTGTCTCTGACCCCAGATAAGTTTATTAGCATGCACAATATTTGGGGAAATACAATACCACAGTCTTCAATGTCCATCCTCTTCTCTGAAGTAAATAGGTGTTGCTAGGAACAGACATGTCTCATTGTCCAGAAAGTCTTAATTTTTTAAAACATTTTAAATGCCATATTCTGTAGGTCTTTGAAGTATTTGAAGATTACCTATCTAATTGAATTATATCTATGTATACCTAGAAAACTTAACATGACTATAAGTTTGACTATCATAGATGACTAATTATTAATCTGTATTTCTTAATTACCCATTACAGTCTAAATGAGTTACATAAACATAATAGCTCAAATGAGAGTAGAAATATTTATACAGTATAACAAAATTAACTTTAAATTTGTATCAGTAAACTAAAATCCATAGCAATGTAAAACATTTTAAACAAGTTACTCTTTAAAAGTAGATTCCATAATCTACCCTTTCATCCTATCATATCTTGGAAAGGTGGCAAGGAAGAGACAAGTTCTGCATTCTGAAGTTAATACCAAGGACTTCCTCAAGTAAAGAAACAAAGTATGCAGTAATTACTCAGTAGATTTTTTATATCAGTTTTTTAAAAAATATCAGTTAGATGATGTTTGTGAAGGGTGGTTATAAAGAGGGATGAAAATTAAACTGAGATTGGGGAGAAGGGCAGGGGTGGGTGGGAGGAGGAAGGACAGGGGAATCCGTGACTGATATGTAAAATTAAATTAAATTATAAAATTAAAAAAAAAGAAAATTAAACTGGAATTGTAGGTTAGGGCTAAACTGGGAATAATTTTTCTGACTATTAAATTTAGGGGTAGAATTTTTTTCAAATCTGCTCTAATATATTCAGGTGGGAAAGAAATAAACTCAAAAAGAAAAACTAAATACAGGTGCTTTTCAAAATGTTGGGTTTAGGGCTTATCAGTGCCCTCAAAGACCCCCTTCTTTCCTTCTTTCACAGTGGCTACTACCAACATGCTGACTGGGGCTTTGAAATCCCTCTCAACACACTGGCTGGGCCTTGGAATTAGTCTCATCATGTTGCAAAATGGTTACACTAACTCTGGGCACTACATCTTCACACAATGAAGCTAAATGACACAAGAATATCATATCTTTCATCTTCTTATAAAAAGTGAGAAAAATTCCATGACCTCTCAGTAAATATTTCTGCAAGTCTCGTGACTGAGAACTTAGCTATATGAGTATTATCCCTAGTTAATAGTGAAAGGAAATAGAATTTGCATGATTAGAGTAAGCTAATTACGTCTTACCTGTTTGAAGAACATTGCCTCCAAAAACCAAACGAAAATCTGGGGTTTGCTCATTAGTAAGGAAGACAAAAGAGAAAGATTATTAGATGATTAACAGATAGCACTTGTAAGGCAATTACAATTTTTTAATTAGAGAACAGTATGATAATGAGTAATATTTCTGAGGATAGAATGTCCTCAAGAATGTGTGGGGATGAAAAAGAATAGATAAGAGATTTTTTTCCCTTGATTTTGCTCTAAACTAAATTCACCTCTTTTCAATAAGTCTTCAAATGAAAAATTAAAAAGTAGAAAGCATGTCTGGATGCCTTTTTTTGAGAAGCCACTTTATATAAAAGTTAATTTCTGTAATGTAATTTATCCAATGTCACAAGTCTTTTCCTGGGGAGACACAACACATACACATCTACTCACCCCAGATAGGAATTCTATGGCAGACAAAAGTATAGACACCACCAAAGCCCAACTTGGTGAACCAATGAGTTTTACTGAGATACTTATATGAACAGAAATGACTCAAAGACAGCTGCATCATCAAAGCCCACTCCATCATGGGTGACAGCTTACAAAGCTGGGGACCTGGAGCATACTGCACAACCTAAAGGCAACTCAACAGGTTGGAGAGTGTCCTTTCCAAATGGTTCAGTTGCCCTAATTCTCTTCCAGGCAACTGATCTCCTCTCTGAGTCCTCTTTACAGATAACTTGGCTAATCTACACTTCTTGCTTGCATTTTGGCTCTTAGCCATCATTATTGCTTACTTTTGGGGAGGGAGGGACCTAGTCAATCTGGCCAGTTTTGGAAACTACCTGAAACTTTTTGAGTTACTTTCTATCTTAAGGAGCTTCCATGAAGGAAGGAGTATTTCAATTTCTATGGGAACTGTGGAAACTGCTACATGCAAGTAAGTTATATAGACAAAAATCTAATTTAGTAAACTACAGATTTAAGCAACTAAGCTTTTGGTGAGTCGTTTTCCACGTGTTTCTCCTAATTTTAACCATTTCAGGAATGTTACACCACATTTCACAGGCTACGAATTTTCTACTTCAGTAAATATTTATAAAACACAACAAATTGCCGGGCGGTGGTGGCGCACGCCTTTAGTCCCAGCACTTGGGAGGCAGAGGCAGGCGGATCTCTGTGAGTTCGAGGCCAGCCTGGTCTACCAAGTGAGTTCCAGGAAAGGCGCAAAACTGCACAGAGAAACCCTGTCTCAAAAAAAAAAAAAAAAAAAAAACAACCACACACACACACACACACAACAAATTCCATATAACTAACTTTAGAATATTTTACATTGTTTCCATTTTATCTGCATCAATGTATTTCTATAGCTTTATTGAGATATAAATAGGGATTTCTTATGGTTTAGATATGAAGTTTTCCCCAAAGGCTAACACTGATGCAAGCTGTGTTCAGAGGTGGGGATTTTAGAAAGCAAGTGCATCATAGGATCTGTGCCTTCATCAATGGATCAATATGTTGACAGATTCATAATATGTTAACATCACTGAGATGTAGTAGGGTGTGGGAGGCAGGGTCTAGTAGAAGGAAGTAGGTCACTAGGGGCCCTGAGAAGATAGTACGTTGTACCTAGTCCTTTCCTCTTCCTTTGCTTTTGCACACCATGAGGTGAAACATTTGGTTCAGCCATATCCTTCCACCATGGCATTTTTTTCTCACCATTTCCAAAAAACAGTAAGGCCAACTGACCATGCACTAAAAGCTCTGAAATCTTGAGACAAAATAAATCCTCCTTCCTTTTAAATTGTTCCCTCTGGTATTTTTCCACAGTGACAAAACATCTAACCAACAAAACATACAATAAAGTATAGAAATGTAATGGATATAATTCAAGAAACTTGATGTTTGTGTAGTATTCTTACTCTACCCTGCTTTCCCCAGAAGATTCATGGTTTTCATTTTATGTTTAAGTCTGTCATTACTGTTCTAGTTTTCTGTTTATGGAATAAAATATGCACAAAGAATCACTTTTCTACATGGACATCCAGTTATTTCGATGTCTTTCCACTGTATTTACATCTATTAATCATTTTCCTAAGTATTTAATCAATTTTATGCTATCTAGTGTAGTTCTCATATTAGACATTATATCTTCATTTATAGCTCAATTCAGGTTTCTTCTTACATTTTCTGAATTTTTACTGATTACTGTTAGTTTTCCTGATTTGATATCTTCACCAGTTCTAACATTTCTTGTTTGGGAGACGTTTACTGATAATTTTCTTCTGCCCATTTAAGAAGTTATACTTTAAATTTGTCCATACAATATGTAAATTTTTAAAATGCCAGTTTTTTTAATCAGCATAAATTATTCATACAGTGAATTTCATTATGAAATTTTATTCATGCACATCAATCACGTGTGTGTCCATCCTCCATTGCTGTCTTTTGCCCCCTTCCCACTCCCACTGATCCCCTCCCTGTGGCCAACTAGCAATCTGCCACTTCCATGTTATATTTTGTTTAATTTGATGACCATGTTAATTTAATTAGGATTGCTTACATGAATGTAGTAGTCCCACCTCTGTTGTACCAGCAGGCACATCTTGTCTGGTCAATTGGTATTGTAATATGGAAGGTCCACAGCTAAGGAAGACTATTGATTGTTTTTGCTTTTTCCCAGATGCCTGTGTCACATCTTCTGGCACTATGAAAGCTAGTTAGCAAGGAGGATTGCAGCTCAGTTCCAGTTTCCTGCAAGCCCAGCACATTGCCTTCAGCAGTGTCTTCTGACGGGCAACCAAGAGTAGAACTCAGAGTCTGTATTGTTCAGGAACTCCCAGTACCCTCCATTACCACTTACTCATAATGAGGTAGCCCATGACTGGTGCTGGGATTCTCATTTTACTATGTCAGATGTTTCTCATTACAGTTTATCATTTACAGTCACTTTTGGCTCATTTCATCTGTTTGGAAGGTTATGAAGATAACCATTTTGTCTGCTGTTTTGTATATGATGCATCAAAGTCCCACACTAGTATCAGAAGAGTAATTCTAAACCAAGATTGGTCTCCTTAGTCTTATAGCAGGCCATAGGCAAAGAAATAATTTCTAAGCTTTCTTATTCAAGTCTCTATGCCCTTCATCTTTTCTTTTCCATCATTATTTTCAAAAACAAAACCTGAAAATTATACAGGGAAAACATAGGTAGTAGATGAGAGAAATAGATAAAGGCCCTGGAATAAAGCAGAGTAGTGAACTCCTAATCATTGTATTTGTTTATAGAATCTTTCACTGAAAGGACCCAAGAACAGAGGAAAGAAGCTTTAAGAATAGCGTGTGGAGCATCTCACTCTTCTGCCTGTGTGTGCAGGTGGTTAGGGCTGTCCTCCTGCCCTGACTGTTGACAAATATGGGTCTGAAAAATATCACTTTTGTCAAGGGGGTAAAAAATGGAAGAAAAACATTCTTAATCTCTCAATAATACTCTGTTCCCTGCTGTACAGAAGATTTCAGGGGAAAGAATGCTTCTAAAAATGATTTCAAGATTAGAAGGGACTTTTCTGGAGCACATGTGGTGTTCTCAAGAACATGGGGAGTCCTGTTGTGTCTGAAAGAAAGGATAAGTAAGAAGAGAGATCTGGCTGAGATGAAACAACAATTGAATCAGATTCCAAGAAAGATGAGTTATGAAACAGAGTCTCTGATGTCAGGATGAGCTACACTGGGAAGTGTTGTAATTAATCAGTTCACACTTGCATTCTGTAATCACTTCTTACCCGGAATGTGCTATTCTTCTGTTATGCAATATTTTGTAGCAATATTTCTGGTGCTTTAATAGGATTTTGCAATTATGTTCTTTTCATTTGATCAGGCTTTGTTTTCCTTTCTGTGCAAGTTTCTTGTTTGAATATAGTTATGCATATTTTAGAGAAGAATTACAATTTTTTTTTTACATTCTTTGTACACTCTAACAATTTAAATAGCACAGAAATCATTCCTTGATGTAACAGAACTTGGAAATGTTTTATCTGCAGATTGTGGAAATGGAGGTATTTGTCATTTTCCTCAATTCTCTGCTTAGTTTTATGCCTCATACTTTCAATATTGCTTTGCTTAAGCCTTGGGTGCCCATTTTCCCTGAAATTCATGCACTTTGTCAAATTAACAAAACTTTCAGCACAGAACTATGAAAACTATTTTCTTATTAGTTAAAATTTTAACACAGTTTGAGATTATTTCCTCCTTTCTTTTCGAGACATTATGGATTATTTTTCTTCTTTCAATAGGGAATAGAGCACTGTGAGTAAATCTGGATTTATATACAGTCCCTCCATTAAAACTTCTCATTCAAGCCAAGCATCTACACTCTCCAGCTGTGAACAAAATGTTTCAAAATATGGACACAATTTAAATAAGAAAATAGCTTTGTTCTTTATAAGATTACCAACTTCAGCTCCTAGCCTCTAGCGCTTTTTAGAAGAAGAAAAAAAATCAAGTGTCAGTATACAGAAAGCACTTTCTACTTTGAAAGAATTATCAAGTCTCCATACTGCTTATTTTTAATGTTCCCTCAGGAACTGAAACATACTGGGGACTTTCCAAAATCCCACTTAGTTGACAGTCAGTGAAAATCTGCTCTCTTAAGTGGAGATTCAGGATATGAGCTTCCATAATTGATGTTCTATAACTATGGAATATGAGGAAAGAACTTACATTTAATGATACAATATTATATTCACCAAGAAGAAGAAATCCCTATTTAGAATTTTTCTAACTAAAACAAATCTAATAAAAGTGGGACTTAGTAATTCTGAATTGTGTTCTTTCATGTCATTTTGAGGTAAAACTGCTTTTCTCATGTGAGTTCATAAAGTCTTATTTAGTTTTATTATTATTATTATTATTAGCTTTGTTTCACTGTAGCAAATACTAGAAATAAATCAATTTATGAAAAGAAAGGGTTTATTTTGGCTCATGGCTATGGAAGTTTCAGTTGGATTAGTGGCTTTGCTTAGGGCCCCTGGCAATGTAGTATACTATGCCAAATAAGCATGCGGTGAACCTGTTCCCCTTACAGTTCAGGACCATAGAGGTAGAAGAGGCTGGAGCCCCAATGTCTACCACAGGAGGATGCCAATGACCTAAAGACTTCACATGCACTTCAGGCTAAACTACCTCCCAATGGTATGAAGCTGGATATCAAGCCATTTACATATGAACCTCTGAGACACATCTTTCCAAGCCACAGCAATGATTACACAATCTTATTTCTGAAATTTTTAAAAGATGATTCTATGTGTATGAAGTTAATTTTTGAATGTGCTAACATTTTTTTACACCAAACTTACAAACAAAAGTAGAGAAACCCTAATCTTTTTAGGTTTTATTTGTATTATTTAAGAATATGAAATTTTTAATAAAGATAAAGCAACTCTATTCAGGCTTGTGTTGTTCCAGGATAATGGATTTGCTAGCTGGAACAAATGAAATTTGTTAGCCCTAAGGAGTTTCTTCCAGTAATTGTCAGAGAGAGGAAACTGAGATCCCCAGTTCAGAGTGGGAAAAGTATTTTGCTTCTGGAACTTGTCCATCTCCTTCTCATTATACAATTAATTCTCTGATTTTACTTTTCTTTTTTTCTTATTGAAAATAGATTCTTTTCTCATACAATACACCACAATCACAGTTGCCCCTCACTCTAATCCTCCCAGTTCCCTTCCACCCCTCCTCTCCCCCAGATCCACTCCCCCAGTTTCCCTTCAGAAAATAGCAGGCCTCCGAGGTACAACAATCACACAAGACAAAACAAGATACGAGACAAGGCAAAAGCCCTAATATTGAGGCTGGACAGGGCAGCCCAATAGGAGGGAAAGAGTCCCAAGAGCAGGCCAAAGAGTCAGAGAAACACTTCCTCCCTCAGTTAGGAGTCCCACAAAAGCACCAAGCTAACAGCCATCACATATATGCAGAGGACTTGGTGCAGACCCCTGCAGGCCCTGTGCTTGCCACTTCAGCCTCTGTGAGCCCTGTTTAGATGATTCAGTGGGCCATGTTCTCCTGGTGTCCTCCAACCCCCTGACTCCTACAGTCCTCCCTACTCCTCTTTTGTGGGGCTCCCTGATCTCCAGAGGGGAAGGACTCAATAGAGACCTCCAGTTTAGACTCTCTGCATAATGTCTGGCTGTGGGTTTCTGCTTATGCCCTCATCTGCTTCTGGAGAAAGCTTTTTCTGGTGTCAACTGGACAAGATTTAAATAGCAGAATATCATTAAGAATCATTTTGGGTTTTTGGTGTTTTGGGTTTTGTTGTTTTTGTTGTTGTTTTGACAGTCATGTTTGGTTCTACACTAGGTCTCTGGGCTATCCAGTCTCCAGTTCCTGGCCTTCCAGGCAGTAGGGCCTGCGCTCCTTCTCATGGTGTGGACCTCAAGTGAAACCAAACATGGGTTGGCCACTCCCACAAGTTCCATACTACTATTGCCCTAGCACATCTTGCAGGCAGGACAGATCTTGGATTGAAGATTTTTTTCGGGCTGGGTTGGTGTCCAGGTTTCTCTTTTTGTAGCCTGCAGGGTCCCTTCTGGCACCAAAGAGAGGAGAATTTGGGGATGAAGGCTCCATGCAAGCACTAGCTCCACCTCTCTACATTCAATGGGCTGTGTGTGAGTTGTATTTGGCAATGGGGCTCCACTGTCAGTTTTCAGAGGGCAACCTTCTGTCCTACCATCAGCCTGAATTATTTAGGGATCTCCATGGGACCTCCTCAGCCACCAACTCAACCAAATGTAACTCAGTACTACCCTTGGAAGCATTATCTGCCTATAAAATGGCTAGTTCAGACTCTGTATCCTCCATTATTAGGGGTTCTCACCAGGATCACCCTGATAGATTCCATATACTCTTTTAACCTTCTCCTATGAATTATCTTCTCCCCTTAAATTCTTTATCTTTCCTTAATCTCCATGATTATAGATAAGTGTGTCAAATTTGTTTAAGTCTCCACGTAGGGATTTGGGAATTTTTGTTGTTCTATCATTTACAGACAGGTTCTGCTATATTGTAGTTTAAGACAGATGGCAAAAATCGTATGAGCACACCATGTTCCTAGCTCTGACTCCACCTCAAGCATGAGCACTCACTGGTGGGTTAAAAAAAATTAAATGGAGAAAGCTAGAATTTTTCAGGCATGAAAAATGTCTTGATATGCTCTCACATCAAAATGCACTGAATCTGGGAGTCCTTCTAAGGGCAGAAGCACAATCACATTCTAAATACATGTGGCTATTTCTTTAGAATAGAAATTTAAGCTGATTGTCATGAATTTATGAAGCCATCTTAATTAATTTTTCTTTCCACAAGCACTGACCATAGAATAGGAGTACTTTGGAGCTTGACTCCTAAAGTTTATAGGTTTAAAACTAATAGTACCACCGATAGACACTCCCTTCTAACTTCTCTCATCTTCACCTTAAAATTTGTTACAACTATTGGATGAGTATTCCCTCCCTTCAAACGTTTCAAAAATTCCCCCCCTGGGGAACTTACCAAGTTTTACTTGAAGCTCAGAGCCCGACTGTTCTACAGTCTTAACTGCAAGCAAAGTTCCTTCAACAAATCCCTTTGTTACATCTACTTATGACACTTTCCAAGGACACATATGTCATTGGCATATGTGTATCATTTATTCTAATGAAGACCCACTTGACCTTGACTTCTCCATCTCAGAATGAAAGAAGACATTACCCAACTACACAAGGGTGAGAACATCAAATTGTGCTACACTAACTTCTATGTGGACATGTGAGCATGAATCTACACAGACTTACATGTATAAACCATATATATGTGCATATTTGTTGATGAATGAAAGTAATAATACTGGGAAAGCAACAATACATGAGAAGCAAATATTAGAAAAAAGCTGAAATTATAAAATGAAATAAAAGTCAAACTAAAGAAGAGTTATGGAATGAACAAGACAAAAATGGAAGAGATAGAGAGCTGAGGAAATCATAGAAGCAAAAATATTGATCCTGTGGCCAGAAGAGTTATCAAATATATTATTAGCCAATCTTTTTCACTTCTTATTGTCTGTTGTTCCAATTCTTTGAACCTGATGTATGACCTTAGACAAAATTTCCAACTAAAGGTCACTGAGAAATTACTTAGAATACTTGGAGCACAGAAATTAAAAACTTAGAAACACTACACACAAGCAAAATCAAACTTTCTTCTAAACTGCCATTTACAGTTTAGAAATCTTACATTTCTCTTTAGTCCAATCAAAAGACTCTTCTCTGCAATTCATTAATTCTGCACCTATTATTTGCCAAACTTTTCAAATATTCATGTTCAGTGTGAAAGAGACTTTCATCTCAAAATCTTAAAATGTAACCATAGAAATAATTTATAGTAAGTGAGCACATACTAGATAACAAAATCTTAGGTGGAAAAGAATAGAACCTAAATCAAAGGCAGACACACCCTAGGATGACCCTAAATCCCTTTGGGATATGTGGTCCTCTCCTGTGGTGGTATTGTGTTCCCCAAAATATTGTGTACTCTAATAAATTTATCTGGGGTCAGAGAACAGACAGCCACTAGATACAAAGGCTAGAAAATGGTGGCACTCATACCTTTAATCCTAGCATTCCAGAGATAGAAATCCCTCTGGATCTCTGTGAGTTCAAGGCCACACCGGAAATAGCCAAGCATGGTGACACATGCCTTTAATCCCAGAAAGCCAGCCTTTAATCCCAGGGAGTGGTGGTAGAAAGCAGAAAGATATATAAGGCGTGAGGACCAGAAACTAGAAGTTTGTGGCTGATTAAGCACATAACTGGCCTCGGGTTTGATTTTATTAATAAGAACTTTAAAGATTCCTGCTACACTCTCCATTTACATTGCTTCCTTCTTTTGAGTGTAGACAGGTCTCATGACCTGTGTGATATGGTAAAGTTGGCAGGATATCATTCTCTTGACTGGATTACACTAAATAGCAAAGGGAATGGGATATCACTCCCATGATAATTTTCTTAATTGACTGAGATATGTCTCCAGTAAGCTGATAACCCCAACAACATACTGATTCCAGCCTCTTTAAGACTCTAGACGAGAGACCAAGACACCTCCTCCTTAAGTCCAGAGTCCTAATACAGAAACTATGAGATAATAATGTGTGTTATACAATTGTAATTCCAGAACCCATGAGCCTCAGACTGGAACATTACATCAGGGCAGTCCTATGAGACATAATGAGATTCTCCCTTGAGAAGTTAGTTCTCAATTCTACTGAGGTTGGGTGAAACATTTAGCAGAATTCAGTTGAGAGAAAATTGTCCTTATTGTCTGAATTTTATGAGTAGCTTGCTTTTAATCCTAATGATCCTATATTCCTAGTACTTGTTTCATAGATCTGTTCAAAAGCTGGAATGCAAGATATGGCATGTCCTTCTATCCTCTAAGAAATGACTGTCTGGGCTGCCATTTTTTCCTGGAAATGACTTCTCTGATCAAGCTTTATCATTCCAGATCCCTGAACAGTATTTCTGTCTTCTGAGAACTTACTTGGTAGAAGGGAGCTTTTGTGATTTTTTTCTGGGGAACAAACACCCAGGGTGGTGCCAAGCACCACCTTTGGTGTGAAACCAAATTGTGCCAAGGTTGGTAATTTCATGATAGTTTTGCTTGTTAAGATAGGAAGCATCAGCTTCCCAGAACTCAAGCCAGGATCTTACTGTTAACTGCTCTGTATCAATTTTGTATGGTCCACAATTTCCCAATCAAGCAATCCTCTGGGATCTTCCATCTTCCCAGCACTGGGATCACTGGCAACCCAGCTTTTATGTGAGTCTTGGACATTAGACTGAGGTAATCATGTAAAGTTCAGCAAGAGCTTTACTGACTGAGATATATCTCTATCCCCTCCAATCTTATTTTTTTTAAACAGTGCCTATGACGTTAGAAGGAAAGGGATCCTTTGAGGATGGTCCCCATGTACAAAAAGTAGTGGAAATAGAACCTTTCCTTTCAAGCAGAAAGATATGTCAGTGAATGTTAACATTTGAATATCACAGGCAGGATTAGAAAAAGCAACAACAATATGATTGGAAGGAGCAAATCCTTACTAGAAAGTGTTAGAAAGGATTTGCTGGATTCTAAAACAGGATGGCTGGGGATGTTTCTCCATATGTCATTAAGAGGCATACACATTTCCCCGGTATTACACCGAGTCACATATGGAGATAGGCCTTGAAATAATTCTTGGCAGTAACAGCAAGATATAGCAAAACTCACTCTACCAAGTTGTCAAGCAAAGATTTAAATAATAAATGCTTTGAACATCTTATTTTAATTGTATATGTTCCTCATAAAAGTTAAATGTCTTACTATATTAAATGTTTGGTATTTTTATAACAGTAGTACTGTCACTACTCCACTATAATTTGTATTAAAATGCTGTACAATCAAATGATTAGCCAACTTGGATATGTATAGTCATAAAAATCTGTAGTAGAATTCAGTACACCCATTTTATTAACAAAGAGTTATGAGATGAATCACTTAGTGTTAAAAATAAATGCAGCATACAAGAAGGAAAAAGTTGAAGAAATAGTTAAGAAGAGTAAAACAATCATCTGATGATGCAGTTAAATATGTATCAAGATGGTATTATAAGGTCAAATGTAGATCACTAAGCCACACATATTTCACTAGATATAAACCATGAATTTCACTCAGACCTACTTAGAGGCCAGTGGGAGAACAGGGTTACATATTACTTAGAAACAACTGTAGTAAACTCCTATTTAGTTGGCAAGTGGTGACACACACTGCCTCTGTGAGTTCGAGGCCAGCCTGGTCTTGCGGGCTGCAAGAATATATCATAGAGATTCAGCTGTGTATTAAAGATGAACTTTGACCAGCCAAGGGTCTGTCAAAAGGCAAAGCCATTTATTAGGACTATTTGGTGTTACCCAGCCTTTAATATTCTGTCTTCTGCTATGAAATCTTTGCGTAACGAGATCAATTGGTAAACAATTCAGCTCCCCAAACCTGTTGTACCTACTAAGTTACTAACTGCCCTGCTGAGCTTAGGAGACAAGCTGGAGGGAGACACATAGCTTTGTTTCCTGTGCTAATAAAGCTCAGACCATCCCCTTGCCTTGAGGAGGCCTAGTGGTTCTCCAGAGCATTTTGACTGAGAACAAAAGAGGTTTTTACATATCAAGGTGAGAGGTAAAACAACATTCCTGAGGAGGCAGAGAACCATATGCCCAGGGAAAGAAAAGGCAGGTATTTTCTGTGGACAGAAACAGAACCTCATAGCAAGAGCGAAGAGAGGACAACAGAGGTTCCGTAGAGGATAAGCAGATCTCAAGAAGAGTTTTCTGAGTGCCAGGAGTAGAGAGTAGCAGAGGATACAGAGGATGAAGATGAGGTTGAAAGCATAGAAGTTAGTCGTTAGCAGGACCATGAGCTGGGGAGCTGGATGGAATTGCAGTTATGGAGACAGGATTTCATCCCAGAGAAATAAAATAGATGGATATAGAGCTTGGTATGTCTAGAGTTATTCCTACCTTGAATGCCTGGTGGAGCTATAGCTGAATTGATAGAATTTTGTCTTAGAGGAATAAAGTTAACAGACATAAGAACATAGTGTGTGATACCTCAGTAAAACCCCCCACTCTATCCCCTACAGACAAAGAGAAGCTTAAACCAGGATTCCTAAGTGTAGATAAGAAATTAGACCCCTTTTCCCCAGGTGGCTGTATCTGCTACAGGGACTTTGGAAAACAGTAAGGATATTCGACCAAAAGACTAAAAAGGGAGGCGGGTTAAAATAAATTATATGGTCTGTGCCTTTAAGAACTAGCCTCACAAAGAAAGGGGAGCACTCCTTCCAACCTCTCTGCTGTGAGTGAGAGATTTGGAAGAGCCTCCCTGGAGACTTGTAAACTTAGAAAACACCTTACTTTTGCATTCTGTACCTAAAAGTCTCCAGTGGCGGCTTTGGGGACTGTGATCTAGGCCAGGCCAGTTTCAAGTCCCCAGAAATGATGGCGCCAGCCCCAGGAACAAAAGAACAGAGTCAGGATGTCTGATGGTAACCAATTAACCACGAGATGCCCCTCTCCAGAGATAACAAGACCAGACCCCGGAGATGAGTTGTAAAACTCCTGACAGGGCAAACAGATAAGATAAAATAAGATAAAGTCCAGGCCCGGGAAAAACTTGACCAATCAAGGATGGACCCGTACTAACCCCCTCCCCTCTAAGAAATTTTATGGGTTTTGCCTATAAAAACTAACTTCCCCAAGAAAGAGGGATTCCTCCCTGCCTCACTGTATTGGGTGTAGGAATGAGTCCCTGTCTAGACTTGTATCTGCAGGATAAACCTTGCTGTTGCATTCTGGACATCCAAGGTCTATGGTGGTCTCTTTGGGGGTCACAATCTGGGCATAACAAGTGTACATAATTTTTTTCCCTCAGCTCTCACACCGGACATAGCAAAGCTCCCCTGGACCCTGGGGAATCGATAGCCTGGTCTACAGAGTGAGATCCAGGACAGGCACCAAAACTACACAGAGAAACCCTGTCTCAGAAAAAAAGGGGGTGGGGGATAATTGAATAATATCAAAATGCAGTACAGTAAAATTAATTTTAAAGTAGTAATTGTGGGTTTGTGGCTCTTGGGTGAGAAGCAATACACATGCAAATAAATTCTATTATTAAGTAACTTCGTGTAACACTTTTAATGTGGTCGCACATGCCTGGCGGGACCTAGTCACTTCTGCCCAGTCATTTCCAGGTCAAAACATCTCCCGTGACCAGGACCCCGTGGCTTTGCATGGTTGTGTAAAGCGCATAGCACAGCCATGTGATCCACACACATGCGTGAAATAGCCACATGGGCCTGTGTACGCAGGCGCAGCCCAGCCTTTATAAGCCAGCGCCATGATTCCCGGTCTCCCTTCACTCACATGTCTTTCTGCAGGCCTGTGCACATCTGTCCCTCTCCCTTATCTTAATAAAACTCTTGTTCGTGGATTCTGTCCTGTTAGTGTTTCGTGACATTTCCTGGCAGGGTAAGAGCGCTGCAAAAAACCAACAGTAATTAAATAATATCAAAATGCAGTACAGTAAAATCAATTTTGAAGTAGTAATTGTGGTTTTGTGGCTCTTGGGTGAGAAGCAATACACATGCAAATAAATTCTATTGTTAACTAACTTTGTGTAACACTTTTAAACCCAAGATTGTTCTTACTACCAAAGCTGGTCAAGGAAGCATCTCCATTGTCATTTCAGAGACTGGGGATCTTTAGTGGACTTAGTGATTTCCCAGAATTGTGTAGATGGGAAATGAAGCTGGAATGCTGTTCTCTGATGTGCTTTTCACAACTCAACAGTGAAATACACTTCATCTCAGAGAAGCAAAGAACCAAGAATGGATTCTGTCCTCTATCATTCTCAGGCTCAGAAACCATTTCCCACAGCCGTGTTTTGATGTACCCAAAATCAGATTGGAAAGTCCAAACCAAGCTGTTTTCTTGTGTGTAAATAACTTGGATATTTTATCAAATATAATTCTTAAGATACAGGTAATCTACTCACTATAAAACTAACAACAACACTTTTACTTTCATAGCACTTTTTTTATTTCTCAAAGGGTTTATATATAGTAGTTTCTAGTTCCCTAAAGAAATCTGTCCCAGAAAAGCAAAACAATTTGTTTATGCAAATGAGATGCTAATCAAGTATACCTTTTGCAAGAATTTCCGATAAATAAGAGACACTAAAAACCTCATCATGTGTGTTCTAAAACAAGATCTTCTTGCACAAAATAATCTTAATTGGTGGTTTTTTAAAAATTTATTCACATCACATGGAAATTATACTTACATGAAAGAATATCATGACCTCCTATAAGACAAAGCTCACCATTTTGCAAGCTGGTATTTCATGCACATAACAGGAGAAAATGGTAGCCCGTGCCCCAGGGACAGGTCCTGGTCCCTGGTGCATGTCCCTGGGGCATGGGCCGGCTTTTTGGAACCTAGTGCCTGTGGTAGGACGCTTTGTGCAGCCTTGGTACAGGGAGGAGGGGCTTGGACCTGCCTCAACGGAATGAACCAGGCTCTGCTGACTCCCCATGGGAGATCTTGCCTTGGAGGAGGTGAAAATGGGGAGTGGATTGGGGGGAAAGCTGGGGGTGGGAGGAGGGAGAATAGGGGAATCTGTGGTTGGTATGGAAAATGAATAGAAAATCTCTTAATAAAAAAATTTTTTTAAAGGAGAAAATGTCAAAGGTGGGCAAAAATTAAAAGGCAAAGGACCAAATAAAGTATGTTCAGGCTTCAAAAAGAATAAATTACCATTCCAACTTCATAATTCTATACTGCTATTTTTAAATGCAACCCACAACTAAGTGCAAAGAATCTGGTTTTAGGGAAAATATGTGCTCTGTTTTTAAATTGTAGAATGTTCTAGTTTCTACAAGATGCAAATATTTAGCCTGTCAATAATTAAGTTTCTGTGTTTCCTGAAGGAAGTTAATATAGGAATATGAGGTGATGGTGTGAAATTCAACAGTTACTTAGACCAAGCAGCTCAGTATGAAAATTAGCTTTTTAAATTTTATTATCTAATATAACTCTGGATATAGTAATGACCTCAGAATTAATATAAGAACATCTCATTTGAGACTAATATTTTGATCCTAGCATCTCATCTTCTACCAAGAAAATAACATAATCACCCTCAGAGAGTTCATGCAGAGCAAAAATTAGCCAATCTTAACTAATGTTTTCTGGAAATGGTGCACGGGACACAGCACATTTTTTGTTATTCAGGCAATCTGCATCTGGTGGTAGGACTCCCTGATTTTGCCTCCATCTGGAGGCAAAGCATGTTTTTCCTTCATTCAACCCGACATGACACCTTGCAGTATGGACCGTTAGGAAACTATCTTGGCAGTAATCACTCTGATAAAACCATGAACTCTCAACCAAAACAAGGTAAATAATTTCTTTTTGATAAATTGGGACACCAATAAGACCCATTTTTAAACTATTTTTTTTCTCCACTATAAATACAGAAGGGTTATTCATTTGCTATTCAGAGCACAAGCTCAATTTTGAAAGAAGGTATAATGAGTTTGTGTTTAAACATCTGATAGGGCGTGCTGGGAGGAGTGGAGGGAGGAGTGTGGTTGGAATGTATTGTATGGGAGAAGAATCTATTTTCAATTAAAAATCTAGTGAAGTGTATCTTTAACTTCTAGCAAGTATTCGTGACAGTACCTTTGGAGTTATAATCGGACACAAGAGCATCATTGGATTCTCTTCTGTTATCTCCTCCCGCTTTGTTCCACACTCTCTGATAAACATTTATGTAATTAAAGGACACCTTGATGGGAAATTCAATAGTTTTTAGGAACAGTAGAAATTTTTTTAACATTTATTTTTTGAGATTATAATTACACAATTTCTCCCCTTCCCCTTCCCCTTCCCCTTCCCCTTCCAACCCCTCCCATGTACTACTTTTTGCTACCTTTCAAATTCATGGCCTCTTTTTTCACTTTATGTACATATTTGCATAGACATATTTATTCCTAAATATATAAATACAACCTGCTCAATCTGTATAATTTTCCTTTTATGTATGTTTTCAGGGATAACCCAACTGTTTATCTAATAACAAATTTAATATTCTTATTTCAATGTTTGAAAATATAAGGAAAAGCTTATTTATAGTTTGGGCTCATTTTCTTCTCACAAATCATTTTGGTTGCCAGATAATGGTGTGACATATGCTACCACTGCTTGACCTAAATGCAGATTGTGCTTCTATGATAGCCTAAATGTGAATGATTTCCCCTCTGTTGCTCCTGGGATAGGGGATAAGGACCAAGAGCCTGAGAGCATCGCTATTTACACAGATCCTTGGTGGGAATACTTGTATCATAGTGAAAATGAGACCAGTGACAATGGCTTAGACTTTATTCTTTTTCAAACTTGAATTTAGAAATACATCTATTTCTTTTAGATTTTCCACCTTAAAGGAGTATAGGTTTTCAAAGTATTCCCTTATAATATTCTAAATTTCTTTGGCTGTTGTGATGTTTCCCTGTCCTTTTCTGATTCATTTGAATCATTTCTTTATCTTCCAAACAAAACAGCCCTTAAATTCACTGACTGGTTGTATTGTTTTCTTTGTTTCTGTTTCATTAATTTCTGCTTTGATTTTTTTATTATTATTTCTTGTTGTCTACTAGATTTGAGTTTGTTTTTTCGTATTTTCCTAAGTTCATAAATGGCATCATTAAGTCATTTTTTTGTGTTCTGAACTTTAAACCTCCCTCACGAGATGGTTTTTACTGTGTCCCAGGTTGTGTTGTTCTGTTTTCATTTTCATTTAACTCAAGGAATTTTTTTTTACTTCTTTGACTTCTTTCACTCTATCGACAATTAAAATGGAGTTTTATTGTTATTGAGTTAGAGAGAGAATCAGAGCCTAAGAAACAGGTTTGTCCTTGAAATATCAATGTTGTAGGAGAGAGACTCACATGAGAAACAGGGAGCTTCAGCAAGTGCTAAGCACTACAGGGGACACTGACAGAGGACACGTTAGGAACTACCCTCTCCTCTCAAGTGAAGAGGTAAGCAACTAGAGCAAACAGAGAAAGGGTCCAAGGAATGGTTTCATCAGTAAAGCTCCTGCCTTGAAGAGTTTGGACCTGAGTTTAATCCCCTAGAACCCAAGCAAAATATCCAGATGGTCATCCCCAGCAGATAAGCCAATCTATCCAAACTGGCAAGATCCATGTTTATTGATAAACTCTCTCAAAAAATAAAGTGGAGAACAAGTAAGGAAACCATTTTGCATCAACCTCTGGCCACTATAGACATGTGAATGAGCCCACATACAAAGGCAGTAAAGAAACGCTTATTTCATTTGCACCTTGTTTTGAGAGTTCTAGTGTTTCTGATTTAATGGGAAATAAAAGAGTGCTGGATATAGGTGCTAACAGTGTGTCATTCATGGCATATTTCTTTTAGTTGGTGGGCAACATAATGCTTAATGGGAGTCCCTCACGCCAGAAATGTGTTTATACTGCCAGATGCCTGTGTCTCTATTGGAGACTAATCCATCTCCATTTTGCACTGGATAACCATTACTCTTACACTGGTAATCCAATCTGATGCTTTCTCTAGCATCCTAAGAAAACCCTAGGCTGGGGCAGCCCCACCCACATTCTTCAGGAAGAATATACAGTTTCAATATACCACCCCTGGGAAGAAACAAGTTCAAAGATTTTGCCTATAGATCCAGGGCAAGGAGAGTATATGCCTCTGCTCCCAGGCATTATGAAATATGATGTGAGCTACTTTAAGTTCACAGGCAAATACCCAAGTGATTCATAGAAAGGAAGCAGTGGGAGAAGAGGAAGGCCTATCTGCCTAAGCTTTAGATCTCTGGCCATAAGCCTGAGCCATGTGGGAGTTCACAGAGCTGAAAACGGCACCAAAGGTAGCTGTGCCCTGCTCCTGGTACAGGAAGGTAAAGCTTGTACTCCAAATAGATTTCAGGAAACATAAAGTGATGAGGCTTCACTACAGTTTTCCTTGTAACTCAAGGTCTACCCTTCATCTGCCTCCTCCTCTCCCCACTCCTTTAAAATTACATTTATTTATTGGTTGTTTGGGTGGGTGGCTTTGCTGTGGATATTGCTCTATATAAATAAAACACTGATGGCCAGTGACCAGGCAGGAAGTAGGTTGCCAGACAGGAAGTAGGTGGGACAAGGAGAGAGGAGAATTCTGGGAAGCGAAAGGCAGAGGGGGGAGACACTGCAGCCACCGCCAGGACAAGCAGCATGTAAAGACTCTGGTAAGCCACCAGCCACGTGGCAAGGTATAGATTTATAAAAATGGGTTAATTTAAGATAAAAGAACAGTTAGCAGGAAGCCTGCCATGGCCATACAGTTTATAAGTGATATAAGCATCTGAGTGATTATTTTATAAGTGGATTGTGGGACTGCGGGGCTTGGGGAACCTGGAGAGAAGCCCTCCAGCAACATGGCTTAGGTGTGTGTGGGTGTGGATGTGGGTGCCATGAGGTCCATGTGGAGATCAGAGAACAACTTGGGAGAGCTGACTCTCTCCTTCCATGATATGGATCCCCAAGATAGAACTCAAGTCAGCAGCCTTGGCCGTAAGCCCCCTTACCCACTGAGCCATCCCACCAGCCCTGCTTCTAACTGATAGGTTCTTGAAATATTTTCATATGACTTGGAGGTATGCTGAGTCAGTCTATGAAGGTAACTGCCAGCTCCAAGTGGCAGTCTATGGACACGAAGGAATCTTATGATCTTAGGGACTCCAATATGTTGGTTTTGGAATTGAGGTTGTTGAGTGCTAGAGAAGGCATATCTAAATTTTGACCGATGAGGGTAAATAGAGCCTTGATCCATCTTCACAGTAGTCTGCCATCTCGAAGCTGCTCACTAGTGTCCAGCCTCCTCCTAAAACTGGTTCTTTTTGATTTTTTACATGTACTATATATTTAATATAATTTTCAAAAATTATATATTCATATAGATTACAGTTGGTTAGCATTTGTTTACACATTTTGTTATAGACATACTCAAACACACACAAACATATATCTAAATGATTAAAGTTTTTTTCAAAGAATTTCTTTGTTTTTTTAACTATTTTTTGAATTTACTTATTTAATTTTATATATGTTAGATGCATATATGTATGTATGTGTACCATGTGTATGCCTGGTTCCTGTCGAGGCCAGATGAGAGCATCCAATCCTCTGGAACTGGAGTTACAGATGGTTATAAGCTACCTTGTTGGTACCTGGACCCTAACCCAGGTTCTCCTCAAGAGCAGTAAGGGTTCTTAACCACTGAGCATCTCTCCAATGCCCTCCAAAGAACTTCTTAAGAAAAATATAAACACATAGTATTTAAACATATAAACCTACTAGCTTGGTATTTTGGTAGTTTAGAATTTTGATCATATCTATCATTGTCAAATGTTGGTTGACAGAAGATTTAGCAATAGAAGTTGAAATTATTTGAATTTCTCTCTGGTCACTTGAAATAACATTTCAAGAGTGATAAAAGAATAAATTTCTCTACACTAGCTACACAGAGCATGGACATTCATGGTGAATATGTAAGGCAACACAATTCTTTCTATAGGACTGCATGTTTTCTGAATTTTATAGATAAAACTACAGAAGAAAGAGAATGGGTTGTCCTTTGTTTCTATAATCCATCTCCTCTGTTCATCTGCTAAGTCACTAGAAATCTAGCATTGTTAGGAATATGCCATAAATATGTTCAAATACAATCACCAATTACACAGAAAAGGCCAAATGATTTAACTAGGGACCTCAAAAAGGAAGGAAGCTAGTGAGAGGCCACAGGAGCACTATGATGGGCTCCTCCAAGCCCCAGCCTCTACTAGGCCTGAGTTTCAGTTAAGTTTCAGTTTCTGTTGGTTTCTGAATAAGGCAGGTGGGGGAGAGATTGCATAAAAGGTGTGATTCAGCATTTATAGACCCAGCCAAACAGAAACATATAAGTGTAGCTGCTGTGCACTTGTCCAGTCATGGTAAGGATGAACTAATCCCCTTCTGGTTGTCTACAAAAGGAGCCTGTGAGCTTCTTTGAGGGTCATTTGCCATTTTGTTGTGTGGCTGACCCCTGCATGCAGGAATTCTCTCAAGAAATAAATGCTCTTGCGGGGAGCAGGTCAAGATCAGGATGGGGAAACCCACAGAGACAGCTGACCTGAGCTAGTGAGAGCTTATGGACTCTGAATTGGTGACTGGGGAACCTAACCTGCAGGGGACCAAATTAGGCCCTCTGAAGGTGGGTGACAATTGCCTGGCTTGGTCTGTTTATGGGGCCCCTGGCAGTAGGACCAGGATTTATCCCTAGTGCATGAACTGGCAGACACACTAGTGGCACCCATGTCAGGTGGGTTGAGAGATATCTCAGATGCATCAGGAAGGGACTGGGTCCCATTGAAACTTGAGGTGGGACAGAGCAGATCACTCCTGACAGGCAGGGCTCACTTAGAGTGAGAGAGGCCATTGTCTCAATTTTGGTTCTTTTTTTTTTCCCCGTGTGCCATACCAGTACATTGTCTGGTGTGTTGTGTTGTCCTTCTGTAACCACTTTTATTCTTCTAGAAGAGATGGGACAGACAACCTCGACCCCTTTGAGCCTTTTGCTGAACCATCATAAGGACTTCCAGACTCAGGCCACTAACCTGGGACTTGTTGCCTAGAAAGGAAAACTCTCTATCATTTTCAGAAATGAATGGTCAACTCTCAATGTCAGATGGCCTGCAGAAGGGACATTCTCCCTACTATCTACCAGGTGAATGACATAGTCTATGTGATCATTGGGGCACCTGGATAAGGTTCTTTATATCACTATCTGGCAAATGTTGGTAGAGAAGCTCCCCAGATGACTAAAACTTTTTGTCTCCACCTCAGGCAATAGATACAATAGTAACAGAAAAGAAACTGAAACCAGACAGGGAATCCCAACCTTCAGCCCCTCCTTACCCTGTCCTGTCTCCCTCATCAGGAAAAATTTTTCTCAACGCCACCCCCTATCAGCTTGAGGGGCTTGAAGGGGAGTGGTCAGGAGTCTTCCTCACCTGCATGTCCATTCACAGAGGGAGGAGCCGCCAGTGGAGGCTGATTCAACAGCACTTCCACTGTGAGCAGTGCACCCCCCAAGGCAGATAGCAAGTAGCAGCTGGTCCACTGGCCCTTCACCACTAGCAATCTCTACAATTGCGAGTTAAGGAACCCCAAGTTCTCTGAGAGGCCTGCCAAACAAATTGACTTGTTAGACTCTGTCCTCTTTATCCATCAACCAACATGAGATGACTGTTACCAGTTCCTCCAGCTCCTTCCTCTTCACCACAGAGAAAAGGGAATGAATCCTGGCACTGATGGGAGACCTACCATGCACCCAAAATTCATCAGTGCTAGGTTTCCCCTGAACTGACTCAAATGGGACTTCAACATTGAGGAAGGTAGGGAGAGGTTGAAGGTCTACAGCCAGACTTTAATGGGGGATCTCTAGGCAGCTGCAAGGCAGCCCACAAATTTATCCAAAGTAAGTCAGGGACTGGAGGAGTTGCTGGGAACCTTTCTGGAGAGAGTCATGGAGGGTTATTGAGCCTGTATGCCCTTGAATCTGAAGGCACCAAAGAACAGGTCTACAGTTAGTCTGGTGTTTGTTAACCAGTTGACTCCAGACATCCACGATGAATTACAAAGGCTGGAGGGATTCAAAGGTAAGAGACTGGCAGAATCCATAGCTGTGGCTGAGAAAGTATACAATCATAGGAGACTCCTGAAGATAGGCAGACTTTGGATCTAGCTAAGATCCTGCTACCCCAAAGCAAAAAGACAGGATCTAAGGAAACTGGCCTTGGGGGATTCAACATGTAGTTGGAGGGTTGGGAAGCAGAGACTCAGAAATAGACCCCTTCTACAAAAAGACCAATATGCCTACTGCAAAAAGTTTGGCACTGGAAGAATGAATGGGGCCAAGGTACTAGAGCTGGGAGCATGATTGAAGGGGTGGGGCTCAGCACCCCTCCCCAAGCCTTGGGTAACCCTAAGAATGGAGAGGGGGCCCATTGACTTCCTAGTGGACACAGGAGCACAACTTTCCATCTGAAAAAAACTTCTAGGTCAAATGTCCCAAAAGCAATCATGGGTACAAGGGGCCAGAGAAATGAGCCAAAATTAATGGACTACCCAAAGATTGGCGGACATAGAAAAGGGACAGGTAACCTACTCCATGGTCATTCCTAAATGTCCATACCCCTTGCTGGGGAGGGGACTGCTGACCAAACTGGGGGCCCACCCCCACTTTGACCAGGCTAGGATCATGGTGACTGACAAAAAAAGGGGAACCCCTACACGTCCTCGCTATGGCCTTTGTAGATGAGTACAAGCTGTTCACAGATCTCCAAAAGGAGGAAAGAGATGTGAAGGCAAAAAGCTTGCTACAAAACAATGGCTCCAGGAAATTCCCCAAGCCTGGGCAGAGATTGGAGGGTCATGACTGGCCAAACACTGGCCCCTGTGATGATACAGCTGAAGGCCACTGCTACACCAGCCTGCATCAGACAATACCCAATGCTCAGAGACACTAAGCAAGAGACTGTCCCCCACATCAGATGCCTGAGGGATGTAGGCATCCTTGTTCCCTGCCAGTCCACCTGGAATACACCCATGCTGCTTGTCAAAAAGCCCAACTACACTGACTACAGGCCTGTACAGGACCTCAGAGAAGTAAACAAGCGGGTAGAGGACATTTCTACCACTGTCTCCAACCCATATACCTTTCTTAGCACCCTCCCACCCCACCTGAACAGGTCGTCTATACAGTGCTATACCTCAAGGATGCCTTCTTCAGCTTGCCCTTGGCACCAACCAGTTAGCACCTGTTTGCCTTCGAATGGTTGGATCCAGACAATGGGGTCAATGGACAACTGACCTGGACAAGGCTTCCCCAAGGATTCAAGAATTCCTCCTCCCATATTCACTGAAACCTTCCATGAAGATTTGGGTGTGTACAGACAGGCCCACACAAATGTCAGTCTGTTACAGTACATGGATGACTTGCTGGTTGCCACAAAATCTCAAGAGGCCTATGAGACTGCTCCTGAGGGATTGCTTAAAACTTTGGGGACTCTGGGGTATCATGTGTCTATGAGGAAAGCTCAATTCTGCCAGAGTGAGGTAACCTACCTGGGGTATATACTCAAGGTGGGTAGAAGATGGATTCAAAGGCAAGAAAAGAGACCATTCTAAGAATCCCCAGGCCCACCAACCATCAGGAGATGAGAGAGTTCTTGGGATCAGCTGGATTCTACAGACTTTGGATACCTGAGTTTGCTGAATTGAATAGATCATTATATGAAGCAACCTGGGAGGAGGGGTTTCCCCTAAAAAGACTGAGAAAATGGAAAGGAGCCTTCAACAAATTCAAAACAAGCTTGCTAGAGGCCCCAGTGTTGGTTTTGATGACCATCACAAAGCCGCTTCACCTATATGTAGACAAAAAGAAAGGGGTAGGCAAGAAAGTCATAACCCAGACTCTTGGAATCTGGAAGAGGCCAGTGACCTCTCTGTCAAAGAAGCTATATTTGGTGGCAATGGGATGGCCCCCATGCCTCTGCATAATAGTAGCCACAGTCCGGCTGATCAAAGACTCAGGCAAACTGACACTTGGCAAGGCCCTCATAGTAATCACACCAGATGCTATAGAAAGGGTCCTCAAACATACACCTGATAGATGGCTAACCATTGTCAGGCTGACTCACTACCAGGCTTTGCTCTTAAATCCCCCTTGAGTCCAATTTATCTGCCAGCCCAATCACCCTGACCTGGACCTGGATGGCCCTCTATATAACTGCAAGAAAATCTTGAGCCACATGCAGAGTACAAGGCTGAACCTTAGGTACTTACCTTTAAAGGAGGTCGATGTCACCTGAAACACTGATGGCAGTAGTTTCATCAAAGATGGTACCAGGTATGCAGGAGTGGTAGTGACTATGGAAGAGGCAATTATTTAGACAGAAGCCCTACCCCCAGGTACCTCAGCCCAAAGGGCTGAACTAATAGCCCTAACCAAGGCCTTACAGATGAGGAAAGAGAAGAGACTCAACATACATAGAGACAGTCAATGTACCTTTGCCACCGTGTACGCCCATGGTACCATCTACAAGGAAACAGGCCTCCTGACAGCAGAAGGAAGGTCTATCAAGAGCAAGCAGGAGAGCCTGAATCTCCTGCAAGCCATATGGCTGCCCCCCAAAAATGGCTGTCATGTACTGCCCGAGACATCAAAAAGGAGAGGACCTGTTTCTAAGGGAAACAAGAGGGCAGATGCAGCCACTCGAGAAGCAGCCCTCCCAGTGGCAGCTGCCCCAGTAGTCAACCTGCCTAAACTAGCAGGCCCAGCCTTGCCCAAAAAACTCCACCTATACCAAGGAGGAACTTCAGAGGATTCAAACTTGTACCAATGCCTACAAAAAGGATAAATGATATAGGACTCCTAGTGGGTAGATTATCCTCCCTTCAGACTTTGCCAGCCAATTAGTCCATCAATATATCAAAATACCTTTTTGAGGGGGAAGGAAAATACAAGACCTACTAAAAAGAGCACACCTCAAGATGTTTGACCTGAGACCAAATAATGGAGGAAGCCATAGCCTGCTGCCCAACATGTTGCCTGATGAATGCCAAATCAGGCACAGGAGTGTGAATAGAGGGCAAAGAAAGAAGAATGTAGCCTGAAGCCAATTGGGAAATTGACTTCACTGAGGTAAAGCCTGGCCTCCATGGCTACGGGTACCTATTGGTCTTTATAGATACCTTTTCAGAATGAACTGAAGCTTACTCTACCAAGCATGAGACAGACATTGTTGTGGCCAAGAAACTTCTAGAAGATATCATCCCCAGGTATGGATTTCCTGTCTTATTAGGCTCAGACAATGGACCTGCCTTCATATCTTAAGTAACCCAAAAGTTAGTTAAGTTCATGGGGACAAATCAGAAACTTCATTATGTCTATTGCCTCTAGAGTTCAACCAGTAGAAAGAATAAATTAAACCCTAAAGGAGATCTTAACCAAATTAACCCTTGAGACTGGCAGTGACTGTGTATCTCTCCTTCCCTTTGCTTTATTGGGGGGTTTTGCAATTCTCTTTACACCCTGAACTTAACTCCTTTTAAGAAAAAGTATGCCAAACTTCCACCCTTATTACCCAATGGTAAGGCAGAATTGTTAGCTAAATTTGATAACTAAGGATTTCTTTCCTCCCTACAAGTCTTGGCCCAGGTGCAGAAACAGCTTAGGCCCCAAATACATGCTGTCTCTGAGAAGGTACCTCCACCTGCTCCTCACAGGTTCTGGCCAGAGGTATTGGTAACTGTCAAAAGACACCGAAAGGAGGCCTTGGGGCCTGATTGGAAGGGACCCTATACCGTCATCCTGACAATACTCACAGCTGTCAAAGAAGATGGAGTTCCCACCTAGATACATCACACCCACATGAAAGCATAGATCCACATGTCAACCCTGAGGACTTTGCCCCAGAGGAGGCCAACCCTGGACTGTGGAGTACTGTTGCATACCTACAGGACCCTCTCACATTAAGAATCCAGAAATTCATCAAACCAGCTAAGTGATGAGCTTGCTCCTATGCTTCGTCAGTCTCCTTGATTTATGTCTGCTGGGGTTTTTTAACCAGGCCTCCTGCAGGGTGCCAACACCCCCATCAGCCCTTTAATCTCACTTGGAAGGTCATCAATACAGACTCAGGGAAGGTCCTAAATCAGACCTCCTGCTCTGCCCCTTAGTGACTTGGTTTTTTGATCTATATTTTGACTTGGGGACACTTCGCTGAAATGGCAAAAGTGGTGTTGTATGGGCACATCTATACTGACTCGTTTATTCAAAAATATTACTTCCATTTCTATGTTTGCCCTGGACATGATAGGACTAAGGCCCAGGAAAGCACTCATGGGGGAGCAAATGACTATTTCTGTGCCTCATGGACTTATGTCTCCATGGGTCACACCTATTGGGAGACCCTCCAAAGACCCAGGAACTTATCAGAATGAAAAGGGCATATAAACTGGCCTGTCACCCTGAACTTGATGGAAAGGGGGCATGCAATCCAATATTGATTCAATTCACTGATGCTGGCAAAAAAGCTTCTAGTTGGGCATTAGAAAAAACCTGGGGTTTAAGACTATATGAGAAAACCAGAACAGCACCTGCAAATACAAGAGCATTGTTCACTCTGCAATTAGACATCCAGTCCCTATCACCAATAATATAGTAAGCTCAACCAGACACTTGCCTTACCTTACCCCAAGACCCATGGAAACTAAAACATTGCTGTGGGAGCCCATTTTCAGGTTCTTCGAGGCTTTACTCAGCAGATCTACATAGAGAGGATGATTAGGACCATGGGCCTGAATGCAGGTGTCTGAAATGGTCTGCACTTGGCTGGGCTGGGGGGACGTCTTTTGCTCCACCACTTGGCATCTCTATAAATACCCTGGGGCAGAGACAGTCAGGGCCCATTGGAATAGGTTCCAGGCCCTCTCGAGGCTGTTCTGTATTCTCATCTGTTTATCTCCACAATCTAAATCCTTCTATCTAATATTTTCTGCTGCTCACACTCAAGAAAACTCTGGGGAACTGTGGGGTTGGTGGGTAAACACCCCGCACATTGCCATTAACACATAAAACTGCCACCACAGACCTACCCCCAAACCCAGGACCTTTAAATCTTTTTAAAGCTACCTATTTGATTTTAAATGCCTCAAAGCCCAGTCTCACTAAAATCTGCTGACCTTGTCTGGATACACCCCCCACCACCACCTATTATGAAGGGATTGCAGTAATGGGAGACTATACCAACTCTTCTGACACCCAGTCATGCAGATGGTAACACTCAGGCAAAGGGAGGATCACCTTATAGTTTGTGACAGGGAATGACCTCTGTATAGACTGGCCCCCATCAAATTATGCCAATATGTGCAGTGAGACTTGGAGTCCAATAAGGGCAGGGTACTTAATTCCCCCAGATGATGCCTGGTGGGCTTGTACCACAGGCTTAACCTTCTGTGTATATGCCCAAGTTTTGAATAACACATAAGATTTCTGTGTACTGGTGAGATTAGTCCTCAAAATAACCTATTACCCCAAGGGGGGGGGAGGTTTCTATCAGCTAGGATCACTAGAACAAGCTCCTTCTACAAGCCCATAGTTCCTGTCCTTTTGGTTTAGTGTTTCGCCACTTTGTTTCTTGTTTGTTTTTGAGACAAGGTCTCACTGGGTAACCCAGACAGGCCTTAAACTTGTGGCAATCTTCCATGCCTAGCTTAATGAGGAATTGGGCTTTTTTTTTTAGTATCCTCCCTCCTAGGCCTGGGCCTGGTTGGGGCTATAGGCATGAGAACATCAGCGTTTTATTTATCAATCAATTACAGCAACACATTCACAGCATATAGAAAGACATCCCCAGCTGGTATGAGTTGCTCTTTAACTTGTCACCCTGGCTAACAACTCTGGTACCTGCTTTGGTTGGTCCTTTGGTCCTTTTGATGCTGGCCCTAACTTATGGGCCCTGTATAATCAATGCTCAGATCAAGTCTGTTTAAAAAGCAGATCTCAACCGTGCAGCTGCTCATCCTAAGGCAGCAATACAAGCCACTAAGTCAGGACGCACTAGGCCCTGACACAGAGATATCTTTAGGAATCGAGATGAACTCAAGGGGGCAATAAGAGGCCACTGGAGCACTATGATGGGCTTCTCCAGGCCCCAGCCTCTACTAGACCTGAGTCTCAGTTTTTGTTTAGGTCTCAGTTTCTGTTTCAGTTTCAATTTCTGATAAGGCAGGTGAGGGAGATAGTGCATACCAGGCATGATTCAGCACTTACACCCCAGCCACTCAAACCAAATCCCCTCCGAGTTGTCTATATAAGGAAGCTGTGAGCTTCTCTGGGGGTTGTTGCCATTTCATTGTGTGGCTGACCTCTGCATGCAGGAATTCTTCTCTCAAGAAATAAACGCTCTTGCTTTTGCATACATGAATGATGGTCTTTTATGGAATGATCTGCAGACCCTAGCACTAGAACAAAAGCCAGTGCCTCTTTCTCTACTCAAGGACACTGATCTATGTAATCTCTCTTACTGTAAAGCATTAGAAAAGAGGAGAATGAAGGAAAATGTAAATGCACCTTTCCCCAGTTCATTCTTCTCAAGTTCAAATCTTCTTAAACAATTCTCAATTGCTTTGTCAGTTAGTTAACTTTGCATCACTATGATGGATGACTGACTGAAAAACTAGTGTGAGGAAAGATTTATATTGGCCCATGGTGTAAGAGGATTTCAGAACATCATGGTTGGCAGTTAAGGCAATGCAACTCTTTGGGGGAGGCATGAAGTCTGAGGGGGTCCAGGACTTGGCGCACCAGGAAACAATGAAGGGAACTTGCTGCTCTGCTGAGCTATAATCCTCAGTCTTACTCCTTTTTTAAAATTGAAAATAGATTCCTCTCTCACATAATACATCAGTTTCTCTCTACTCCTCTCAGCCCCCCAACCCAACTTTCACTCTCCCCCAGACTTATTCCCCCTCTTTTACTCTTCAGAAAGGAACAGTCCTCTGAACAACAACAACCAAACAGGACAAGCTACAATAAGACAAGGATAAAGCCCTCATACTGAGGCTGGACAAGGCAACCCAATAAGAGGAAAAGAGTCCCAAGAGCAGGCCAAAGAGTCAGAGACACACACATACTCCCACTGTTAGAAGTCCCACAAAAACACCAAACTACACAATCATAACATATATGCAGAGGACCTGGTGCACACTCATTTAGGCCCTATGTTTGCCTCTTCAGTCTCTGTGAGTCCATATGATCCCTGCTTAGTTGATTTGCTGGGCCATGTTCTCCTTCCTGCTGTTCTCCTAAAACAGGTTCTTATGTCTAGATGAGGATTGTGATCATCTTCCCTTTGACAGAGTCCCAGTCATTCTGCCAAAATGGAAGGGAAGCAAATAGAAAATGCTATCCATTTTCATCTTCTTACCTTGAATGCTCGGGATTGCTATACATTGCACTAATTAGACACACAAAATTTTTAGTTTCAGATAAATATCCATGCATGTGAATATGTATATATTTCTTCAGATTTGTGAAGATTGTATCACCATGGATACTAAACAAAAACTGTAATAGAGTAGCACAATTTGGAACAAAATGATTTTGCATGCTCTCAGAAATTAAACTAGCCCAAAGGACAAAACATAATAATATTCATAATAAAAAAATATGGTGACCATAAATTCAGCAAATGCCTGTGCTATTTCCAGTTGGGAGGCTGAGGAAGGGGGATCAAGAGTTTGAGGACAAGTTGGGCTACATAATAAAACTTTGTCTTAAAAAGTGACAAGGACTATCAGGAAAAGCAAGACTGACAAGCACTGTCTCCTTCATTTCCTGTAAATGTACTGTTATTCTGTAAATTCTGACACTGTAGAAAGAATGACAGCAACAATGAAAAACTTAAAAGTGATTTAGTTTATATAAACTCCTCATATAAAACAATGACAAATCTTTGTTGAACAAATCAATCTAGTCACTTAAATTTGTCTATTTAGTTACTATTATTGACCAGTGTTGCAGGCATGTCAGTAGATAACAAAATCAAGATTTGTTTCCTCATGGATCTTATGCTGTGGATCATAAATGAACAGGAATAAATAGAAGGCAGAAGATACAGGCTGGTGACTTGTGCTTTTAGTATCATATATTATATAAATGTCCCATCTTAAAGTGTTGGTCCCCAGCATAGAACTAAAAAGAGGTGATTTTAAAAAAACCTTTAGAAATAATACCCAGTATAAGCTATTTAGGTCACTGCATGCCCTTGAAGGGCAATAATGAGTTCTCACTTTTCCTTTCCTTCCATCCTTCCTTCCTCCATTCCTTCCTTCCTTTCTTCCTTTCTTCCTTCCTTCTTTCTTCCTTCTTTCCTTCCTTCCTCCCTTTCTATCTATCTATCTATCTATCTATCTATCTATCTATCTATCTATCTATCATCTATCTATCTCTTTATTTCCTTTCTTACTGACCTACTTACTAACTTACTAGGTTTTGTTTTTGCTTCCTGACTTATGAGGCAGGCAGTTTGATTCAGTGTCCTCCTTATCAATGTCACCTGTCAATCTTAGATATTGAACTGTGGCCTCCAAAGCCACGAGTCTAAATAAACCTTTCATCTTTACAAGCTAATTATGTTAAGTATTCCATTATAGTAACTAAATCTAGCTGATACAGTAAGCTTCTGCTATTTCTCTCAAATGTTCTCAATAAAGCATAAGGCACAACCTTCAGTTGAGAGTAATTTATGTGGAAAAGAGTGTAAAGAGAAAGGTATGACTGCAACATATTCATTTTGTATTATATACAAGCACAATCTAATCAGTGCTGAAGAGTCATTATATGGTTAAAGTGGTAGCAGTCTGCATAGATTGAGACCAAGAAACAGAGGTGGAAAAAAATCAAGAGGATCTTCAGCAACTTCTAAGGTTCTGTTGTAAAGTAATAGAACAATGAAATGTAAGTGCAATTTGAATGATGATGAGTGAATATAATTGAGGAAAGAGGGCAAGTAGGCTGGGTGCAGGACACTGATAACAGTGATGCACTGTAGCTACTTGACTGGGTAAGAGGGGAAGTAAGCACATGAGCACTGAGGTTGCGATGAGAGTTAGGATAGTTACCAGCCTTTCCTAGAGGATGAAGATCACCTGAGTCATTTTTCATAAGCAGCACATTCCTTGGGAATTAGAAGAACAATGATAAAAATGAATGTAGGAACCATTAGGTAAGGAAGATTCCAGGAAAAGTGTGCTGGAGATTAGGAGGTCAGGATGTTTAGAAAAGTATAAAATACATTTTTAAAAATGTACTCCTCAAATCTCCAGCTGCAGGGATTATAATTAACTGATTAATCCAGCACTTATTTATTTATTTTATTTTTATTTATTTATTTACTTATTTTGGTTTTTCGAGATAGGGTTTCTCTGTGTAATTTTCCTGGATCTTGCTTTGTAGCCCAGGCTGCCCTTGAACTCACAGAGATCCTTCTGGCTCTGCCTCCCGAGTGTTGGGATTAAAGGCATGTGCCACCACCGCCCGGCCCAGCACCTATTTATTAAGACCTATCACCATATCATATGAAAGCCATACTTTCAGTGGGCTTCTTCTGGCTAGTGTCTGAACACAATAGGGATAATAAGGCAGGACTATTCCAGAGAGATCCAAGCCACCTTTGGTGGGGGGATTGAGTCTTAATGCTACTAGTGTCTGTGACAATTTCTCTTAGAACGAAACTGGATTTTATGTTGCTTCCACATGACCTCTTCTCCACTCTGCCCTGTCTTGGGGTCAAGCTCACATCACAGTCTTGTGGGTTTCAAAATTCTCTTGGTTCCTTCTACCAAGAGGGAACCACTATTTTCTCATGAGCGTTCATATTAAGTCCGATTTTGCTTCTTTTGTGAAGACCCAGATCAACGCAGCAAAGTATTAGCTATGAAAATCCCCAGTTGGATTTTAAAATAGTGGATAATGTTAAATACTTAAATACTAAGCATATTTTAAAAGTATTTGTAAGTTATTCATTCTGGACCTTTCTTGCAAGGTTTCTAACAAACCTAGATATACAAAACATCTCAGTTATTTCAGGAGTAGTGGACACATTAACTAATTTAATCCTCTCTGCTTCTCTGTGTAAGCACCATCCCCTCTAGAATTAGGAAAATGAAGTCTCTCAGGTTAGAAAATGACTAAGGCCAAATAGATAGTGGAATATCAATTGGAATTGAAGTCTAAGGTTGTCAAACTCTGAAACCTATGCTATTTTTTTAACTCATTAACCTGGTTTGAAAAACATATACAGAATGTTTTAATGCCTAAATTGATACACATATGTTTCTGTAAAAGGCTCTGAGGATCAGAAAAGATACCCTGGTGTTCTTGGAGTATATTATCACTTCAGGGATAAGAAGGGGACCTGAATTTTTGAACTACATATAACTTTTGGAGCAGAGTATGAAGAAACTGTATTTCTGTGCTAAAATATTGTCATGTAACAGTCAAATGGGTTTTATGAATTTTGCTACTCATACAAGTCTGCCGTTAGCAAAGTTTCAGTTCTTTGTTTAAAGTATTCAGATCAGGGCCAGAATAGAACTGAGGTTATGTAAAATTAAATGTACCAGTAGGAGCTAGTATTTTCTTTATTTTTCTCTCATACAATGCATCCCAACCATTTTCTCCTCCCTCCACTCCTTCCAGATGCCCTCCCTACCCTCTCCCCAAGATCCACTCCTCCTCCATTTCCCTTTAGAAAGAGCAGGCCTCCCAAGTATATCAACAGAACTCAGCATAACAAGATGCATAAAAGACTAGGATAAATGAGGCAACCCAGTAGGAGAAAAAGGGTCCAAAGAACAGATGAAAGAGTCAGAGAAAACCCCACTCTCACCTCTGCCTAATGTTTGGCTGTGGGTCTCTGCATTTGAAGAGCTAGTTTTTAACCTAAGCTGAATTTAAAAATAATAATAATAATAATTAATTAATTAAAAGTGGCTGTCTTAAATTGAAAGAAAGTTTAGGGGAAGGTTCATTAATTAATCTTGAGGATCTATTTATAGCCATCATTCTAATAGGTTAAATACATAAGAGAAAAATCTTGGCTTTGAAAAAGCGCAGGAAATTGACAAACAGTAAATTTACGCCTCATATAAAGACTCAAAATTATATTATTTTCATGTCTGGAAGCTAAAATTTGGTGTAAGTCAACAGCAATTTTTATAATAAATGTTAGTGTATTTTTATTTTCTGTTTGTTCAGCAGATTGTTAGAAATTTAAAATATATTAAGTACTACAGTAATGTCAGTTTTGCTAGCATTAGGTTCAAGAAAGCTACAAATTGGCATTAGTGAATTGTTGGCACATGTTACACTGCATAGGATATGAAGAACAGTTTTTAAGCATGTTTTGACAACAGGAAAATCTCTCCCATTTTCCTAAGCCCATTTTTTGCTCTTAGACAACAAATCTTCAGCTGGGCCCAATGTCAAGGAATAATTATCTGATCATTTGAACAAAATTGTCCCATTCAAAATAGAATTACAACATGGATCCCCCACAATAAGCACCACTAAATATCTGCTGTAGACAAACGTCTTTTAAATCACTGATATAAGACATCAATGATAACTGGATAACAATGATCCCTTCAGAGAAAAGAAAGCAGAAAGGAAATAAATAGAAATCACCAGCCCAGTCGTCATTAGGAAACGAATGAAGATTACAATGTTGGGTAGGTATCCTATCAGATTTATCACAGTTTCTCAAAATCCATATGTAAGATAGAAGAGGCTGGGGGAAGGGGAGATCTCATGTAGACTAACAGTTTATGCAGGCTCCTGTAACAACATTGCAGATTCCATGGAGGAAATTTGTTCATAACATGCTGTCCAGGACCTTAACTCAATAGCTGGAACAGATAGAGGCCAATGATTCCTGTATTGATGCCAGCTGATATGAATGCATTTTAAAGAACTTTATATCCCCTTCAGGAATTATTCACATTGTTCAAATTTTAAGTGAGACTTTGTTTTTGCTCATTCAAATATAAAAAAAGACACAGTGAATTTAAAGTTAGCATTTGTAAATACTTTGTTACTCAGTAGGTGTAACAGAATGGACTCACAGTTATGAGAGTAGGTTAAGGGACTTCTCAAGGAAGTTGAGATACAAAAACCACATCTGTGTGCCCTGCTCCTGATTCAGTGAAGTTGTCAGTAACTGTCCATTTCTGGGGCTGATCCCTGGCCTCAGTCTTATTCAAATAGGATTCGTGTCTTCAGGGCATTATTATGACATTTTAGATTTTTCAATCATATTGTCTTTCTTCTACAAAAGAAAATTCTTGCTGACATAAATGTTTGATTAGAAGCTTTCATATATTGCAGGATGAAATGTTCCCTCTCACCCAGAGCTCATGAAATATACATCCAACAAGTTCTTTGTGCAGCATAAAACACATTTCAAAACTCCTTTTCAAATATAATAATAACAGTTTTAAACTTCTACTAATTCCTATAATGAGCTTCAGAAGGTAGTTGTTATAGTCCAGGGATGTGTATGTGCAAAGTTGTGTTTTCAACAAATCTGTTCTTCCAGTCTTGTCGACTCCAAAGTCAAGAATAATAACTTATTGTCAGTCTTTTGCTAGCTATCCCAATAACAGACATTTAAATGGGACATTTTTCAATCACTTTACTTGTAAGAATTGGCTAAACAGTTCTTTGTAAAAGTATTTTATTAGTTCTTTGAGAATGACACACATTGTATTTTGATCATATTCATCCTCCTGCTCCTTCTTGTTATAGATCCATCCTCCACCATTTCATGCCCACCCAACTTTATAATCTTCATTCATTTATTAAGCTATTGAGTCCAATTAGTGCTACCTATATACCCCTATATACTCGGGAGCATGGTCATCCTCTGGAGCTTGTTAGACCATCAATAGACCACACCCTTAAAGGAAACTAACTGCCCTTACCTGGATACTACCAATTACCAGAGTGTCATTCTTTAAGCTAGGGATGGACTCTCATACATATGTCAACCCTCTCTACTGGGATATTGTTTGGATTAAGTTTGCATAGAACTTATTCCAACTGTCATAACCATTGTGAGTGAAACATGCAACTGTTATGTTGGGTCTGTAAAACACTGTTCCTTTGTAGTTATCAACTACTATTTCTTCTCCCTCTTCTGCAATGATCCTTGAGCCTTAAGAGGAAAGTACATAATATAGATGTCACATTTATGGCTGAGTACTGCATAATCACTTATCTTCGACTCCTTGACAAGTTGTGAGTCCCTGTGTTATTTGCCATCTACTGTAAAAGGATTTCATGATGAGGTTCGAGGGATGCACAAGTCTGTGAATATAATAAGAGGTCAATTTAATAGTCAGTTTAATACTATGTCCTATTTTCAGAGTAATAGTAGTAGATTTCCCAAGGATCTATTCACAAAAACCAGAAAATGAAAACAGTTAACTGTCTATCTGCAGATGAACAGATTATAATATGTGGTAAATTTACATAATGTAATATCATTCAGCTTTTAATGAAAATTAAATGATTAAAATTTCAGGTAAATTCATGGAGCTAGAAATAACCATCCTGAGGGAAGAAACCCAGACCCAAAAAGACAGATGTCACTTTTTTTCCCATTTTTGAATGTTAGCGTTTATTCCTTAGGTATTTTTGGTTTTGTTTTTTGTTTTTGTTTGTTTGGAATACCAAAAAAGTCAGGAGGTTAGGACGGGAACATTCAAAGGAAGAGAAAAAGAGCACCATGACTCAGAAGGAAAGGAGGGAATAATTGAACAGGAAGAGTTAAATGTGGATGCGAGTGGGAAGACCAAGTGGAGGAGGGATTATAGGGAGGTACAACTAACACTGAAAATTTTCTGAAAAAGTCATATGAAAAACTACTTTTGAAGCTTCCCAAATTATAAATGTATGCACATACAAAAAAGAGTTTAAATGAGGTTTCACTATAATGGGGCAACAGTACCCCTTCTAGATTTCATAGGCTAACAAATGATTCCAGGGTCAGGAATGCGTTACATATAGCAGATTGTTTGCCAACAAGACCCTCAACATTATGAGTTATTTGCACTGTTTTGATAACCCTTAAGAACATGAGTGTATGTTAGGAAAGGGAACTAGAACAGATAGTTATGGGTGGATGGGGGCCTGGAATAGGAGGATCAAGTGGTGGGAGGACAGAGTTGAGGGAATATAAGGGAGACAACTAAAATTAGGGGCATTTGAGGGGTAGTATGGAAACCTAATCTAGTAGCAACTTCCTAAGCATACATATATGAAGACAATATAAATGAGATTATCAAATAATGGGAAGATAAAGTCCCAACTGGCCATCTCTTGTCACCAAACAAAGTTTCCAGTACCAGGATTGGTTACATCTAATTGAACTGTTAGCCAAAGGGGCTCCACTAGAATCGCCAAACCACCCAGGTTGTTGCCAAGACTATAAGTTGCTCCCCACAAATTGACAGCAAGGCCCTATTGCTGAAGACAATACCATACAACTCATTGAGTATAAAGAAGGCAATCTGGTGAGAACATAGAGCCTTCATCCCTCCATTCTGGGATCTTCGGTACAGAGACATACCCTTGTGCATTCTCAAAAGAGAAATGTGAACACTAAGTGAGCCACCAATCTTTTATCTACAATGATATTCTGCCTGTAAGATATGCTAAGGCAATGGTGGCACAAAGCTGGATGGAGTAACCAACCAATAATTGATTTGACTTAAGGCCCAGTCCACGAGATGAAGCCCATACCTGACAGTGTTGGGTGACCAAGAATCTGAAACTAGATATCCCAGGGACTCCTAATGATATTCTGCTATACTCATAGATCAGTGCCTTGTTCAGCTAATAGCAGAGAGGTACCTTCCTGCAGTAGATGGGAAAAAATAGAGACCCATAGCCAGACATTATATAAAGAATGAGAGGTCTTAGAACATTCAGGCCTAAATGGGATGTCCCCACCAAATCTCTCCCCTCAGAGCTCAGGAGAGCCTGTGGAAGAGGAGGCAGAAAAAGTGTAAGAACCAGCAGAAATGGATGTTGCCAAGAAAATAAGACCTTCTTTCAAAATGAGCAAAGCTCATATGAACTGCAGAAACTGAAGCATTGTGCACAGGTCCTGAGTGGGTCTGCACCAGGTCCTCTGCATATATATTATGGCTTCTAGTTCAGTTTTTAATGGGAGTCCTGAGCGTGCAAACAAGTGTGGGAGCCCTGCTCCCACTTTTTCTCCCCAGGGTACTCTTGAGGAAGGAGAAGCGAGAAATATTTAGATAGAAGGATAGAGGGAAGAGAAACAGATAGAAACACAGGATAGCCTTGGGAGGGCCTGGATTATTATCCACCAGCCCCTTTTGTCTCTTCTAAAGGGATATTTATAGGAATGCCAAGGGGTGGAGCAAAGACCTCCCACTAGCTCAGCCAAGTGTAGACCATGCACATGGTTAAGCAATTCTCTAATACAGCCCTGCGGGGTAAAGCAAGCTCAGATCTCACTAGGAAACCTTTGTGGGCCTCCACAAACAAGAGGGGCTCTGATTCTTGTGACTTCTTTTGTTCTTTTCCCTCTGTTGGTTGGTCTTGTCCAATTTTGATGTGATAGCTTTTGTTTTTTCTTATTATACTTTATTTTGTTATATTTTTTAAATGAATGAATGAAAACCTAGCCACTAAAGTAAAGGTTAAAAACTGAATTGTCACTTATATCTACCAGGCATGAGAAAATCAGCTTTCTCCAATAAAGTGACACTGGTTATATCAACTACTCCTGGACAAACTTCATGTTCAGGAGTAGTTAACCAACAATATGTAATAGTTTCCATGAGGGTTTTTTGTTGTTGTTGTTGTTTGTTTGTTTGTTTTTGGTGTGTGGGTGTGTGTGCGCGCATACATGCACGCATGCGCTTTTATTAAGAAAGAACTTAAAGTTGGGTGGGTAGGGAGGGGGAAGGGATTGGGAAGGATTTGTCGAGGGGATGAATATGATCAAACTACATTTAAATTTAAAAATTGTTTTAAGTAATAAAAAAGAACATGAGGGTAAGACATTGGCGAAGACATCACATATTTGAATTACAGAACAAAGAGAACTTAAGTTTGTATTTACCTAGAAACTTCATCTCTACTGGCAGATTTTCATAGTACTGGAAGGTGATATGCGCACACCGAAGAAGAAAAGCAATCATCAGTCTTACCCAGTTGTGGACCCCCTGAGCTTTAATACAACCTGACTTGGCAGGATACGTTCACTGACACAATGGTGGCGTGAGTGCTCCTGGAGGAATCAGTCACTTTATAACTGGAGTTAAGGACTGGTCCATAAAATGGAGACATGAAACACTACAAAGAATCTGACTCAAGGGATAAGACAGAAGAAGGAACACACAATATGAAGGCAGAGACACCAACCATTTTATCCCATTTAGATAGTGTATATGTTTATTTGTCTGAACATCTGGGGACTCCACTGAAGAGTCAATGTTTCAGCAAAAGCTGGAGTTTCAAGTTTCTTCAAAATACCCTAGGAGATTGTTCTCACAATGTAGTGAAAAACTAACTATGCATTGCTCGGCCATATGACCTCCAAAATTAGTGATTTTTAAGTTAACTAGGAAAAAATTTTGGTTTTGTTCTGACAGGTTGTCCAATGCCAAAGTTGACTTGGAGTGCTACTAAGGGTGTTTAGTAGCACGAAATCTATTTCCTCAGCTATAACTCCCCTTTGGCACTAACATTCATGTAAATATTTTAAACATCACTAGCTTCAGCTACCTTCTCAGTGTGAGGATCGTGTATTCTGTGCACACATACTCTCATATTGTGATAAATCTGGTGAGCACCTGTTTTCAGTGGAGACAGTGTGGGGGCTGAGACTTTATCTGCTGTTTCTCCTTTTGATGGTCAGTAGTTATTTCATTGATATTTGAGACACCTCAAACTTATGCTGAAAACCTCCCCCTTCCTTAATAATCTCTGATTCAATAAGGAGCAAGGACTTGCTTTGGTTCAGATCAAAATCTTGGCAGCATCTTTTTTCACGTAACACATCCACCCTGCCCTGCCAACTTTTACTTGAATGGGTTCCTTTCATTTGACCACTTCTTTCTATGTCAGCATGGATCCAAAGCCTTATTGTGTTTTCCTGAGTTACAGAAACCTTTCCTAGTCATTTCATCACACCTCCATTTGGTCTATGGCTGACAAGACAAGACTGCTGTAAGCCAGACGATGCCATTCATCAATTCAAACCTTTCTAGAAGCTCTCCAACATGACAGTCAATATTTTCATCATTATCTAGCTCCTCACTGCTGTCTTAATCCAACTGCTAGTATTCATCACAATTTCTGCCAGTCTACTTGTTGATTTCCCTCTTCTTCACTGACCGAACCAAGCAACTTTGTATCTCTTATCTAGCCTTATTTTATTTAATCAACCAAAATAATCCTAAGGGAAACATACTATAGTCAGATACTTGCCCTAATCAATCACCTCCTCATATACAAAATTTCACATATTATTTATTACATTTTATTTATATATATAAATATTATCATAGATATACTTTTATGTTTTGTGGCCCTTTAAGAGGTACAAACGATCATTATATGAAGTACTTGTGCTCCCAATGACTATTTGAATCTAGGTTCAGAATACATAGTTTAGATCGTTAGCTAGGGTTGTGTATCAGCATAGCTGGAGGAGGCCAGTCTTACATAAAGAAATGGTTTATTTTCCCCAAAAAGCTAGTGTCTAAACTAACATACAATAGCAAGAAACTGGTAAGTGGGCTTACATACAGTGTTGAATTGGATAAAGGATAAGAACCTTTAATTTGTCAGTTATGGTATTCTTACATACTGAATATACTGATGTCCTATGATAATCAAAGCTGACATATATAAGTGCTTTGAGAGCAATAAACAAAAGATTGGAAATTAAGAAAGGTGTGTGAGGTTCCCTAAGCCCCATCATAGATGAGAGGAAGGAAAGATTGTAAGAGTTAGGGGTCCTGAAATTCTCCTGTAATATTGTATCTCCTAGGGGAAAAAAGAAAAAGAGAAGGCTACACCCATGGTACCTTATCAATATAGCTGCAGAAACAATACCTGAACAATAATAAAGTGAATGGCCATGCTAACACAGAAGGGGGAAATCTCAGAAAGTCCCACCCATAGACAAAATCTACAAGTAACTAATGATTGCTTAGAGAGGAAGAAATAGTCTCTCCTAGGGATGAACCCCCAATTGGTAATCCAATACAAAGTGGTCATTCATGCAATCATATACACATGAGCTACACTGGATATTTTTATATTTTTTATATATTTTTACACATATGTAATGTAATAGTAATAGTCAAAAAGAGGTCATCAATTTGAGAGGGAATGAGAGGACATGAAAGGACCCAGAGGGAGAATAAGGAAGGTGGGAAGTAATGTGACTATACTTTAAATTTTAATTAAAATAGACATATATACATAAAGAAAGATGTGAAATCTGCCAAATAGCTATGTTTATGGAGGGCTGAAGTGACAGTCCTTTTCACTAAAATGGTAAGAAACACACTATCATTAGGGATATCAATCTTGCTAAGAAGTTCAGTGGTTTTCCATAGGTCTACAGGATGGCAGGAGGTATTTCAGGGAAACAAGCTCCCTAGTGTTTGTTTGAACAACAGGACCCCAAGACAGTACTTAACAGGCACAAAGATAAAAAGCAAGGCCAGGGTGACAGTCAAGAGGACTTCACCTATGAGAACTGTGACAGTGGCTGGCACACCATGGTGATCATTAATGCAAAGTTTCTCAAGGATATTGCTACTAAGATGCTGTTATTATTCCTTGCCAGTGTCCAAGTCTGAGCTGTTTCTCAGTCCTGTCACCTGGAAGGCTGTCTTCCTAATCTTTCCCCCAGACCGAATTAAGCACATATAATTTATACACTTACTATACATAGGAAATGGGGGAATATCCAGATAGTATTCAAAGAGATGCTTGTGAGAATTTGATGGTATGATGTAGACTGTAGAGCTGTTATACTCAGTTCCATAACCTCTCAGTCCACTCTCATCCTCTCCAGTTGCTGTGGAGCTGATGTCTGGAACATAGACAGCTTTCCCCACTAAATGCTTGTTCTTTCTGCTCTGCCTGAGGGCTTCCTCCTGAACCACAAGAACTCCTGGTACCTCAAGTATTTCCCCAAACCCCAGGGTCTTCCTAGTCTTCTTCCTCTTCCACTGGTGAGATAATACTGAAGCACATTCTTCATGATTTTTTAAATGACTCCCCAGAGTCTTAAGTCTTAATCATCTATACATCACAGGTAATCCATCCAACCATTTATTTACTCCCCCCTCTGTCTTTTCTCCTTTCTCAATTTCCACAGCTTTTGTAGAAATGTGAGGGAACATTTCCTAGATGAAGTATGTGCAGTTATATCACTGCCTCGGTATCTGTTCTTGGGTAAAACTAAATTAAAAGATCCTTCCTTCCTTGACAAAACTTCTGCATTGTGTAATTTAGAAATGTCCCAATTTTTCAGGGAAGTATCCTGGAACAGATTCAGAAATACTTGGAACCAGTTCAGGCTCTAACAGCAGATACTTTAAGTGAAAGTTTCATAGGCTATGGAGACAATATATCAAACATTTACAATATCAGTTATAGTTAAATACAGGGATCTCAGTCTCTTTTCACCTTTGAAATTGTCAAATTTCAGTACCATTTAGCAACAAGAAAAGTCAAAAAGTGTTCTAAGAACTATAATGAATTTGAAAGGGCTGTATTGGGGGGAACAGGAAGACTCACTATGCTTCCTGCATGTCTTGCTTTCAATTATCTTAGGAGGTATGTCATTACCTGCGGAAAGTGTCATTGCTCTGATGGGCCTTTTCCAAGCCAACAGAGAACGGAGGTGACTTTAAATTTTCATTAGCTTCATCATGCCTTACCCTGCTTGTCATCTTGCTTGCCTGCTATTAGAGAGCAATTACTTGATGAGCTCTTTTAGAGGAAGGAAAATGCTAAATGATGTTCTCTCAGTGGCAACTTAAAAATCTGATCTCATTTCAGAGGCAGGGTTTCTGCTACAGAAGACCAGAGAAAGGTGGAGTCACTCCATGTGAATGGAAAGAAGCCACTTGCTGTGGGACCAAACAATGTAAAAACATTCCTAGATGGCAATTTCCCTCATAAAGGTCTCATATATGTGGTCTCGTAGTTCAAGTGAATAATCTTTTCATTGATTTCTAGAGGATTTTTAACTACCTTCTAATGTGAAAGTGACAAGATTGTATTTGATGAATACAAATAGTTAAAGCATGTCTTTAACCTGGCCTTACTTATTCAGGTTGGCAATAACCTGTTTGAAATTCATCATCATCATAGTTTTAAATGTCTTTCTGTTGTTCATGGAGACTATAAGTCAAATGATTTATTGTTGAATTTTGTGCACAGGCTGGTATCCTCTTTCCTTAAAAGCAAACCAGAAAAGGTAATCCAAATAATCACAGAAATCAAACAAAATCACAGCATCTGCTCAGGTAACAAAATATTCCCCCACCAAGTGGTTCAAACTTCAGCGAAATCCATCTAAACCTTTGCTGTTTGTTCCATCTTGCCCAGGAAACCCAGAATTAAGGCATGGAAACCCAGAATACAGTCATGCAGTGAATCATCATCAAAGTATGGGGATTCTCAGCTGGAGAAGAGAATGGAAAAAAGGGACAAGATACACAAGAATAAGTAATATGTGCACAGTATTTACCATTGGTGAGCAGATAGAATCTGTATTCTCACACGACAAAAAAGAAATTCCACTACAATGTGACCACACGGTCTGTCTTCTCCCAGGACTTGTACTCAGCTAGAGACAAGAAGGGCCATTCCACTTGGGATAGAATTTTTTGAGCCATGGTTTCCTTCTAAATGTTACTTTTTGGAGGCAGTGTTCCAAAACCTCAGCGTTAGTATAGACTGCTAATTTTACCGACAGCTCTAGCCAAGCTAGAGGGAAGGAAGTAACTGCACATCTGTTCCAAATACAATGCCAGCTTTCCTTCCTGACGCTGAGTTGTCAGAGAGCAGAGAGTGGGAGTGTTTAAGTGGGGTATCGTGCAGAGAAATCAAAGCTAGCTGCTTACAAATAAATGCACTCTCCTAGAGCCTCATTTTGTTAGAAAATACAGTGAATGACCTGTGCTATTACACCTTATTTTAAAAGAAAAAAAAAACTGTCTTCAGCCTTACGACCCCTTTATATATTTACTTTTTGTTTTCACTTGACACAAAATATCGTACATATTTATGAGACGGAGAATCACTTGCTACACATATGATGTATAATGTGATTGAATTAGTGTAATTGGTATTTCCATCTCTTTCAAACATTTACAATTTCTGTGAGTTGGAAATCAATGACTATTGCTAGTTATTCTGTACCATATAGTAAATCGCTGTAGACTATCCTTACCCTGCTGTGCAGTGGAACTAATTCTCTCCCCTTGAAATAGACAAGCACTTATACCTAGTACTGTATTTTTACTTCACACAAATTTCAGGGATGTCCCTGTATAATTGATTGTCTCTTACTGTTATTTGACAATAAATGTAAACAGAAGCTGAGTATAAAAGATCAAACACCACCCCTATGATGATTAATTTTGATTGTTAACTTGACAGATCAAAAATTACTTAGGAGCCAAACCTCTGTGAGAATTTGTGAAGGAGTTTCTCGATTGATTTAAATGAGAAGGAAAGAACTACCCTAAATGTGAGCAGCACCATTTCATGGGCTGTGGTCCCAGGCTGAATATAAAGAAGAAACTGGGCAGAGTACCACCATTCACTTAACTCTGCTTCCAGAAAGAGATACAATGTAACCTAATGCTCCTGGCCCCATCTCTACCTTGATGGCTTGTGCCTTCAAGCTGTGAGTCAAAATAAGACATTCTTTCCTTAAATTACATTTCCTAGGTATTTTGTCACAGCATCAGGAAAGTTAATAAAGCAGCCACCACCAAAGTATTCCTGGGACACATGAAGCAAGGACTCAGAATTTCTAAAATTCTAATAGGATCAATTTATTTTTACAGATATAACTTAATTTGGTTTTATTTCTTTCCTTTAAAGTTGTACTGGATTGGCATTAGTTTTGTCCTTGATGAAGACATTTCAAAATGCCATAGTGCTAATATGCCATGTAATGTTTCCTATTATATACATCTAATCAATACACACACACACACACACACACACACACACACACACACACACACACATTTCTCAGTAATGCCCATGTAATGCTACATGTTATTCCCCTGTAGACTATTCCAGTGCAACATTTACCTATAAACTGTTTATGGCTATCATATTTTCCCTTTGTATATCTTATCAATATACAACACAACTAAATCATTTAAGGAACTTATTTCATGTGCCTTTAAGAAATAAAACTCAGTGACACTGATGGTCAAAGCAATTGCTACTGTCATTTAAACCTCAGTCACTGATACGTATGAGGATGAACATAATAATTACTGTGTAATAAAAGATCTAATAGAGAGCTGTCATTTTTTTACATAATTTTGCCTTAATTCAACAAATCAAACAAGAAAGGAATGTACATTTTCCTTAGTCTTTTAGCAAAGGATTGTTTCTTCTTTTGCTTTCAGACCAAGAGAAAAAAATCAACAAAATGATATAAATGTGATTTCATAAGAGAATGAGTCATCTTCCATGGACAAAGGGTCCATAAGTCACACATGTAGGAAGCAGATTCAGAAACAACAGTGATATTTGAATTTCATGATAAAGCCTCGCATTATTCTATTTGACTCCCTTGATACTGTGGAATAGATCATATCTGAGGAAACCAAATTCAAAGAGATGAACTAACTTAATCATGATTACTTAGTAAAAGGGCTGGTGAGATGGCTCAATGTTAATACCACTGATTACCATTGCAGCAAACTCAGGTTTAGTTCCCAAAACCCACATGGCAGCTCACAACCATCCAGTTCCTGAAGGTCCAACATTCACTGGGAATGCTTGAATACGAAAAGAAAAGAAATGTAGATGTAAAAAGTATGCAGAACTGTCTGGAATGGCTAGAAAATTAAGTGTATGTTAGAAGGAAAAGACATGATAGCCAGAGCTAGAAAAATGACTACAGCCAACCAGTCCTGAACTGATAACATAATGCATCCGGACTTCATGTGTGTGCACTGAGCTGTCCTTGCACTTTAACTGAGAGGGGCGAGATGAAGAGCCAAAGAGAGCAATGATGAAGGAAGCAAGATGGAGTTCAACCAGAAGGAGTGCAGGCAAGGAGACCAGTTGGGAAGATGCGATAATTTGTCAACTTGTGCTGAGGGAGATTTGGATTAGGACAATGGATTGAGGTGACCCCTCAAAGGAACTTTGAATAAAGATATCCCTTCTAGGCTGCACAGCAGGCACTGTCGCTATCTCCTCTCCCACCTTGCAACACTTTGTACCAAAAAGCATTTGGTATATATCAGCATCTAGGGAGGAGTGGGATTTCTTCAAAGATGAGTGTATGTCAGTTTTTCATGAACCCACTTCAGCAAACATAATATCTGGAATCGATATGTTTAAAGCCATCTATAAGTCAGTATCATTATTTACTTGTATACTCCAAACATTAAGATATTACCATTGAAGTATAGTGCTTACTTTTACATATTAAGTTAGTTAGGCTATAGCACAATATTTTTAACTGAACATTAACATTGCTGCAAGGATAATTTTTATATGGCTAACTATGGTGATATTTTATTTGTATTAAAATGTTATTTGTATGATAATAAATAAAGTTGCCCAGGGGTCAGAGCTATTAGCAAGCCATAGGAAAGCAGGGCAGTGGTGGCATATGCTTGTAATCCCAGCACTTGGTAGGCAGAGCTAGGTAAGTCTCTGTGTGTTCAGGAATACAGCCAGCATTTGATACACACGCCTTTAATCTCAATACCAACCATAGAAGACCTGGAGGTCTTACAGACAGGCTGTGATGAGGCGGTCATGTGGTTGGGTTTACAACCAATGAGAAGGCAGAACAGAAACTCTATAAAAAGATAGACACACAGGAAGTAGCTCTGGTTCGGAGAGGTAGGACCACTGCAGGAGGAAAGGTAAGGTTTTAGTTCTTAGCTCTGACCTCTTGGCTTTCTTCTTTGCATTGGTTCTGTGTTTCTTATTTAATAAGACATTTGGTTACATCTACAGTTAACATTTATGGGCAGCCAATATTATATAAGAGAGATTACTTCAACAGATGAAATGGTCCTCACTCAATCTGTTGGAAGACTATGAAGGCCTCAAGAAGAGAATTATGGTGTCTCTGAGGGGAAAAAGAATTTTGCCTCAAGACTGAAATATCAGCTTCTATCCTAGAATCTATGTCCTATAGATTTCATATTTGTCAGCTACAAGCTAATTCCTTGAGAATACTATGTATGCTTTCTGTTTCTATATACATATGTGTGTTTACTAATAAGCTGTTTTCATTGAAGGAAAGTAGAAGAATGTAATGACGATTCAAACAGGTAGTGTCACTTACAAAGCCTACAGGGGAAATGAGCTAATATTGGTAGAAATAATAATTTTATTTCTAAATATATTAAATTTTAGATATATGGAAAATTTCAGCAGAGATACAGAGAAAGCAAATTAAAATATAAGGTTTAAATTCATAAGGGAACTTATTGGTCAAAATATATGACTCAATAATAGTATAGTTTTTCTGTTCCTATATTACACAAATTGTAAGGCAGAAATTTATACACTATAGCAAACACACACATATATATGAGCTATCTAGCTGTAGTTATTATCTAAACATAAGTTACCTCTAAACTTATTCTAACCAAAATATAAAATTTCCCATGTAAAGACAACCCAGTGTCTTCACACCTAAAACAATTTCTTCTTAGGTTAATATCATCTCAAGGCACAGATGAAATCTACTGTCATGGTTCCAATGATTCTGCATACCCTGAGACAGTAGATAAAGGTAGAACAATAGGATAGGGCAAAAAGGCAGCTGTTCCCTGTTCTCCTCAAGTTGATCTCTCAGCTATCCCTGACATTCACAGAGACATCATAAGACATCGTTGACTATCATAAGCTTTTGGTGCTGACACATGATTGAGACCTGCTTATGACAGATTGACAGCTATATATATCTAGAATGGAGTATGAGTTAAGTCACTGAGTAGCTGCAGGATTTTGCACTGACTTCCCTTTACTCATCTATACAAATATGATTTCTTCTTACACTCTAGAGTAAGAAGAACATTAGAAAACAGTTGTCTCATGGAAGGTCACCTTCCATGACCTTTGAAGCAGAAGCTTTATCTGATGACAATTTTCCATGCATTGAACAACTCTGCCTTTTTCAGAAAATTCATGTCATGACTTCCCATTCCCCTGGGAGGTGTCACAAACTCCCACTACAATGATTTTCTGTTCAAGAACCAGGGATAAAGCAACCATGGACTGAACTCTCTGAAACTGCATGTACTCTCTGAATGATTCAAAAGCTTCCTCTTTTGAAATTCAGTGGATTTCTGAGTTCTAAAGCTGTGTTTCTTGGGGCAAGATGTTGAATTGTGTGTGAAACATCTATCAAACAAACACTGATGAGCATGAGAAACTGGGGGAAATTTTAGAGGAACAAAAATAACAAGCTTGATTCTTCTTCCTTTGAAGAGTGTCCAGGCTAATGGATGGGAAAATTTTTACTGAGAATTAAACATGGGCTCTCATGAATGAGAATCAAGCACTCACTCTTGCACTTTGTCCCCATTCATATAAAGAATTTAAATTCATCAACTGCTCTGCATGGAACTTACCTTGGTAATGAGGGAATTTCCAACAGAGCCCTGGATACAGAAGCCACAATGTAGGGTTCAAAAAACATCTAAGAAGAAAGTGAAGCAAGTCAATGTAACTTACTAGACTAACCTTTGTTGGGGAAACAGAGAATTTAAGGGAGAAACAAGTCCAAAAAAAGGTATGTGTGGCTGTTTGGAATAGTTGAAGCCTTTTAAAATATGGCAGGCTTGAGTTTATTGGCAGTTCAGGAAGAAGTCAGCTGTTCTTGATATCTAGAAGCAGTCATAACATGTAAATGGAGGACAGAGGAAATAAAGTATAGTAATATGTAGTTCATAGTGTGAAAGGGAAAAAAGAAAATATAGTTTACCAAGCTGGGAGGTCCCTGTAATCCCAGCATTCAGGAGGCTGAGATAGGAGGGTTATGATTTTGAGGTGGTGTGGGAATCAGAGGAAGCCCTGAGTTCATGTGTATTGTTGACATGAATACAGCCTCAGACTGATGGAAGTGGCAAAGCCTTCCTGGGTCAGGCTCAACATGGATCTTCCTTTGGTCCAAATGTAAGTGTCTACAAATTATTGACCAGGTTTTTGTGAAAACTATCAACTGCTGCTTATTCTTCCTGGATTGTTAAAACCTGAGAATGCTCATCTAGAGAAACCGCCCACCAAGAGTAACTAATCCCTCCCCGCCATGCCTGAGGTTTCCAGGTATAGAGGGAGTTAATCCCTCCATCAGGGTGCCAGACACAGCGCACCTGATGCCAGCTTTTCTGTGCCTGTGTCTGGCCTTTCTTGATTCCCTTACCACTCCTAGTCAGGCAAGATACTAAGTTTTGCATGGCCAGCACTATGGAGAAGCCCAGCCTAAGATACAGAGAAAGTTCTTCAACAACAAAGCAATGTTTCGGGTCATTTTTATGTGTGTGGCATTTGTCTGCTTTGCTCTTTTAGGCTCTTCCAGTGCTCTGAATCAGTCCTGTGGAATAATGCTTTTGTACACTGGTTTAATAAAATGCTGATTGGCCAGTAGCCAGGCAGGAAGTATAAGCAGGATAAGGAGAATTCTGGGAAGAGGAAGGCTGAGTCAGGCGTTGCCAGCCCACCGTCCAGGAAGCAGCATGTAATGGCAAGCAGGTAAAGTCACAGGACACGTGGCAACATATAGATTAACAGAAATGGGCCTGAGTTTAAGTGTAAGAGCTAGTCAGTAGTTAGCCTAAGCTAATGGCGAAGCAGTTTTAATTATTATAAGCCTCTGTGTGTTTATTTGGGTCTGAGCAGCTACGGACTGGGTGGGACACAGGAAAACTTCAGCTACAAAGAAGACCTGCTATGCTCAGACCAAACTGGAGAGACAACAGAAACAAAGTGAACACAATTTCCAGACAAGGGTCCTGCTCCATTCATTGAAATAAAGGTGAATGAGTTAGAAACTGTCCACAGATGTAACAGACTTATTGGAATTACATAGATAACATGGGCTAAAGGAGATGCCTTCAAAACTATATCTGAGAATTTGAAGTTTGTTGGCTTATAAAAAGAACTTCTTTCCTGAATATGTGGAACACTATAGGTTCAATTCCCCTTGCCTGCAACACTACCTCTAGGAATTTATTCTAATGATTGAGGATATATGCAATAATTTGTTTATATCATTTATAATGGGACACAAAAGCTTTAAAAACAAATGTCAAAAATAAGAGATTATGTATTACATTTCCATATAATGATCATTTTAATATAAGAGGTAAGAAAATTATCATAATACACTTGATGAAAACTATGTGATATAAAACTTTATAAAATGTGTCTTTTCTCTTTGAAAATATACAATATTCTATGACAACGAATCTTAAAAACTTAATATCCGTGTAAGTTAATAATATTTGTTGTAATATAAGTTATTTAATATTTGATATCCTTTTTTGTTTTCTTTTGAGACAGCATCTTGATGTGTACCTTAGACTGTTCTCCAACACACAATCCTGCCTCTGCCTCCCCAGTGCTGGTATTGAAAGCATGTACTACACCTAGCATATGTATATATTTTACCTAGTAAAAAATTCTGCTCATATATCATGAAATTAATTCAAAAGATAACAAAAATCCTAATCATATGATTAATAACTTAATATTAAAAGTTGGGAAAGAAAAATACTTAAACACTGATAGAAAGCAGCTATTTAAGGAGACAAATAAGTAAATATAATTATATAAAATGTTTGTAATTTGAAGTAGGCTGAAAAGATGCTTATCTGGGGCTGGAGAGAAGTTTTGATAGTTAAAGCGCTTTGATTTCAATGATGAGAACCAAATATTGGTTCTGCTGAGCTCATTTAAAGTCACATGCAACAGTTCATGAGCTGGGAAGAGAGAAAGGAGAACCTTTGGGAGTTCATAGGTCAGTTAGCCTGAGGTGGCAAATAACAAAAGACCCTGTCTTAAAGTCGAAGATAAGGAACAGCACCTGCGGTTATCCCCTGACCTCCACATATGTGCTACGGCACAGGAGTGCATATCCTTACACACAAATATGCACACACACACAAAATATCTTTATCCAATATTAATTATAGATTTTTAAAAAGCTATGTATTCAGGAGAAGAATGGGAGTATAAATAAAATATAAGAAATGGGAAGTTCAAGTGAGATGTTACTTGAGTTTATTTTTAATTTGCTAAAATTTTTCTAATGGATATAATAAAACATGAAAACAGTTTAAAACTTGAGATGGTGGAAGAAATTAAAGTTTGATGGAGAGATTGAACTACAAAGAAATATGATAAGAATGTAGGAGTGAGGAAGAAGCTAAGTGTGGGCATTATCTGTATGTGTGGGGGCCAACTGGATGGAAGCTGTGTTTATAAGGAGGTCATAGGACAGAGGGAAGGAATACCTCCATAATGTGGACTCCTGAAAGAATACTCTTGTGGTGATACTTTATTTGTATGTCAATAAACAAAGCATGCCTGGAGATCAGAGAAAATAGCAAGTCATTTTAGTAAACATAGAAGTCAGGCAATGGTAGCACATGCCCTTAATCTGATCACGTGGCAGGCAGGGTTGCTGTGTGTTCAAGGACACATTAGGGAACAGCCAAGCGTGTCTCCTCAGTACCAACCATAGAAACCTAGAGGTCTGTACAGACAGGCAGTGACAAAGAAGTGAGGTAGCTGGGCTAAGAGCCATTGAGAGTGCAGAGCAGCAAGGCAATAAAGGTGTGGGTAAGACAGGAATTAGCCCCTTTTGGTAGATGCAGAGCTAGAGAGGTAAGGTTGGTGGCTATCACTATTTCCCTGATCTCTAATGCTTTTACTCCTATATTTGACTCTGTGTTTCTTATTTAATAAGACTGTTTAGAAATTCATGTACATACTCTAGTTGATTCCATGTGAAGCAGAAGATTGAGAACAGCTCCCAAAAGATATCTTGGAGCCAGGAAAAAGCAAGGAATAATTCCACAAAAAGAAGTTGAAAATCTTTCAGCAGGTGTAGGTCAAAAGGCTAGTATTGTGATAGGCATTCTCAACTTACCTAAAGAAGAATGGAATCTGCCAATCCTGTGGGGCTATTTCAGTCATGCTTACTTAGACATGACCAGGAATATCAATAAAGTTCATTACCAGCATCATGAAATTTTTAACTTTATATTTATTGAGTTTCATAGATGGCAGAGACATGCCTTCAATAGCAGACCTGACCCCACCATAACAAAACAATATACATAAAAGTTGTGTGTCACAAAACAGAGCTAAGTAAATCACAGACCATCCATGAAGTTGTATTTAGACACTGAAGTGATGTCTGAATTTGCTGCTTTGCCATAAGATCACTTAACAATGAGCTAATCTTGAGCTTTATATCAGAGGAAGCATAATACAGAGCTAAGATGGCCACGAAGGACACAGGAAGGCCTCTGAAAGCTGACACACTACATTCTACCTACAGGTAGACACAAATACTCCAAGTACACACTGCCTACCTCAGCATTAGGTGCTTATGACAAAGAAACACACTTAATTTGTGCAATAAGCACTGAAGGACAAGGGGCAGGAAGATGTGAACATGTCAACTGATCACTTTCCATTCTCTGTGGAAGTTCAGGATGTTCTTGATTTCCACACCAGCTTCCGTTGCCATCCCCAGTACCAACTGCAGTGGGTATGAGAAATTCCTAGGATGATCCAAACAGACACCAGTAATGATAGTCACCATGCTGCTGGGATCCAATATCCCTGGCCTGGAAGAGTCCAGCAGGCTTTTGCAGAATTCAAGAATATTGTAGAGGTCCCAGGCATCAGAGTCTTGTCTAGTCATCCTGGGCCTCACCAACCTCTTGGACACAAAGGACTGGCAGAGAATGTACTGGTTCCTTCTCTTTAACTCATCTTCTAGGAAAGTGATGGCAGCCAAGGCTCTGCGATCCTCCCATTTTAGGATGTACAATGTGTCAACCACAACCTTGGGTATGATAAGAAAAAACTTAGCACTAGTGGCTAGTTTCTGTATCACTGAAAGATGCTCACAGAGGGCCCTGGGGTCAGGGAAGAGGTAAGGGGTCAACACTGACCGAGTCTGGGGGCCTCGGAGGGTCTTCTCTAGCAGTGCCACTTCCCTCTGAAGCCAAAGCTGGACTATGTCTTTGGAAAACCTGATTCGTGCAGCTGTTCGTGGAAGCTGCTGAGGTGGATCTTCTGACCTTTCAAGGGTACTGCTCACAAAGACACCCAGCTTGGAATCAAAGCTCAAGAACTGTCCGGGGAGTCTAGTTGCAAAGTGACCAAAATTTCTGAAGAAACAGATACGGACGATAACTTCCTCCTGGTTAGTGAGTGGAGGTGGATCCTGCCCTAAGCCTACCCTATCCTGAGACACTTGAGAAGGAGGCTGCTGGAACATGGCAATGTCCTCGGGGAGCTGAAGGTACTTGGGAGTGTGTGGCCGTCGACAGCTCTGTAGCAACTCCTGGAGATGGTGAGACAGGCCAAGGCCTGGATGCTGAAGGTCTCCCACTGAGGGCAACAGGTTCAGCAACACACAGAGGTGGTCCCACAAGCTAAACACACTCCTCCAATGTGACAAGAGGATGCTGTGATTGCTGCGGAGCCAGCTCAGGATCACCTTGATGGTAGGCAGCAGTCCCTCTGCAGAAAGAATGTCCAGTTTCCATTGAGTTGTCTGGAGATTGTTGTTCTGGGAAGTGGAGGGCTTCTGCTCCCAGGAGGAATCCATGTAGAACTCCGCATCAGGAAAGCTGTTCATCTCACCCTCCGTGCACAAAGAAAGGCTGACAGCAGGGCTTGGCTCAGACTGGGGTGTCAGAACGTTATGACTAAAGACAGAAGCCAAGGGCAAGCCATGTTTTCCTTGGAGTTTTTGGCTCAAAGGTGCTGGCAGGCTAGAGGATAGAGTTGTTTTCAAGAGACCAAGGAGACTGTCGGGAGGTATGTACGACTTCAGTTTGTTTCTGGAATGAGCAGCTTTAGGTTTGGACGTACCTCCGCTTTTCTGTATTGCATCTGAACTCAAGGAGCCACTTCCTTCTTCGTCTGCTGTGTCTGAGAGGGATGCTTCACTGCTTGTGTCTGATTGGACCTGGGAACTTAAGGATGAGTTTTCCTCTTCCTCTGTCTCATCTGAGTCGTAATCAGAATGAAAACCAGCCTCGCTCTCCCTAGAAATACCAGACCACCTGTGGCCTTTCTGAGAGTTGCTGTTCTGGAGCCCAGGAGACAGAAAATCTTGATGTTGCTTCCCAGGCTCTTTCTCCCAGCATCCATGGCCAGAAGAAGCCTCTTCTGGATTCAGCTTCCTCCTCTGCAGCTCAGCCTGGATCCGTGTGTTCACATGTTGTACTAGGTGAGAGAAAAGAGTCAAGGTGAAGATGACAGCTGGTTTTTGCTGTTTTGAGCCTGATTTCCTCAGGCTGTGCACATTCATGAGGCAAAGAGCCACCATGTGGAAGATGAGGAAGTCCGGGAGAAACAGATACCCTTTAGGAGGTTTCTCTTCTGGGGAAGCCTGGCATAGGCCTGATTGACAGGGCCGATAGGAAAGACAGAGACGAAAGTCTTCGAGAACCAGTTGGCACAGGGCTATCAGCCTTGCGGCTTTGAATTTCCTCTTAGGCTGCAAGAGACTCTGCAGGTAGAGGAAGCTAACCAGCAGCCTTCTGTTGTCCCAACACTGCCTCTGGCTATGAGTCAGTTTCCTTCCCTGGTACCTCTTCAGACAACTGTACCTCTTTCCGGCGTGATCATAGAGCCGTTTGAGGTTCCAAGCTGCTCCTTTAAAAGGCACTTCAGAGTGGAGACAGCGTTGATAGAAGTAGGTGGCTTCGAGGTCATAATACTTACTCCCCACGAGAGCGCCCAGTTGGTTGAAGGGCATTCCCATATGCGGGGCCACTGACAAGGCTCTATAATAGCATCTCTCTGCCAAGTTCTTGGTGGCCAGGTCTAGGAATTCGTGCTGATAGCGAAACAAGTCCCCCAGGTAGAGCAGGCAGCGATGACAGGCCATGCGGGCCCAGGAAGCCTCTTCTGCTGATGTGGGTCCCACTTTCTTACAGCCAATCAAGTGGATAGCGCTGTGAGGCCAGTCTATGTAACTCTGCAACCTCAGCTCATAGTGACCCTGAAGGAACAGGAAGAGATGCTCATAGAACCTGAGGCCAGCCTTCAGGTGAGCCTGTAGGGGCCCTCCCCAGTGCTCGAAAGTGTCCATTTGTTTCTTATTGGTCTTCATGAGCAGCATGACAACATCAGAGTATATTTTCCTCCATAAGAGCTCTTCAGCCTTCCTACCATAAACCACCGGATGGAGGAACATGAGTCTGATGCAGGCTTGCTGAACCATCTCTCTGAGAGCCAGGATGTGTGGCTTGAACACTTCTTTGTGGGCATTTCCTTTTTGAAGGAAGAAATCGAGTCGCTGAGCTGCCAAGCAGACTTCCTGGTAGAGGAGTCTGGCCTTCGGGGTTTCTTCCTGGTTTATCTCCATGAGGCTGGGTTGTTTTTGAGTGGTGCTTACTGTGTTTCCTGAGAAAAGATTAAAGCAATCTATTAGTGGTCACCCAAAAAGACTGAAAATAATGCCAATGAGAACAATGAAGTTGGAGGGGATACTTTTCTTCTCTCACTAATAAAAATATTTAGTTTCGTGCTCTTTACATAGCAACCCTGTTCATAAGTTTATTTCTTCGGAATTCATTCCTGTCAACAGTGAAACCTATGTGAATAAGGGGTTCCTTCCAAATATATCTCTAATAAAGGAAAGTCAGGAGTACATACACTGAAATTAACCTAAACAGGCAGGCCCCAACAGCCAGGCAGCAGGTGAGAGACCTGCAGGCAGGTTATCCCACCATCACTGCCACCCACTAGACTCTGGTCCCACAAGACCCACACCACCACCCAACCCCACTGACTGCAGCATCCTACCAGTCAGTGCTCAGCCCTCTCCCACAACATCACCAGACCCTATAGGCACAAGTACCAGCTACACCAGTCGGAAGAACAGGTGGGTACACACCAACGTAAGAATACATTCAACAATATAAAGAGCAATACGGCACTACCAGAGCCTAGTGACTCTACAACAGCAAGACCTGAACATCCCAACACAGATGAAACAGAAGAAAATGACCTTAAGAATAACTTTATGAAGATGATAGAGGCCCTGAAAGAGGAAAGGAAAAATTCCCTTAAAGAAATCGAGGAAAAGACCAACAAAAAAAATGGGAGAAATCAATAAGTCCCTTAAAGAAAGTGAAGAAAGCCAAGAAAAAACAAACAGGTGGAGGAAACAGTTCAAGACTTGAAAATTGAAAGAGAGGGATTAAAGAAAACACAAACTGAGGGAATTCTGGAAACAGAAAATCTGGGTAAGCAAATAGGAAATATAGATGCAAGCATCTATAGCAGAATACAAGAGATAGAAAAGAGAATCTCAATTGTTAAAGATACTACAGAGGAAATAGATTCATCAGTCAAATAAAATGTTGGATCTAATAAATTATTAACACAAAACATCCAGGAAATCTGAGACACCATGAAAAAACCAAACCTAAAAATAATAGGGATAGAAGGAGGAGACGAATTCCAGCTCAAAAGCACAGAAAATATACTCAACAAAATCAAAGAAGAAAATTTTTCCTACTAAAGAAAAAAGCCAAGAGGTCAGAGCTCAGAGCTAAAACCTTACCCTCCTCTTGGCTTTCTTCTTTAAAAAAAAAAAAGAAAAGAAAAGAAAGAAAAGAAAAAGACAATTACTAGTTTTAAATACTTTACATTGGATTGGATTGTTTTATATTGTATACAAATTTGAAGTTGATATTGTTAGAAAATGCTATATGTATATTTCTAATTGTATTTATACCGTTCATTTAACAATGTAATGCAATTTTCTGATCCTTGAATGTTATTATTACCAACTATTAGGATATAAAGAAATGAAAGTTAGTAGTTAGACATTACAATAGAACTTGTAGTCATATTAGATATGTTTTAAAAATTGAGCAGATATATTTTAGACAGGTCATCTTCAAACCCTTCAGAGATCTACAAAATATGGCATTTAAAATGTTTTAATAACTTAGAAAATTTTTCTTTTTTGAGACATGTTGGCCCCTGGCAGTACCAATCTACTTCAGAGAAAATACGGGCATTGAAGAAACTGCATATGGAGTTAACTTTCATTGTGGCAAAAGTTAGCCACTGGACAACAAAGTATCCTTGAATCAACAGGACAAAATGGACAGACAGCACATGAAACAAAGGACTACTGATTCTTGCCAAAACCAGTGTGGCTATGGCTCTATCAAAAGGCATCTTCTGAGGCCAGGACAATATGGCACCATCCCTGAAGTGGCCTTCGCAATTCGGAAAAGGTACAGTGCCCTTTTCTTCAAAAGCAGCTGAACAGGCAGTGGGTCAATGGCTTCTGATGTGCAATGGAACAGCAGCTGAAACAGTTATTCTTGAAGAGTAACTAAGCTCACGCCTCTCAATAGTAGACTGGCATTTAATAGAGGTATGTGGAGAAGAACAGGATGCTGAGATGAAGCCATATATACACAGCCAAGAAGAATGGACAGCTGAATTCAAAAACCATCAACAATTTCCAGAATTTAAAATCCTGAATCATGACATGACACTAGTGGAATTTAGGTGTTTCTGGTACATGGACTGCTCTCACCAAATGTGAGGTTGAACTGTTGACCTTGTGTACATCCTACTTCACAAATGAGTCTGTCAGATACGCTAAGCCTGTAGGCTGAAGATGATGCCCCAGCACTGCGAAGAAACCTCAGGTGACTGTCCAGGCAGCTGGCTGTTTCTGTCAACTCAAAAATTTTTTGGAAGTTGCTTGTATACACTTCCTGTTTTTATTTTTGTTATCTAATATTATTTCCTTCTTGGGTCTCTGAGGGAGTTGAAGATTAGTTAGTTATAGTTGAAGATTAGTTAGTTATAGTTGAAGATTAGTTAGTTATAGTTGAAGGTTAGTTAGTTATAGTTGAAGATTAATTAGGATAGAAAGTGAATTAGATACATTTTGGACATACCAAAATAGGATAGATAATGAAATTATTTTCTCTGAATTTGTCAAATACAAATGGACTAGACATTGTTTAGGTATTTATTACTTGTATATATTGTATATAGTTATTGTACTTTTGTATACAGAAGAGGGTGCCAGATCTCATTACAGATGGTTGTGAGCCACCATGTGGTTGCTAGGAATTGAACTCATGACCTCTGGAAGAATAGTCAGTGCTCTTAACCTCTGAGCCATCTCTCCAGCTGTTATTGTACCTTTGTATATAGTTTTTCTTTTGTTAGTTATAACCTTTTGCTTTTTTTCTTCTTATTAAAATAGAAAAGGGGAAATATGGTGGTATTTTATTTGTACTGAAATGTGATTTTAATTGTATGTTAATAAATAACGTTGCTTGGAGGTCAGAGCTAATAGCAAGTCATAGCAGAGCTGGGTGTTCGTGGCTCACGCCTTTAATCCCAGCACTTGGTAGAAGAGCTAGGTAGATCTCTGTGTGGTCAAGGATACAGCCAGCATTGGAGACACACACCTTTAATCTCAATACCATAGAAGACCTGGAGGGCTGTACATACAGGCAGTGATGAGGCAGTCATGTGTTTGGGTTTACAACCAATGAGAAGACAGAACAGAGAGACTATATAAAGATAAACACACAGGAAGTAGGTCTCTTTTGGAGAGGTAGGACCACCGCAGGAGGAAGAGTAATGTTTTAGCTCTGAGCTCTGACCTCTTGGCTTTCTTCTTTACATTGGTTCTGTGTTTCTTATTTAATAAGACGGTTGGTTACATCTACATCCTACCTAAAAAAGGACATGCCTATGAAGGTACAAGAAGTTTACAGAACACCAAATAGACTGGACCAGAAGAAAAAGATCTCCTCACAATATAATAATCAAAACATTAAACATACAGAATAAACAAAGAATATTAAGAGCTTCAAAGGAAAAAGGCCAAGTAATATATAAAGGCAGATATATGAGAATTATACTTGATTTTTCAATGAAGACTCTGAAAGCCAGAATGTTCTGGAAAGATGTTTTGCAGACACTAAGAAATTATGAATGCCAGCCCAGACTACATATACTCAGCAAAACTTCCAATCACCATAGATGGAGAAAACAAGATATCCCATGACAAAGCCAGACTTTAAACAATACCTATCCACAATTCTAGCCCTACATAAATACTATAAGGAAAATTCTAACCCAAGGAAGTTAGGTGGACCTATGAAAACACAGGCAATAGAAAATCTCACACCAGCAGGTCCTAAAGAAGGGAAACACACACATACTACCAACAACAACAACTAAACCAAAAAATAACAGGAATTAACAATCACTGGTCATTAATATCCTTTTATATCAATAGGCTCAATTTTCCAATAAAAAGACGTAGACTAACAAAACAAATATGAACACAGGAGCCATCCTGCTGCTGCTGCATACAAGAAACAAACCTCAGATTCACAGACAGGCATTACCTCAGAGTAAAGGGTTGGGAAAAGATTTTCCAACCAAATAGACCTAAGAAGCAAGCTGGTGTTGCTCTCCTGATATCTAACAAAATAGACTTCAAATTAAAATTAATCAAAAGAGATCAAGAAGAATATTTCATATTCATCACAGGAAAAATCCATCAAGATGAAGTCTCAGTTCTGAACATTTATGCCCCAAATACAAGGGCACCCACATTTGTAAAAAAAACACTACTAAAGCTTAAATCACACATCAGATCACACATACTAATAGTGGGAGACTTGAACACCCCACTCTCATCAATGGGTAGGTTTGCCAAACAAAAACTTAACAGAGAAATAAGGAAACTAACAGATGTTATGACTCAAATGGACTTAAATAGACATCTACAGAAAATTTCACACACACATAAAAGCACCTCATGGAACCTTCTCTACAAATGACCACATAATTGGTCACAAACCAAATCTCAACAGATACAAAAAAAAAAAATTGGAATAGCCCCCTGTATGTTGTCAGATCACCATGGTTTAAGGTTAGAATTCAACAACACAAACTTCATAAAGCCTACAAACCGACAAATGCAGGGAAACCGAACAACTCAACTGAATTACTACTGGGTCGAGGTAGAAATAAAGAAAGGAATTAGATTCTTAGATTCTTCCTAGATTTCTTTTTTTTTTCTTTTTTGGTTTTTGGAGACAGGGTTTCTTTTGTGTAGCTTTGCGCATTTCCTGGAACTCACTTGGTAGCCCAGGCTGGCCTCAAACTCACAGAGATCCGCCTGGCTCTGCCTCCCGAGTGCTGGGATTAAAGGCTGCGCCACCACCGCCTGGCCCTAGATTTCAATGAAAAGGAAAGCACAACATAACCAAACGTATGGGACGCTATGAAAGCAGTACTAAGAGGAAAGTTTCATAGCACATAGCAACTTATAAAGAAGTTGGAGAAATCTCACACTAGGAACTTAATAGCACACCTCAAAGTTCCAGACCAAAAAGAAGCAAACTCACTCAGGAGGGGTAGAGGTCAGAACATAATCAACCTTAGGCTGAAATCAATAAAATAGAAACAAAGAGAACAATACAAAGGATCAATGGAACAAACAATTGGTTCTTTGAGAAAATCAACAAGATAGACAAACCCCTATCCAAACTAACCTAAAAGCAGAGACAGACTACCCAAATTAACAAAATAATATGAAAGGGGGACATAACAACAGATGCCGAGGAAATCCAGAGAATCATTAGGTCATACTTCAAAAACTTGTACTCCACAAAATTGGAAGTCTAAAAGACATGGACAAATTTCTTGATAGGCACCACATACCAAAATTAAATCAAGACCAGATTTAAAAAAATCTGTATAGACCTATAACCCCTAAGTAAATAGAAGCAGTCATTAAAATCCTCCCCCCCCAAAAAAAAAGAAAAAGAAAAAAGAAAAGCCCAGGGCCAGATTGGTTCAATAAAGAATTCTACCAGAATTTCAAAGAAAATCTAATACCAATACTCCATACTCCTCAAATTGTTCCACAAAAATAGAAACAGAAAGGAAAATACCAATTTTTTATGAGGGTACAGTTACCCTGATACACAAGCCACACAAAGATGCATCAAAGAAGAATTACAGATCAATCTCTCTTATGAACGTTGATGCAAAAATGCTCAATAAAATACTTGCAAACTGAATTCAAGAACACATGAAAAAAATCATCCATCATGATCAAGCAGTCTTCAACCCAGAAAAAAATTAATGAAATAAAAAACAAATTAACCTCAACAATCTAAGATCAATGAATTACTCATGTGCATGCATATATGAAGGAAATCAGGTTTAGAAAAGTATAATTATATAGACTTAGAGAGATAAGGATTACTTGAAAAAAAACAGTAGAATATAAAATAATATGACTATATATTCCAAATCTAATTTATAACATGGGCATTTAAAAATATTGATAACCGCCCCCCAAAAAAACTATAACGCTTTGTTTAACAGACATTCTACTGAAACTCCTTAATTTATGTAATTTAAAAATATTACCTTTGAATGACTGGCATAGAAAAAACTCATATTTAAACGTATGTTCTAAATCTAAAGCTATGTGGGCTGGGCTGAGGATGCACACCTGTGATTCCAGCTTCCCTGGAGCATGATTTATACGGTTATCAAGCAGCCCGGGCCATCCTGGCTAGCTTAGCAGAGTCCTGAAGAATAACAAGTAACAAAGGGCATTGGGTACACAGCTCAGTTCTCACCTATTATGTGCAAGGTTCTACATCCAATCCCCCAAGTTACAAAAAGTAGCTAACTAGACAGCATTTTAACTGAGTACTAAATAGCCTTGGATGTCAAGTACACTGGGTTGATTGAACACATGCATTATACTATCCACACAGAAGGATAGAGCCAGGGCAGCACAGGGAAGGTCTTTGTGTCTAAAATGGGAAAAGCTGAAAGTAGAGAGATGTGGACAGAATAAGAGAAAACAATTTTGCAGAGAAGCAACAAAGAGGCCAGAAATTGAACCAGCAGCGCCAGACCCTGGCAAATGTCCAGAGCAGCACATCCTTTACTGGGCAGGGAAATAAGGACTCCTATGGTTTTTCTCCATTCTAAGCTGACTGAAGGAAGGGAGAGAATACCTACCATATAAATATCTAGAGAAGACAGACCTACAACCTACAAGAGATTAATCTCTCCCTCCCTCCTCCATCTTTTTACTTTCCTCATCCCACACACACAATTTGTCTAAAGAGAAATTATCAAACTATGAGGAAGGAAAACAGTTTTAAGCTGTCTTGAAGAATTTACCTAAATAAGCCCCTCTGTTAGGAAAGTAAAGAAACCATAGCTAAAATACTAACAGCAATGAAAAAAAGTTTTCTAAACACACAAGGGTTTCTCATTTAATTTAGGAAAATTGTACTTCAACATGTCCAGAGAAGGTAGAAAGCTCATCAGCTTTAATCTAATTTCTCAGTTTTAAGAAAGCTGAAAAAATATTTACAAATACTGCTTTTTCTGCTAAGTTCTGCAAACAACAGTATAATGAGGAGACTGTGGATCATGCGGCCGTTGATTTTCTCATCTATGTGGTACACAAAAACACTGTGAGGCTCCACACATCTAGATTACCAAGTAATTGCCGAGAATTTCTCACTTTGCCTGAGTGGGTGTGAAGCAGATCTGGCTCCTGCACCACTTAGCTCGAACACTAATGGTTATGTCTGAGTCTCCTTTACAAACTTTAGAAAAAGTTTCCCGGCAGGCTTACTAACAGGAGGTGATGGGACACAGCTGTTCCTAATGAATTCATGGGCAATAATAATTCCCCAAAGCTGATGTTTCCTGATCTAAAGTTTGTGAGATCCTAGGGTCTTCATTATAAAATGAATAAAATTCATCCCCTTCAATGAAAAGACTCTAAATGAGACTGTAAGAAGCTACCTTTGAACTCGCCAGTTCAAAGATGAACTCCTAGAGTGTATGTCTGCTCAGCCTTCTGGCTTCCTAGGTCTGAATTTCACTCATAAGACTCCCAATGCCTTTTAAAGACAGTATTTAACCTAGGCCCCCATATTAGTTCTACATAATTGGCATAGGCTTGATTCATAGGAGATCTAACTCAGGGTGCTTACTTGGGTAGGTACAGCAGACTCAGAAATGACCCAGACAACAGAAAGACAGCAGGACAGACAGAAAACAGAAGTTAAATTAGAAAAGTATTACACAGTCAGGCAATGTGATGCACACCTATAATCCCAATACTAAGGAAGCTGAGTCAAGACAACTAAGAGACTGAGGCCAGCCTAATGTATATAGTGACTTCAAGGCTAACCTGGGCTACATGATGAGAACTTGTCTTAGAGAATCAATTATACTTACATAAACTAAAAATGAAAAAATACAAAAGTGAAGTTAGTAAAATATTCTATTTATACCAAGCATGGTAACCTACATCTGTTCAAGGACAGTCTGTGTGACATTGAGAGACTGTCAGAGAGAGAGAGAGAGAAAGGAAGGAAGGAAGGAAGGAAGGAAGGAAGGAAAGAAAGAAAGAAAGAAAGAAAGAAAGAAAGAAAGAAAGAAAGAAAGAAAGAAAGAAAGAAAGAAAGAAAGAGAAAGAGAGAGGGAGGGAAGAAAGGAAGGAAGGAAGAGAAAGAAAAGCCAAGTACTTCTGCTTATAATAAATACACAATGAAATAAATTATGAAAAGATTTAACAGAAGTACAAATTTAAACCCTAAAAGTTACAAAACATTGTTGAGATGAATTAAAGAATTAATTCTATTACTAATTACTAATATTTACTAATCATAAAGTTTAATATTATAAAAGGGCAATAATCCAAACTGATCTATAGATTCAATACCATCCTTTTTAAAATCCTTGCTAATATTTCTGTGAGAATTCTAGAGCATATACTACTATTAACATGAAAGGGGTACCTATACCTGGCATGGCAAATGCTTGAGTTTGATCTCCAATATATATTCCCCACCCCCAAGAGAAGGAGAAGGAGAAGCAGAGAAACTAAGAAATTAGTGCGCTTACAATTACTATTTTCAAACTTTTAACAAACTAGAGTAATTACTAGAAGAGAAAGTGAAGAAATAAACACCTACAGTTAAAATCCACTTATTTCAACAAGAATGTCAGATAAATCAGTGAAGAACCATTGTTTCATTAAATGGTCCTAGACTAACTGGATATCCACTTTCACAAGAATGAGCTAGACCCCATTCTTTAGATCCTACACAAAAAGAATCAAAATGGATCACAGACTCACTGTAAGAACTGAAGCTTTAAAACTATGTGAATAAAGTTGAGGAGAAAATATATGTCATGCTGAATTAGGCAAAGTTTTCTTTGAAATAACAACAAATGATAAGACCATACCCAACTCTTTCATTCATGCTTCCATGAAACTAAAAGGGCCTACTTACTATCCTAAGGGAAGAGCATTTATTGTCACCTTAATAGAAAGATTAAAATTAATCATTGTCCAGTGTTCTGGATTTCATTATGGCTGCACAAAGTGTGTGTCTGACTTAGGGATGTCTAAATGTTCTGGAAGGTTCAGAGAAGCTATTCTGATCATTTGAAAATACCATTCTCTAGCCCTACAGAAACACACACACACACACACACACACACACACCAAAAAAAAAAAAAAAAAAAAAAAAAAAAAGTCTGGACCCAGGCCAGAGAAATCACTCAGTGGGTAAAAGCACTTGACACACAAGTTTGGGAGCCCAACTTTGATCCCCAGAATTCACTGAGGTTAGAAGGAAGGTACTAATGTGTGGGGGCCCACAGAGACTCCCTATTAAGGCTTTACTCAAGGTCAGAAAGTCTAAGTTTGCTCTGCCCAGCAGGGCTGCATAGTAGGATGATTTGCCCAAAGGCATGGGTAACAGGTGTTTTGAAAGGTCTACACTTGTTGATACTTTATACTTTGACCTTGGAAGGGGGAGGTCTTTTGCCTTTCCACTTGCTAATGTATAAAAGGCCCATTATGTATAAAGTCGGGGTGGCTGGGTATTGACCCAGGGCCCTCCCTATCCTGTGTCTCTATCTTTCTTGTCATCTCTGTCTATATTTCTATCTAATATTTTCCCATTCCTCACTCCTCCCCTCAAGAACCCTTTGACAGGTCAGAGCTGGCCTCCTACATTAATGTCAGAGTTGTCTTCTATCCCACACATGCATGGAGGCACAGGCACATCCACATACACATACCATACACACATACACAATGATGATATATAAAATAAAATTTAAAAGAATAAAATTTTTCAATGTCTGGAAACCTCATAAATATGTTATAATTTATAATACATTGTAACTTCTTGGCAATTTTAAACAGTCTGCAGAAAAGTCTCCTCCTATCTTCCACAAATGCCAAATACCTTGTTTAGAAAAAAGCACTGGCTATTTTCTTTTAATGTTTGATATTTTCATTTCCCATATATAATACATATAATATTTGCAACCATTTTGTAATTGAAGGCAAAGCAATAAGCATTTTCAAAAATCTTTGAAAAGCATATTTTGTATGCCTTCAGAGTGAAGAAGACATCTTTAAACAGGATCCAATATTCCAAATGTACTGACTAGAAACAAAAAGTTGATGCATTTTATTACACTAAAACCAAGAATATATTTTACTAAAATATTAATATAGTAAAAATTCTGTTAGCAAAAGATATTCATAATACTTAAAAGATAAATTCCAACATCAAGAACATTAATTGGGGAGCAGATTGGAGACATGGCTCAGTATTTAAAAGCACTGGCTGCTCTTCAGAGGACCTGGGTTCTATTCCCAGCATCCACATGGAAGCTCACAACCATCCGTAAGTCCAGTCCCAGAGGATCTGATGCCCTATTCTGGCCTCCATGAGTACTGTATATATGCACACATGTGATTAACAGAGACATACATGCAGGCAAAACATCCATACACATAAAATAAAAATACATAATAAATAAATAAATAATCTGAAAAAATCCATCTTTAGTCAAATACAGTGATGCAAGTCTGTAATCAGAATTCAGAGGCAAAAGAACCAGATGTTCAAGGTCTAGTTCCACTACATAGTGAGTTTGAGGCAATCCTGAGCTACTTGAAATCCTGTCTCAAAGAGAAGAGAAGGAGGAGGGGGAGGAGGAGGAGGAGAAAGGGGAGGAGTTGGAGGAGGGGGAGGAGGAGGGGAGAGGTGGGGGGAGGAGAGGGGATAAATGGTTAGCAAATAATTGGAAATGTGCAGATTTTTAGTAACTGAATTTGCATTAAAAACACCATGAAGTACAAGACATATCCAGCTGTAAAATGTGAAACACCTGACAAAACCAACTATGTGCTTGGGTAGAGAGTGCGGAGAGCATTTGTGTGTTATGATATAATCTATTTCAGGATGTTGGGGCTTGACTCATGACTGTTGAAAACTCACATACCTTACTGTGCAGCACCTTCAGGTTTGGACTCACACAGAAGAGAGCTCTTGCCTCTGCAAACCATTTGACAACAGAAAAAATGTCCCTAGCAGCATATTGTCTGTAATAGATGAAAGGAAAACAAACAAAAACTCCAAAACGTGAAATAATCTAATGGTGTATCAACAGTGAATTGAACTGATTACAATATACCCATGCATTACATTGTCAACATAAATGAGCAGTCACATTACCCCCATCCTTATGGATGTATCCCACAAACATAATGTTGAGCAAAACCAGCCATACATAGAACCTAGAAAACATAATAGTATGAAACTAAGACCCAAATGGGCAAGACTGAAAAATGTATTCTTTATGGATACACACTTGACAAAAGCAGAAAAATATATGGAAGTATATTAACCACTGCAGGCAACATGTATGTAGAGTGTGTGCCTTTATACATTTTATATGTAAATTTGATCACTTAAAATTTAAAGTTCATATAAAAAGACCAAATACAAAGTATGTAACATACTGTGTGTGTGTGTGCATGTGCATTCATGCCTTTATGGATGTGAATGCAGGGGCTTCATAGTAAGTGTGTGTATGTGTGTACATGTGCACTCATGCCTCCATGGCTGTGGGTGCAGGGGCTCCATAGTAAGTGTGTGTGTGTGTGTGTGTGTGTGTGTGTGTGTGTGTGTGTGTGTGTGCACTCATGCCTCCATGGCTGTGAATGCAAGGGCTCATAGGCCATAGTAAGTGTGTGAAGATCAATGGACACACTCAGGTATTACTTCCTTGTTTTCCATCTTGTTTCAAACAGGGTCTCTTTGCCGTTTTTCTGCTTCCTACATCCATGTTCCTCCAGAGAGTCTCCTGTCTCTGTCTCCTCAGGAATAACACTAAGATTACGGGCACTTACTCTATGGATCCAGCTTTACATGAGTCCTGGGGAGTTGAACTCAGGTCCATCATGCATGTTCACAACCACTTTTACCCATTGGACCATCTTCGTAGCCCCATAGGGTTTTATATCTTTAGAGGATTGCTATATTGACTCTAGATAACTTGAACAAGAAATAACATTAGGTACTAAATAATTGTTTTCTGATAAAAAGAAAAATTGTATTCACTAAAAGTGATCAAAATTATCAAAACAATTTTCTATATAGAGTTAGAACTAGAAAAGTTTTTTTTTTTTTTAAGTAATCTTTCAAATTACAGATGATGCTCAGATGGTGGAGGTGAGTTCAGTGTGGTCAGCCGGTTGTATATATAGAAGGTATAAAAAAAAACCTCAGGCCCAGACTACAACTCACAGCTCCAGAGAGGCTAGCTAGTGAAGAGGACCCTAGGAAAGATACAGGGATCGCCCAGAGAAGGAGAAATGGATGAGATCTACATGAGCAAACTGGGGGAGAGGGGGTAATGGAGGGCAAGGGTCAGGGGAAAGAGAGCTTAGGGGAGCTGGAGATCCTAGCTGGATCAGCAACAGAGTGGAAGAACAAGGAAAGAGATACCATGATAAATGAAGACACCATGGGAATAGGAAGGATCAGTGTGCTAGAGAGGTCCCCAGGAATCCACAAAGGTGACTCCACTATAGACTACTGGCAATGGTTGAGAGGGTGCCTAAGCTGACCTACACTGGTGATCAGATGGCCGAAACCATAACTGTCATGATAGAACTCTCATCCAGTGACTGATGAAAGCAGATGTGTAGATCCATGGCCAAGCCCCAGGCGGAGCTCCAGGAGTCCAATCAACGAGAGAGAGGAGGGATCATAAGAGCAAGAGATATCGAGACCATGATTGAAAAAAGTACAGAGACAACTAGCCAAACTAGTGGAAACACATGAACTGTGAACCAATAGCTGAGGAACCCCCATGGATAAGTGAGACAGTTGATTAGCTTGAACTGTTTAAGAGGCCCCCAGGCAGTGGAACAGGGACCTGTCCTTGGTGCATGAACTGGCTTTTTGGAACCTAGTGTCTATGCTGAGACACTTTGCTCAGCCTTGGTGCAGGGAGGAGGGGATTGGACCTACCTCAAATGAATGTACCAGGCTCTGCTGACTCCTTGCCTTGGAGAAAGTGGGAATGGGGGTGGGAGTGGGTTGGGGGTGAAGGCTGGGGGGGTGGAAGGAGGGAGGACAGGGGAATCCCATGGTTGATATGTAAAATGAATAGAAATCTCTTAATAATAAAAAATAAAACCCTCAGGTCCAACACTATCTTTTGTTCTATGTATAGTATATTGAAAACATTTTTTCCTAATTTGTTTTTCTCTCAATTTCATTGACAAGATTCATGCTGCAATCATGCATTCAGTCTTATGGAAATGATAAGCTTGTCTATTTTTACAAACTATATTCCTATTAAAGACACATAGTCTGTGACAGAATCTAATGAAATGACCAATTTAAATGTAACTCTCATAAATGATGGCACCATATTTCATCAAATGAGCTCTAGAATAAGACGTTGAGAATATATATGTCTCTAATTATAGCACAAAGAAATTTCACATAATAGTATACTTTGATTTCCAAAGAAGACAATGAATTCAAAAAAAGATAAAATGGGATTCTTTTAAAGACAGAATATTGTATATATCCCAGTCTGGCCTTGAATTAATGATACTTCTGCCTCCTGAGTGCCTGGATTACAGATGTCCACAAGTGTACCCAGTAAAATATTTCATTATAACTCTCTAAGAATAAATGAGCTCTCTGATGAGATAAAGATCTTCCAGGTATAGACAGAATTCAAGCAGAAATTATCCCCATTTGCACATCATAGATGAGGTTTGCTTGTGGGTAGGAGCCTGGCTTAAATGAATGTTAATATCCTTTTTTTGTCATTTTAATTGTTTTTACTCATAAAGATTGTTTGGAAGAACCAGCCCTTGCTTAATTATGAACTCCTGTGAGGTATTCCACTTAGGGTTCTTGTCTCTACAACTTCTATTTGTCCCAATATCTGTCGCTTGGCAGAGTGGGTGGTTAGAAAGGACAGCTGGACGTGAGGCAGAGAGAGTAAGTAAAATCTGAAACCACACCATATGCAAAGACAAACAGGAACAGAAAGGCAAAGTGTAATGTGCTTCCCTCCAGTGTGGTGGATGCCTGACCTAAAGGAAAAGCTGGCATCCTTCATCAACCAGCACCCTCCTTTAAAAATCAAACTTTCCCTCCTTTCCTCCCGTGATGACTCATTAAACTATTTTCAGATGCTGCTTACCAAATTGCAATCAATGTATCTAAAAACTAAAATCACCTTATCTGTTTAAGACAGTCTGAATGAAGAAAAAAATTGCAAGTTCCCCAATCCAAGGCAGGCTTGGCACCATCAAGCACCAGCGTGTTGACAGAGGAGCATATATAATCATTGTCTGACTGCTATGCTTCAGTCCCAGAAAGCTGCAAGGACAGACTTCTCTGCAGTTTGAGATGAGTCTGAACTTTCCTGTCAGTGACAAGGTTAGAACTGCACACCTCCCACACAGAAAATGAATCAGACACAAGCAGCCTGGTTATTCCAGAACGCCAAGCACTTCTGGAAGCCACATTAACTCTTTCAAATAATGGGGAATTTTTTTTTAAAGGGGACGATTGGGAAAGAAGTCACTAATAATATTTTCACAGCAGTGAAAACAATGTATTTAATGCAATGGATAATACTGGAACAATGGCAGAAGCTTCAAATGTCAAAGAGGAGGAAAGAACTGAGTTAATTGTAGTTATGTGAGAAATACTGTCATAGTCTGTAATTGTTATGCTTCACATGCATCAAAATTTCAAACTGTAAGGTACAGTCACAGGCATGAAGCAAACAATACAACGTATTGAAAACTGAGGTGAGCTCTTATAGGAAACACTGAAGCTGAAAACTTTTGGGATGCATGGCATGATGCCAAATTCCCAGAGGATGCTGCCAGTGCCCCTGCACCTGCATCATCTGCAGAACCAGGGGAGAATGGTTGACTCCATAGAATGAAACTGTCAAAAGAACAGGGAAAACAGGAGTAGATTAGGTCCAAGTCGGGTAAGGCCAGAAGATGGTCCAAAATGACATCTGGAAGAACTTTCTTCCTGAGTATCTTATCTGACCTCACCTGGTTCTAGATTACAGTCCACACAGCTACCAGCCTCAGAAAGCATAAGGACTAGCCAAGGTCTGCAGAGATAGCCTTTGACTTCTGGGTACTAAGTGAGCAAAGGTGAACTCTGCGCCAAAAACAATAACTGCAGGTAAGTGGGCCAATGATCACCTTCTCATCTTTGGTAACATTGTGAAAATCAGCGGCTCTCCCTGATAATCATCATCATCATCAACAACAACAACAATAACAACATCAGTAACAACAGCAGCAGGAGCAGCAGCAGGCAGCTGGTTATAAATGTGTGTTCTTCTACTCCCCAAATTAATGTATCAAACACTCAGCAGGGGGTGGGGGTGGGGATCCATCCCTCTGTGCTTTATCAAGCAGGACTGATAATTCTAATGCAAAACACATCTAGGCAATATAATACAAAGACAGCAGTTTTGTAAATAAAAAAGAGGGCAGGTGCAAGAGATCAGGAATATGTTACTGGGAAGCAATGACATGAGGAATGAGGAACAAGAGGATGGGGAAAGCAAAGTTCTAGACCACATGTTAACAGTGACCTCTCCAAGGTAATGCCCCCTTCAATGCCCAAATTTAACAGAAGAAAAACAAGACTCGCAGAAGGGCATTGCCAAGCTTACAAAGTAGAGAAGAAAGTTGAATAAATGAACTGCATTAAATAATAGGAACAAAAGACAAGACTCTAGCCCACAGCACTGACAGCTTTACCAAGGCAAGGCTGGTCCTCGGGACCCCAGGTAAGACACCACCCACCACCCACTAAACCCCTTTAAGCCCACCCAACAACCCCAGATTGCACCCCCTCACCTGAGATCCATATTCTGGCCTATAACTTCAGAAGACTTCTGCTTTACCAGAGGCTAGGCCAGATCTAGGAACCCCAGCTCTAGCAGAAAAATTCTGCCACACTAGAGGCCAGGCTGTACTAAGAATCCCAGAAACCAAACAAGTACCCAGAACTACAGAGGCTACGCAGGTACTTGGAACCACACAGGCAATATTGACACCCAAAACTCCAGAGGTTTCACAGACTCCCAAAGCCCCAGCAGAGATACCCTACTGGACCTGAAGACTTGATAGTCACCAGAACCCTTGGCCATTTAGATGGGAAGACCAGCAAAGAAACAGAAACCAAGGAATAAAACATCCATATAACAAGACAAATTCAGGAATCCTCACCTAGATCTATAACCATCCCAATGCCTAAACGCCAGTGTAAGAACACAATCAATAACAGAAAGGGCAATATGGCACCACCAGAACCCAGCTATTCTATGACAGCAAGACTGGAACATTCCAATGCAGCTGAAGCATAAGAAAACAAATTAAAAATAATTTTATGAAGATGATAGAAGTCAAAGAGAAAATATCAGGCACTGAAGACATGGTAGAGGAAATAGATTCATCAGTTAAAGAAAATGCTAAATCTAAAATATTCCTAACATAAAACATCCAGGAAATCTGGGACACTATGAAAAGACCAAATCTAAAAATAATAGGAATAGAAGGGGAAGAATCTCAGCTTAAACACTCAGAGAATATATTTAACAAAATCATAGAAGAAAATTTTGCCAACAAAAAGAAGGACTTGCCTGTAAAGGTACAAGAGGCTTACAAAACACCAAATAGATTGAATCAAAAAAGAAAATACCTACACCACATGACAATCCAAACACTAAACAGACAGAACAAAGAGGGAATATTAAACATGGCAAAAAGAAAAGGCCAAGTAACATATAAAGTCAGACCAATTAGAATTATACCCAACTTCTCAACAGAGACCCTAAAATCCAAAAGGGCCTTAACAGATGTCTTGCAGACTCTAAGAGACCACAGATGCCAGCCCAGACTACTATTCCCAGCAAAACTTTTAATCACCATAGATGGAGAAAGCAAGGTATTTCATGAGAAAGTCAAACTTAAATAGTATCTATCCATAAATCCAGCCCTACAGAAGGTACTAGAAGGAAAACTACAACCCAAGGAAGTTAGCGACACCCATGAAAACACAGGCATTAGTTAATCTCACACCAACAAAACCCAAAAAAAAGGAAACACACACACACACACACACACACAATACCAGCACCACAACCAAAAACAACAAAATAACAGGTATTGACAATCACTGGTCATTAATATCTCTCAATATCAGTGGTCTCAATTCAACAATAAAAAGACACAGGCTATTGGAATAGATGTGAAAACAGGACTCATTCTGCTGCATACAAGAAACACACCTCAACATCAAAGATAGACATTACCTTGGAGTAAAGAACTGGAAAAAGATTTTCCAATCAAACAGACCTAAGAAGCAAGCTCATATAGCTATTTGATATATGTAACAAAATAAACTTCAAACCAAAATTAATCAAAAGACATGAAGAATGGCATTTCATACTCATCAAAGGAAAAATCTACCAAGATGACATCTCAGTTCTGAATATCTATGCCCCAAATGAAAGGCCACCCACTTTTGTAAAAGAAACATTACTAAAGCTTAAATCACACATCAAACCCCACACATGAAACGTGGGAGACGTCAACATGTCATTCTCACCAATGGATAGGTCATCCAGACAGAAACTAAACAGAGAAATAATGGAACTAACAGACATTATGACTCCAATGGGCCTAACAGATATCTACAGAACATTTCAACAAAACACAAAAGAATATACCTTCTTCTCAGCACCTCATGGAATCTTCTCCAAAATGACCATATACTCACCCACAAAGCAAGTCTCAACAGATAGAACAAATTGAAACAACCCACTCTATCTTATCAGACTACTATAGATTAAAGCTGGATTTCAACAACGACAAACAGAAAGCCTACAAACTCATAGAAACTGAAAAACTCTCTACTGCATTACCACTGGGTCAAAAAAGAAATAAAGAAAGAAATTAAAGACTTCCTAGAATTCAGTGAAAATGAATCCACAACATACTTGAACTTATGGGACACAATGAAAACTGTGCTAAGAGGAAAGTTCATAGCAATAAGTGCATTCATAAAGAATTTGGAGAGATCTCATACTAGCGACTTACACAACTGAAAGCTCTAGAACAAAAAGAAGTAAACACGCCAAGAGGAGTAGATGGCAGAAAATAATCAAACTGAGGGGTGAAATCAATAAAATAGAAACAAACATAACAACACAAAGAATCAATGAAACAAAGAGTTGGTTCTTTAAGAACATCAACAAAATAGATAAACCCTTATACAAACTAACTAAAAGGGAGAGAGAGAATATCCCCAAGTTAACAAAATCAGGAGGACACAACAGACCCAGAGGAAATCCAGGGAATCATTAGGTTATACTTCAAAAATATGTACTCCATAAAATTGGAAAGTTTAAAGAAATGGACAAATTTCTTGGTAGATAATACTTACCAAAATTAAATCAAGATCAGATAGATAATTTAAATAGACCTATAACCCCTAAGGAAACAGAAGCCGTCATTAATAGTCTCCCCCTCCCCCCCAAAAAAAAAGAGCCAAGGGACAAATTGTTTTAAAGCAGAATTCTATCTGATGTTTAAAGAAGGGCTCATACCAATACTCCTCAAAGTATTCCACAAACTAGAAACAGCAAAAACATTGCCAAATACTTTCTATGAGGCTACAGTCACCCTGATTCCCAAACCACACAAAGACTTAACAAAGAAAATTACAGACCAATTTCTCTCATTAATATTGACTCAAAAATACTCAATAAAATACTGGCAAACCAAATAAAGAGCAAATCAAAAAGATCATCTACAATGATCAAGTAGGCTTCATCCCAGAGATGCAGGAATGGTTCAAAGTACAAAAATCTTTCAATGTAATCCCCATATAATGAAACTGCAGGGAAAAAAGACAATGTAAACATCTCATTAGATGCTAAAAGTCTTGGAGAGAACAGGGATACAAGAGACACACCTAAACATAATAAAAAGCAATATATAGCAAGCCAATTGCCAAATTAAATGGAGAGAAACCCAAAGCAATTCCACTAAAATCAGGAACAAGACAAGCCTGTCCACTCTCTCTATACCTATTCAATATAGCACTTGAAGTCTTAGCTAGAGTAATAAAACAACTAAAGGAGATCAAGGGATACACAATGAAAAGGAAGATGTCACATCTGTATACACATCTGTATTCACAGATGACATGATAGTATACATAAGTGACCCCAAAATTCTACCACCTAATTCCTACACTTGACAAACACCTTTAGTCAAGTGACTGGATACAAGATTAACTAAAAAAAAATCAGTAGTCCTCCAATATACAAATGATAAACTGGCTGAGAAAGAAATCGGGGAATCAACACCCTTCATAACAGACTCCAATAATATAAAATATCTAGGTGTAGCTCTAAGCAAGCAAGTGAAAGGCCTGTATGACAGGAATTTCAAGACTCTGAAGAAAGAAATTGGAGAAGATATCAGAAGATTGAGAGATCTTCCATGTTCATGGATAGGCAGGATTAACATAATAGAAATGGCCATCTTACCAAAAGCAATCTACAGATTCAATACAATCCTCATTAAAATCCCAAGAAAATTCTTTACAGACCTTGAAAGAACAATACACAACTTTATATGGAAAAATAAAAAAAACTCAGGATAGCTAAAATAATCCTGTAAAATAAAAGAACTTCCAGAGGTATCACCATCCCTGATTTCAAGCAATCCTAATAAAAACCACAAGGTGTTGACATAAAAAACAGACAGGTGGATGAATGGAATTAAATCCAAGACCTAGACAGAAATTTGAACACTTATGGTCACTGAATTTTTGACAAAAAAAATCCAAATTATACAATGGAAAAAAGGAAAAACATCTTCAACAAATGGTGCTAGTATAACTGGATGTCAACATATAGAAGAATACAAATAGATTCATGTCTTTTACCCCACACAAAACTCAAGTCTAAGGAGATAAAAGACCTCAGCACAAATCCAGTTACACTGAACCTGATAGAAGAGAAAGTTGGGGAGAGCCTTTAATACACTGGCACAGGAAACAACTTCCTGAATACAACACCAATACCACAGTCCCTAAGATTGACAATGGGGCCTCATGAAACTGAAAAGCTTCTATAAGGCAAAAGACACTATCAATAAGATAAAAAATGGCAATCTACAGAACGGGAAAAGATCTTCACCAACCTCACATCTGACAAAGGACTGATTTCCAAAATATATAAAGAACTCAAGAAAGTAGACATCAAAATGATGAACAATCCAATTAAAAAATGGGGCACAGATCTAAACAGAATTCTCAACAGAAGAATCTCAGATGGCAGAGCAACACATAAAGAAAATTTCAGCATCCTTAGCCATCAGGGAAATGCAAATCAAAACAACTCTGATATTTCATCTTATGCCTGTCAGAATGGCTAAGATAAAAAACATGCTTGAGAGGATGTGGAGCAAGGGGAGCACTCCTCCACTGACTGTGGGGTACAAACTGGTACAGCCATTTTGGAAATTAATATGGCGATTTCTCAGAAAACTGGGAATCAATCTACCACAAGACCCAGCTATACCACTCTTTGGCATATACCCAAAGGGTGCTCAATCATACAAGGACACTTGCTCAACTATGTTCATAGAAGCTTTGTTTGTAACAGCCAGAACCTGGAAACAGCCTAGATGTTCCTCAACCAAGGAATGGATAAAGAAAATGTAGTACATTTACACAATAGAGTATTACTCATGTGTTAAAAATGATGACACCATAAAATTTGCAGACAAATATATAGAAATAGAAAGAAATCATCTTAAGTGAGGTAACCCAGACCCAGAAAGATAAACATGGCATGTACTCACTCATAAGTGAATATTAGCTATAAAATAAAAGGTAACCATGCTACAATGCACAGACCCAGAGAGACTAGGTAACCAAGAGGGTTTAAAGGAGAATGCCCATATATACCTGGGAAGGGGAAATAGAAAAGATTTCCTGAGTGGACTGAGGGTGGGTGGAAATGGGAATATGAGTTGATCAGACTGGGGCTGGTAGAGCGGGGGAAGGAGGGTACTGAAAGAAACTACTGGAAAGAGGCAACAAGTAGAAATTTGGCACAAGAAAATCTCCCGGGAATCTATAAGAATGACCCCAGCTAAGACTCCTAGCAACAGTGGATATGTAGCCTAAACTGGTCATCTCCTGTGACCGGGAGATAGGAGAATTCTAGTGGAGGGATTGGGATAACAATCCAGCCACATAATCTTCAGTCCACAGTCTGTCCTGCCCGTGGGATGTGCTGAAGTAAGGGTGGCCTAGAGATTGGGGGAGTGGCCAACCAATAACTGGTCTAACCTAAGACCCATGCCAGGAGAGTAGGCCCACTCCTGACACTGCCTGGAGCACCAGGATTCAAAGGCTCAATGACCCAGACACTTCAGATAGAACCAAACACAACTGGAGAAAAATAAAATGCCAATGTAACGATGCCTAACAATGTTCTGCTACGCTCATAGATTGGTGCCTAGCCCAGTTGTCATCAGAGAGGCTTCACTCAGCAACTGAAGAAAACAGATGCAGACAACTAGCCAAACATAAGGTGTAGCTTGTAGAATTCTGCAGAAGATGAAAAGAAAGGATTGTAGGAGCCAGAGGGTCAAGGACTCCACAACAAAACCCACAGAATCAACTAACCTGAGCTCATAGGGGCTCACAGAGACTGAACCGACAACCAGGAAGCCTGCATGGGACTGACCTAGGCCCTCTGCACATATGTTACGGTTGTGTAGCTTGGTCTTCTTGTGGGACTCCTAACAGTTGGAGCAGGGGCTGTCTCTGTTTCTTTTACGGGCTTTCGGACTCTACTCCTCATACTGAGTTGCCTTGCCCAGCCTTAATACATGGGGAGGTGCTTAATCTTACTGCAACTTGATATGCTGTGTTTTGTTGATATCCTGCCCTTTTCTGAATAGAAACAGAAGAGGAGTGGATTGAGGGATGGGAACAGATAGGGGTGAGGGGTGGGACTGGGAGAAGAGGAAGGAGGGGAAACTGTGGCCAGGATGTAAACAAAATGGGACTAAAATGAAAATAATAATAAACAAAAAGAAGCAAAGACAGTCATAGCAGATAACATTTGGAGATACTGGGAATGAAAATATAATAATTGCCGGGCAGTGGTAGTGTATGCCTTTAACCCCAACACTCAGGAGGCAGAGGCAGGTGGATCTCCGTGAGTTCCAGGCCAGCCTGGTCTACAGAGAGCGAGATCCAGGCTGTAGGCACAAAGCTACACAGAGAAACCCTGTCTTGAAAAACCAAAAAAAGAAAAAGAAAATATAATAATTGAAATGAAATGTGGTTGATATATTGTGCACCCCAATAAACTTATCTGGGGGTCAGAGAACAGAACAACCATAATATTAAACATAGAGGTTAGGCAGTGGTAGCACATGACTTTAATCCTGGCATTCCAGAGGCAGAGATCCGTGTGGATCTCTGTGAGTTTAAAGCCACACTAGAAACAGCCAGGCATGGTGACTCACACCTTTAATCCCAGGAAGTGATGGCAGAAAGCAAAAAAGTATATAAGGTGTGAAAACCAGGAACTAGAGCTGGTTAAGCCTTTAGGCTTTTTGAGCAGCAGTTCAGCTGAGATCCATTTGGATGAGGACTCAGAAGCTTCCAAT